>NW_022280057.1:4620683-4672180 GCF_004355925.1 Anarrhichthys ocellatus
TCCCTTAAAAATCAACTCTGTTTTGTGAGTTCTTGAGTTAAGAGAACCTTTATTGACGACAACTTCGTAAGTATTAGTGTAACTTCGCCAAACCTAGGATTAGTCATTTTGTCCCGGCCCGTGACAGTAACATTGCAGATAAATCAGCTGCTCAGATGAGTGCTGCACACAAAGTTTTTTTTCACTGTATATTATTAATTTCCCCTCGGTATTGTTTTGATTTTTATCCAGGCTAATTCCGGTAGAATAACACATCTCCTACAGCTTAAATGGACAGAACAGACGGTATAATGAGTAAACAGAGGCGTGTCTCCTTCAGCCGTCTCGCTATTTTATGCATAAAAACAACAAATTGTATCAGTATTTTACTAAAACTTCCAGCATAACATTGTTATGACCTTATCATCATGCTATGTTGATAAGATAATAATTATCTAAAGTATGATCTACGTGGGAACCACACTTTCTCGTACACATCAAACAGTGGATTTGAGCCTGCAGTACAGCTGCTTCAGTTTCAACAATCACTGCTTCACCAAGTGAAGAGATAAACCATTCCAACTGATTTTCACAAATGGCACGATTATGGGGGGGGGGGATCTCCTTTCAGCCAAGGACAGGGTCAAATCCCAGAGGGGCCCCATCACAAAGGGGGGGGGGGGGTAAGTACTACTGTAATTTTTATAATAACAAAGCCAGAGTGCAAATATTGGTATACTGGCAGAAGTGGCTGACATTCAGGGTTTTACTTCAAAAACTCCACTTTACTTGTGGCCTTATTACATTTTTGAGTGAAACTTTGCTTTGACCTGCTTTAAGTGTGAGCGAAAAATAAGAACAGTGCTTGGAGCCGTTCTTGAAAGTGACCTCTTCCCTTTCTGCCTATTTTTTTTATTTATTTTTATGATCCTCCTTTTGTGAAATTTGTTCTTGTCCCTCTCCACAGGGAGTTCAGAGGTCGGAGTGCAGGGTCAGACATAAAGCCTGACCCGTGTAGTTGGGAGGGATTCAGTGTCTTACCCGAGACACTTAAGCAGGGCAGGTTACAGGGCTGATTATAGGATGGTCCCTCACCACAACGCCACCCTACTGACCATAAAGCTTACGATGACCTTTTGGAATGTCACATCCCAAACAGCACCACTGTGAGATAATAGGCTGCACTGTCACAAAACCCAGCCTCAAATAAAAGAGAAAACGTGACCGCAACACAGTGCCGTCATGAGAGGCGTGCAGAGATGAAAATGATCCTGCGCTGGAAATGATCACGCAAAACTTAACCCTGACATGAACGGATCAATAGTCAATCTGTCAATCAATCTGACGCCAACAAGTCTATCAATATGCTGACACGGACAATGATCCAGACGCTTGACCTTTTCCACGGCTTAAATCTCGGCACGGGTGTGAGAGAGGGGTCTGACAGTAGAGTGCGTTGTGGCGCTGGGAAAGATGGGCGGAATCACAATCTGGATTTTATTGGCAGGGTCGGAAATTAACGGGAGCAACGGGGGAAAAACACACTTTAAAGTTCAAAAAATGACCGTGAAATTAAAAAACGAAGGGGAGCCCCATACCCCCTGGTTGTGATGAATACCCTCTTTTGTATTTCACCCCTTTCACATTATATTCATTGAGCTGTCAAATATTCATATGTGAATGTGCCCACTGGGTAGCTTTGAGGTGATTTGGAGCCACCTATAACGATGTGAATCTCTCTGGACACAACCAACGGAGCCGTCTTTAATCAGAAAACAACCGAGCAGACACATACAGCCTGCAGCAAGTGTTTGATTTTTACTGTCGATGTGAGGATATCGCCATTTATAGCAAATCTTTAGTGTGCCAAATTGAAAATTTGAGTACCAATATGCAATGCAAATAACAACACACCATGCAACATAATCAGGAATATTGACTGTCCTTTCTTAACATACACACACACACACACATATTAAAGCAAATGGTGGAGATTTAACGAAGCTGAAAAGTTAGAAAAAGACTTGATTTGCAACATTTGACATGCGATTGTGCCGAAGGGACGGTAGGTATCCAGCCAATTCCCTCCAAAACATATTCAATCATTGCATTATTATATAGTTTACATAAATCACCCCTGAAAATGATCAACAGGGTGTGGACAGGAGGAAGTCAGGTCAGATAAGCGTGGGAGGGGAAAAGAAAACCCCTCCAAAAATGGACAAAATGCCTCGAGAAGAATATGATGATTTGCTATCACTTGGCAAACTGGGCCATCATCTTCATCACTTTTATGTTTACCTCCACCCACAAGGCGCTACTTTCACCACAGTCAGATTTACACCAGTGCACTTTGATTATTCTAGTTTTTACAGCATATTCTAATTATATACGTGTAAGTGCATCCAGCCGTTGCAGATATAGTTAATTTGGTGCATGCACTGACAGATAATTTGTCAATACAATTTAATCACATCATAACTATGCACCTGCACATGCCAAACAAATGTGTGGAAAAACAAATGGAGGCAAATGTGTTTCTTGCATTAGCAACAACGATAATAGCAGAAACAATAGGATGTTGACGAGATTACAGTGTTAACGTGAATTTGTGCCGCTTTAATCAGGCGTTGCTATGTGCTTGTAATGCAGAGCTTAGTGCTGGGCAATTAATGTCGTTTTGTTTTACCTACCAACACTTGTGTGTAAGTTATTTTTTTTCATTATTTCTGATGAATTTCTTCGAGGGTACATTGATTTTCAGCATGTGTTGCTGTTCTTTCTGTATATCTCTCTCTTTCTTTGTTTCTCACAGTAATTGTGACCTTGAATTTGTGTTTATGTAACCGTGCGTGTCTGATCTTATAGAATCACAGCTCTTTTAAGATAGTCTGTCTTGATAGATGTTTTATATTAGCTACATGGCGAGGCAACCTCTATGAGCACTTGGTTAGCTTGCTCTGTATTTTTCACAGCGTGAGCAGTGTAGAACGTGTCCCAATTTAGATACATTGGTTCAGTGCAAGCAAAGATACACACACGCATGCATGCACCCACACACACACACACACACACACACACACACACACAAACCAGAGAGACAAATGCAGGTAAATACCTGATATGACAGATCCTATCCTACTTGTGTGACGTAAAGAGGGATGGATAGGTGCAGGCCAAACAAAATATTAATACAGAGTTGTGGTTGTGAGATGTGACGAGAGCTGCGGCATTACACTCATTCATCTTTCGCTTTGCTTTTTTCTCCAGGCCATAATATTTCTCATCAATCAGCAAGTTAGGTGTCAAGTGAGAACAATTCAGCACAGAGTGAATGTCAAGCTCTCTTCACTGCCCATTTTCCAATCTGGGAAATGAATGGCTCTCTGATGCTGATGAATATGTATTGACAGTGTGAAGATGGTATGCAACACGAGCAGGACGACCTCACATGCTAATAAGAGAGACATCTTCCCTCGGTGGAGGAACAAATGAAAATCTTCTCATCTGTGATGTGGGGAATTTATGTGCATGCAGCAAAGTAAAAGTTAAAACGTTAGACGTAGTAGCAATGTCTCACATTGTTTAATGTCTCTTAATTACTGTTCTACGGTACTGTATATCCATATATGAATTTAAAGCAACACGTGCGGAGTTACTGTGCTCATTAGCAACTTTGCCCTTAAACAGTCACAATGTGATACGTCAGGGATGACATTATTGTTTAACTTTTTAAATTAGCAAAGCAGAGCTGGTTTGCGTCTCTGCTTGATCGTCACTTTTTAATTATGTTTTAATGTTAACAATTAGTACTGAAGTGGAGTCAGCAAACACTTGATTGGAATCCTCCATAAACAAGGCTGTCTTAATATGTTTTATTGTTGGGAATAATTCAATAAGTTAAAAAAAAAAACTTTCTTAACTGTGGGAAATAGATGGGAAACAGACTGGATTTTGTCTGTTTAGCAAACTCCATGTGTTTCCTATTTATTCTTAATCCTCAAGATTTGATTACTTGTGCACAAATGCAGGGAAGTCCACAGTGACGAATTAAGCCCCTCTAAAGATGAAAAAATAATAGCATTGAGTAGGCTTTGAACCACAAGATACTAACACGTGAAAAATAAAGTGACATAGTCATGACTTATGGACTACCATCAGCACTTAGCAGAGCATATGAATTATTGCGCTGTTTAGACATCAAGTCCTGACAAACATCAATACTTTATTACCTGGGAAATTATTTGCAATCCATTTTTATGGTGATTATGCTGTTTGATTAAGCTAAAAGCTGCTGTCAGTGGACAACGACCCCTAACATCTTCAGCTGAAGATATATATCTCTGCATGGAAACCTGCAGTGTATTGCCCTATCTCTTATTCCAAATCACATCTCTCCTTGCATTCACTGTTTATGTGGGAATCAATAATATGTATTTTGAGCCAAAGAGTAAACGTGTATCTCGGTATGGCCGCAGCCTTGACCGTTTCACGCACGCCTAGTAATACGTACCATCATTCTTGAATTCGATTCGAGTGATCATTTCTTAGCTGTCAGCAACAGTACACTCAGGCTTCACTCATCACTCAGAAACACATAGATTGGAATAGGAGGAGAGGATTGGTCTTTTGATGCTGTCACTTTCTTTTTACGCCGCCCGCTTATTTTTCCCCGCGTCACTCCGCAGAATTGCAAAGTAAGTGTCACCAGTGAAGTGTGGTCCTCTAACCTAACCGCACACCCACCAGTCCACCCACCAATCCATCTCATTCATCCATCCGTTCAGCCATGCGATATGTCATGTGCAAAAGAAAAAAAAAAGAGCGAAGCATCTGACAATGACATGTCGACCATCTGTTACTCTGTTAAAATGGAAAATTCATTGTGTGTGACGATGGAGATAGTTGTTACAGTGGAGGTTATGTGGTCCTGTATTATCTAATTCCATTTTAAGACATGGAGCAATCCAAATCATTGTACAGCATAAAACCTCAAAAATAGACATCTATCTATCCAGCTATCTAATTTAGAGCCACCCCTCCCTACTAAGTGCCCCATATATATGATGTAATTCATCATTTCATCACACCTCCTTATTCCAGCCCTGTAGCATGTTAGAGTGCTGTTGTTCAACAATAAATGCAGTTTCGGTGGCAGATTAAGTGCAATAATTTTAATTCCATCAGGAAATACTTGCTCTGTCTTTCTGGCACAAGCAGTGCTTTTGTTGGCCCATTTAATTTGTCACTGTTTCTCCATGCTCAGCCAATTCTCATTAGGTTGAGGCAGAGTGGCCCTGGTCAACACGCGGACTAACACCCATTTCTTGTTGGCCATCATGTCTGAAACATAAGCATCCCGTTTGTATTCCTTCCCCTTCGCCTCAGCATCTGCCTTGCCCGTTCACTCGCTCAACCATGACAGACCAAATCCCTCGCTTTTTGCTCATCTTCTCCACTTAACTTTAATAGTGTGAAAGAATAATTTGCATGTTTGAGATCAAGAGATACGAGTGAAATGGCAAACAAAAAAAACACATCGTTGTCATCTTGTCCCAGAATACCTCCTGCTTTTCTCTCTGCTCCCTCTGTGCTGTTGGCAACTCTTTAACTATCTACAGTGTTGACCAATCAGAGTATTTGTTAAGATCTGGGTATATTCCAGGTCCTTTGGTCTCTTGAAGGAGAGAGGGCCGGGATCTCCTATTGCACTTACATTTGAATGAGAATTATTGATGACCATACAGATGATATCTACGCAGCTCAGTTAGTTACTTTTTTTTATAATTCTATAAATAAGACCTCTGCATAATTGGGTAACACCCTGCTGCTCTGTGCTGTCAGTGTCACCAACCTTTTACATTCAATGATCACCATAGAAACTGTAACAATTACCTAAATGTATACCATATGAAATATAGAGCTATTACAACCCAATTTGCCATTTAGAGGTGTAGCATGTTGTTGTCAAGGGAGAGCGATATACTCTGGGTGCATCTCAAGTGGTGGAGAGCTCTATGTGCGGTCAGTGTCCATTAGAGGTGCTTTCCTGTAACCGAGCTGCAAACCAACTAAACATTCTTGGTATACGAGAATAGTCCTAAAATTATGACTATTTCTGCACTAATAACAAATTGTTTTTATCATAATCCCAGCTGTGAACGTGAGGAAGACCGTTCTTCAAGATATTAGTGTTTCAAACTCCGGTGAGTTAAGCACAAGTTTCTTTGCTAGTTGTTGTTAGCCATTGTTATGAGAGAATGAAGCATCAACCTTACTGTTCAAGTTCAGATACTTTTCACTTAAAAAGAAAAGGACAATCGAGTTATGAAAATGTTGTTTAATGTTTCCAACGTACTTTGGTGCATACGTTATTGTAAATTAAGTATATCCTTAGATATTGGTCATACATTGTAAGATATTTAAAATGGGAAAGGAAAGAATAATGAAGTCTCATGTTAGTAGCAGACAGAACAAAATAACTTGATACTCGGCACTATTTGCGTAGGTTGTTTTTTAGAACCACTGGATAGAATCTGGAGGACTCTGTGATGGCGAGCCCACCCCGATGAGACTGTGGACGGTGGTGGAAGCGGTGTGGTCTACTGTAGGATCTGCCCACAGAAGACATCTGACTAGCTTGATTCATTCATTGAGACATGAGATAAGAACACAAACACAATTTTACCTCTACTCAGGTAGAAATAGTTGTTGTGGTAATACACCCAATACACACACAAGGACGAGGAACTGAACTCTTTGGATCTAAAGCTCCTTCATTTAAAGGAGCATTCCTTGTAGGTTTCCACTCCAAGGGGAATCATTATTTTTTCCCCATTTTATTTGATTCTTCAATGAGCTCTATTTTTCATTTAATTTTACAAAGTGCAGTAATGTATATGGTTGTTATTGCTGTAAGGCAATAAAACTGTCAAGCGTTCAACTCAACACCAACTCCTTTTGTGAGTTATTCAAGGCATACCACTCCCCGAACCTGGGTAGGTGTAAGCGTCTCTGTTGCTATAATCGGTTGGGACTAGAGGCGCTACATAAACATTGGCAAATCAAGGTAAAATTATAGATTTCTAAGACAAGTAGCTCCTTATTAAAGCCATCCATAGTAAGGTGCCATTGAATTCTTAGGATAACTTTGCATTTGGAGGGAATTTATAGACATGCTTAATGTTGAGGAAAGGCTTGTTACTGAATCGGGTTATTGGTTACAATGCAAAATAGCAAGTGTCAGAGATTCATTACTATCCAGAAAGGCCCGGTCATTTGAAGTGTTCTTACATTAATGTCAAGTATGAACAGGAAATGATTCCTCGAATCAAGTACTACATTAGCTACATGCAAAGTGGAGTGATCACTATTCATCCACCGTATAGCCTAAAGTTTCCCCTCTGGGCTAGAGCTTTGTGAGAGTCAGAGACAATTTGGGTTTGAGTTGGAAATTTAATCCACAATAAGAGAAGTTCCATTATATACCCCTAACCTGGTTTTTAATCCCCTTTTACCTCTGCTATGTACATGTCTAAAATAGCACACTTATCTTTAGACAGTAAATTTAAAATCAACTTTTTTGGTGGAAGTCACCTTTATGACAAAAGATGTATTTTATGGCATTAATGTCGTTGGCATGTAATCCTCTTTGAAACAGAGGAGAGAGAGTGAGGCAGCGGCATCTCATGAAAGCTAAACCAATCCCATTGGGATTTTTCTTAAAAGCTGGCACAAGTCTAACAAACTCTGACTAATAACTACACCTTTGCAGGTGTTTCTAAGGACATCCAGCGTGTTGTGGGAGAACCCCCACATGCAGCAGATTACAGTACACTCAAACTCTTGGGGCTCAGTTAAGAGTTGAGTCTTCACACTTTCAAACTGTAAAATTCTCTTTCAATACCTTCTGAAATTACTTTATTCACAATCGAATGTGCAGACATAACCGATCGTTACCGGGCTGAAGTGTTTACATGAATCAAATGCATCTCTAATTTGCAAGGGTCTATAAAAATAAACAGCCTTAAAACTCTGCTTAGCAAAAAGTGAGTTAACTATTCCAAAAAAACAAAATGTCTCCCTATTGTTTTGGCACAGTGCTTATGCAGTTACACGCCATGGGCATGCTAGTAGGTCAATATCCTTGGCTCCTGGTGCCTTCTACACTAAGCAGAGTATTGCAGCAGGCAAGGCCAGAGGCCAAGCAAATATTGCCCATTTATTCTATTCACATGAATTATAGAATAAGTTCTGCATGAACAGTTGAGCTGCCCGATATATAAATTTGATGGGTAGTTTTTGCAGGTAGTCGGACAGAGTAAAAAGTGCATCATTCATGACAAATAAAGTAATGGACCGAGTACTTAAATAATTAAAGTGGCTATCATCTCAAAGCTCAACTTTGCCTCCTCACAGAACAGTGGAGTTTTCTTTTGCCAGATGCAATTTGTAATTTCAAAAATGTAATTTAAATATCAAGCACTTTGTCAGAATAAAACATTAGTGCCATAATTTTACAAAAGGCTTTTATTAGAGGAAATAAATCAGTGTCACCGACGAATACTTGTAGGGTAAAGCAAGATAGTACGTCATCAGCGTATCTCCATAGGGAACTAAAATTGCCTCATTATTTGGAGTTCTAGGTGAGAAAAGATAGAATTCAAACCGTTCTCTCTTTCTCTGCTTCACTGGCTCAAGATAACCATTGTGGAGACCGATGCTTTTGAAATCACTCAGGTTGCCCTGTAAGACTACCAATGCTGGGGAGTCTCTTGATTTAGCAGCTGACAGATGAAGTGAATACAGCCAAGCCCCACTGTTCCCACTGAGCCCAGAATAGACAGTGCATAGCTGCAGTAAAGATGGCCAGTTAAAGGGACCATGAGCTATCGATTGACTGTATTCAATTGTTCATTATCTTCCATTAAAAAGTTTTAGTGTCCATTCTAGCATTTAAATTTGACAAACGTTTGACATGTTCAGTAGACCCCGGTAACTTAGAGTAGGGTTTCACATTTCCCTCCTCTTTACTGTACATGCACAGTTAAAAATACTAAAGGGAAGCACTGATAAATGTTTGCACTGACAAACAAAATAACTTATTTCACTTTATTTTTTTCTTTGATTATGAATGCAGTAGCTGGATTAAAACCACACTGAAACAATCGAAAACAATGTATGCTGTTACCAGTGACGTGTGTTTTGCAGGTCAGCTCTCTAGCTGTTTTCCACTGTCTATCTACTTGATTTAACACTTTTTTTTCCATCTGCAACTGAGCGAGACCAGGATGAGGTGAAAAGAAATCTCGAATTGTTCTTGTTTTATAAGTGTCCGAACTTCAAAGAAAAATAATCATAAAACAGACCCCAGTGCTTAAGTATGAGAGTGGTGAACACGTACAATGCTGTTTGGGACCTACATTTAACAAATTCAAAAGCTGTTTTGTGGATATTTGTTCCAGCAATGCCAGCTGACAAGGGACAGTAAGCCTCCAGTCACTTTTTTTAATAGAAAACAGTCCTAAAAAGCCTATTATGATTCTGTAATGTAACCCTTGCTACAATGTTGCTTATTATGTGTATATGCATAATAAGAAAGGGAAAAAGTGAAATAATCAGTCCCATACTTATCTTTGATTGACAACACTGATAAAAAATCCTTGAGTTTGACAATCTTTGTCTAGGTTAGCAACACTAATGTTACTCCTGTGGAATGAATGTCTCTAATATCAATATAAATGTGCTTCATTTTGTGCTTTCAGAACTGAAGAAGAATTGTTTTTCACCTTGTGAGGCTCTGTGTGTGTCATCGTGGCAAAATGTGGTCCTGGAGACATCGACTGTAGGGGATCGGCCACAGAAGCACACTTTGCCAAGTGTTTATATTTCTGTGTGTAGACTCATTTTGTCATCGCGACAGCATGCAAGAAACTTAAAAAATGTGTAACTGAGATCAATATGAAGGCAAAGTTTAGAAGATGGTTGTGGTCCGATCAAGGGTGCCGGAACTAGGGGATTGGGAAGTGGAGAAGGAGCCATGAGCGCGGCCAATGTACGGCCCTGGTTACATTTTTGCGTTAAGGCTGGTGTGATAATGTATTGTGCTGTTTAACAATGTCAAATGGCCCAGAGGGTCTTATGATGAAGAAAGGGAGCACTGAGAGTGCTGCAAAGGAAAATCTACCTATATAAAATGCATGACAAGTGTATGGTATATTGTTGCTCTGAAGCATAACTGTAAGGTGAGAAAGAGAGTGTGTGTGTGTGCGTGTGGGAGAGAGTCAAAGACAGAGAGATGGAGACGGTGATATCTATCAGTCTTTCATGTGAAGGAATAAGGTTAGATTATAGTTACGTCAGGTCGGACCTGTTTGTGTCATTTTGTTTGTAAAGTGCAGCTCAAATGAATGGCAGCAAGGTATTTATGTTCCCCAGCTTGTACTGAAATGCACTCTGATGATACTGCAAGAGTCAAGATTGCCAGATTGTTGCTAAGGTAACAGGGAAACTTTGCTCTCACCCATTAGCGGTTGACTAATTGATTTCTGAATTCATTGTGTAGGAAATCACCACTAATGGTATTTGTGTGCCCAGTGTGTGTTTAAGGCCTCCAAATTAAACTTTTTTCAGCCAGTAATGCACACTTATAGCACGGCAGGTATCGGAGCAGTTTGATAACTTCTGACAATCAAGTAAATATTGACCTCATAATATCTTTGCATAAATGAACAGAACTGTAATCATAGTTAGTCATCCCTTTTTGTTTTTTGATTTGTCATTGTTTTATGTGTTTAACTCATTAATAAAACAAAGGAAAAAGGTGTTTGGGGAAATTTCTGAAATGTTCCTTTACGTCTGGAGTATGTGTCTTGTTGTCTGTGTTTGATTGACAGCAGCTGGCAAGTGCACTGCAGGAAACGAGAGACAACGTAAACAAACTTGGGCTGCAGCTACAAGTGGTGGTGAAGAGGAAGAAGCACACCGGCATCCCATCGGACCAGAGTGGCATTTGCAGGTATGTTTACATGCCGTTTAGTAATGTGCTGCAGCCGAGCCACTAATTAGCTTTCCAGCCTGCAAACTGACAGTAGCACTGCATTTTCCCCCAGTGAATGTTTGGTGTGTCGTTCAACAGCAGATATGTATGCTGTAGCAGGAAAAAAATGCTTTTTAATTTTACTGGATTTACCGCTACTAATGTGAGGAAATGATTTCAGTAATACACTAAAACTAAACAGCTGCTAGCTCGCCACAAGCACTCTGCATCTTGCTCACTAACTGGAATAGCTACATTCTGCTATTTATTTGAGGGAATAAATTGGGTTATATGAGGACACAAAAAATTCATTATTAATTTAAGTACAGATTATTTATTCAACAGACTAATTTACTAATCCGTGCACATTCATTAATGTTGGATATACGGTATTAGCTGGTATTCACATATGATCAAAATGTATACTTAAAGAATACCTATCAGACACCATCTCTAGATTAAGTTGTGGGAATTTATACCATACATACAATACATCATGAAATATTTAGCTAGGTAAAAAATATAAAGACATGTTTTTATCTTGTGAATCAACAGCAGCCAGAATTGCATGTTTCGTGGCCATGTTGGGAGTTGTGTCAAGGAGTTGAGAATTGAATTCTTCATCAGTAATCAGAAAAGTATTTTAGTTTGAGTTGTGCCAGGGAAAACGTCTGTAGTGTGAGCTGGTCTGGTGCGATCAGTGCTAGAAAGACAAAACTCTTCTCCTGTGTTTCCCACAGGATTTTGTAAGACGGTGGTCAGTGGTGGGTGGTCCTACATCAATCTGATGCACTTTGAGAACAAAATTCAGAGGCTAGATCTATGAAGAAGTTTGCACTCTTGTACACAGGTTTGTGCTCTGGATGTGGTGGAATGTAACAGCAGCAAGCACTAAAAGTGCAAGAGGGTACTGTGGCCACTTTCAGTCAAACCAGAGCCGGTCGATGTTAGCTTTATGTCAATATCACGATGAACAATATTTCATAATTAAAAGCTCCGCTGGTTAAGTCCATCCACTACCAACACTTTTTTGCTTTCTTACAACAAATGATTGATCTTTTTTCACTGGTATTCAATTCATACACGTACTGTAGCCTAAGATATACTGCATTGCTGTACTTCTATAGGTTGTATTACCTGGGAAATAAGATTATAGTCGTGTCGCAGGTTGTGCACATGGTTGGTCTGACACATTTAAATATCAATCAATTTCATCAATGCTACAAGCCTTGTGCATTTCACCAGCACCAACTATGAGAATCACAGGCGCTTTGAACTCAATGCTTAAAATGAAGAGGTTTCTTATTATAAAGTCTAAATACTTAATGATATGCATGAATGCTCTGAATTTTGCAGCCCACAGTATAGTATGTTAAATATGTCATGAGACAAACCATATATTGGTTTGTTTAATTTGTGATTACCACTAAATTGATGCTTGTGGCCCTTTTTCAATAAAGCAAAAACTAATAATTGATCTTTTCGGTTCTGGTATGCAATTCATATACAGCATATAGCCTAAGATAAACTGCATGACTGTCCTTAATAAGGTAAGATCGGTCTTGCAGGTCAGTGTGAGGTTAATGCACACTAAAAAGTTTGATGCATGAAAAATGCATTAAAATGCATGAAAATTCATGAAAGTAGTTTTTGTTGCTCACAGCTGATGCCACTTGCGCTGCCACTTCTGCACTTGTGTTGTTAAGCATTGTCCATCGCCTCTGGCTTTCCAGTTGATTCCAAAAGACTACATAAGCGTAACGCCATGGCAGGAGTTTGGGTTGATTGATTGGCAAACGCAAACATACTCTGCTGGATAATGACCTCAGATTGGCTAGTGTGTGTGTGTGCTGTGCTCTGCCATGAATTCTGCAAAAAGTAAACCGTTGTGACAAATGATGTGGTGGAAAAGTTCTATTTTTGCACCTCCTTTTCCCACAATTCCATAAAACTATCCTTTTTTTTTACATTTGGACATACACATTACATCCCATTTGACCTCACTGACCCTCCTCCCTCCCCTTTCCCCACCCCTCTTCGTAAAGGCTTTTACACACATGAGTGGAATAGAAAGTGACATTTTCCAGCAAGCTTTGTTACCCATCAGTCATTGTTAGTGTGTGTCATGGAGAGAAAACCCTCCGAGCGCGGAGGGAGTCCAAGCCGGAGAGGGGACACGGGCCTTTAAGTGTTGGGAGGGGACAAAGGAGTGCATGCACACATCCACCTGACTTTGGCTGAAATTGGTAAACCATGGTCACCAATTAAAATGCAGAACAAAACGCTTCAATCAATCTCATATTCTATGTAAAGACTGACAAACAACAAGACATTTCTTACCCAAAGATGAAGAATTAGCAGTGCAGAAGAGTTTGTCACGGTGTCAAACATTCATTAAATATAGTAGACAGCATGTTAAGTTCTCGGCAAAATGTGTTAGTTGTATACAATTCACAGCTTCCTTTTGAGTGTATAGTTTTCAACTCGCACCTTTTTCTAGCCAATTGTTACAGTCACACCCCCCTCAGGCAATTAGCCCATGTCAGACAGTTAATTAATCTTAAGTATTGTACATCTGTTAGCTTTATGTCCTATGAACTATGAAAAAGATTGCATCTGCTTAATTAGAAGATGTCCATCCACTGTTTGAAGTGTGATAACCGGTGATGGGACATAACAAGTTCATTTGTTTATACAATCTACATAATGGCAATGGCCGTTTTTTTTTGCTTTTTTACAACAAATGATGGTATACAATTCACACGTGTATCCCAAAATATAATGCGTTGCTGTAATTCTATAGGTTGTGTTGGCAAGGAAATAAGATTTGAATCTTGCAGGTTATGCACTTGGTTGGTCTGCCACATTTATCAGCTCAGCTCATTAATATAATATCAATCAAATTCATCAATGCTACGAGCCTTGTGCATTTAACCAGCACCAACTGTCCATGGAGAATCACAGGCGCTCTAAACTCAATGCTGGAAATGAAAAGGTTTCATATTATAAAGTCTAAATACTTAATGATATGCATGAACGCTCTGAATCGTGCAGCCCACAGTATAGTATGTTAAAGATTTCATGAGACAAACCATATCTTGGTTCATCTAATTAGTGATTACCGCTAAATAAATGCATGTGGCCCTTTAATAAAGCATAACAGCTCTCTGACCCCTAAGAGACCACTGGGTTCTCTCACTGCTTCGTTAGCATGAGCAGCAGGCTTCTCCTCTCAAACAGTGGTAGGCTAATATTGCCAAGTTACCGTCAGCAAATATTGGCAGCTTGATTGCTCCGATAGCCTCTTGCTTGTTCACTCTTTCTGCGGCGCTCTCTCTGGCCCCTTTACACTTGTGCATAGGTGTGCTTACCAGATGAGGACGAGGGTGAGAAATGTATTTATGATTTGAGAATGCAGGGAAGGGAAGAGTCTTGTCTGCATAAATAACAGAGGGAGGGAGGGGGAGGAAAGGGCAGGGCTGGGGGGGAGGATTTTGACAAAAAAAACACTGCGTCTTTGGATTTGCACATTGTTATCACAGCAGTGACAGCGCTGTGACTGACACGGAGAAGACAATGCAAATCTTTACTTCTAAGCGCAGGCATCCGTAAATTAAACTCTCTCTTTCTTTTTTCTCCCCCAAGTCCACAAGTAAAATTTCCATCCCTGGTGATAGCTACGTTTTGTTGGAGGGGTCCCATTATTGAAAATAAATGAACATCGTTCAGCCAGTCAGACTGACATATTCACCCAGGCCCTGTTATAATGTAAAATATGTTATATAATCAATGCATATGCACACTGCAATAACTGTAATGAAAATGAAGATAATAGTTCAGTCTGTAATGAAGATGGTGTCGGATGCTGCCGGACCAGATCCTATCATCATTATAACACCTGCGAGAGAGTGAGATTGAGGGAACGCAGGAGAAATTCATTTACAGAGACCGAGAGAAAAAGAGAAAGGGAAGGTGGAAAAGTTAGATCTTTACAGCATCGGCATTATTGTTAAATGCATACAATCGCAGCCAGAAAAATGCCCAAAGACCGGCTGGAGTGGCAGTACTTGACTCACCACTCTTATACACCTGCATCCCTCCAGAATTCACTTTCATAGCGGGTGTACTAGTGCATAAAGTCTTCCATGGCTGAAACCTGACAGCCTCAGATGCCAAAAATCCATCTTCCAATGCAATTTAGCACAGAGGGAGCTGGGAAGATGGGGAAATTATACAGGACTCGAGTCAGAGTTGTAGGGTAGCGGTGGAGGCCCACAGACACATTTGAAATGATGGTTGCGAGGATTTGACAAGTCAAAAGTTAGTGACTCCAAAATAAAATTTCAGTCACTTTTTTGAAACCCTTGTGACAAGGCAAAGCATTGAGGTGCTGTCACCATCTCTTTGTTTCCATACGCTCAAGATAACTAGCCGTCCGACCGATTTTCCTCTGAAGCCTTCTCATTTCTCACCTCAGCTGACGAAAATGACAGAGATAAACTAGTGCCAGTGGTTGAAAATCGACTCGAATGGAAATCTTAGTGTCGGTACAGTATGAGTGAAGTGTGAAAATGAAGCTTCGCGAGTTCCATATGTGGATGCATCTTTCCGAATAGCAATGTGTTTTCACTATTCTGCGTTTCTTAAGGTTTTGTTTGGTGTGAGCTTCTCTGTAGTGTGAATACTCTTACAAAACAGTGATATGAATAATACCCCGGGCGGATTATGAGACAACGGGAACCCATCACCTCTCCTACAGAGGTGCAAGATACACAGACTTTAATGGTTGCTTAGCCTCTTTTTATTGTTATGTATTTATCATTGATCATACCTTCTTTTTTTTTTTTTAATGGATTCTTTGTGTTTTAGGAGAAAACTTGTTGGTGGTCTGTCTTTTTGGCGGACATTTAAAAAGGTAAGGTATAATTCTAAGCTACTTTCTTTTTTAAGGACTTCTTTTTAAATATTTCTTAAAATGCAATTATTATTTTACTTATTGTCTCATTGATCAAGCTCCTCATCGCAAGCCTTTGAACCCCCTCTTCAGCAGACAGTGAAATATTTATCATTGAAATATTCTGCAAAAATCTCGTCGAAATGTCTCTACATAAGTAATTGTTGTTTGATGATGTGAGAGAGATGTTTTAAAATATTTACTCCTGTGAGAAGTTTTAGAAGAGATCTCTTCATTAATTCAAAGTCTTGATGCTAAAAAATACCAATAGAATCGTTTTTTGGAAATTAACCTCATGAACTCATTTGATTTCTGAAGGTACCAAATATGTTGTTCATTGCTGGTGTGAGTCCAGGCAATTACTGCAGATCAGAGCCAGAAAAACACGTCACTTTACATCGTGGTGATAATGGCTGAGCACAATTGGACTTGACATATCAATGATACAGTGTGGTGGTAAATACATAACACTTAACCACTGAAAACAAATTGATTACCCTCAATGGACATTAACACACATTTCGATGGCTGTTCACTTTCACATAAAATGCAAGCCTTCCTTCTGGAGCTCAGCGGTCTGTGAGAAAAGCCGAGTGTAATGTGGGCAAAGTGAGCTTGTCCCTCAGAGGAACACATGGCCCAACTGTCAGATGCCAAAATGCCAAAAGCTTGATTGCCAGTCTTGTGTTAAACTGCATGTTTGAACTCATTAGCACATTAAGGCCTAGCTACAAGGAGAACCCCCCCCCAGTCATTGTGTATTAATGTTGTGCTCTTGATTCTCTCAACTTGTCACTGAACGCAGCACCCCTGTGGAGATGTGAACATGTAACGGCAACGCCTTATTTTTAAAAACCCTTCCAAAAAAAGAGTGTTATCAATTGATACCTGTGTATCACACATTTTAATTATTTGCGCAAAGAAGAACAGGTTTTATATAAATATATTTGCCTACTGTTAATGCATAAGATGCACACATTGCACACACAAAGCACATCAGTCAAAAGTCAGCACGGGAGAAGTTGTTTCTTCACAACTGTAATTCCAGTCTCAATCATAGCACAGTGTTGAGAGCTCAACATCAGTCAAGCCCGCCCACTCCTATTCTCACATCTGTCACATCAAACAATCTTGTTGAACCTTCGGGTTAAAAAAATGTTCCAAGCTTCGATACCAAAAAAAATTATGGAACAGTTTGGGACATATGAGCATGTGTTTGTGTCAGGCATGCATTTGCTGACAAAAAGGTTATTTCTGGGACAGAAGTGCAAAGAAACACAATGATAAATTGTAATGTGTAGACGGTAATAGCTTGATACAGCGCAGGGTTTGCTTTTCATAGATGAGAGCTTGCAATTCCCTTTTTAAGTTGTGACAGTCACTCTAATACATCTTTCATAAAAGTGATTGACGTATGGTGTTATCATCCTCAGAGGCATTCTAAAGAGGGCTGGTGGCAGTCTCAATGCACTCTTCATTTTTAACTAATAGGGACAGCGCATGGTTGGAAGCTGTCGCCTTGTTGGTTCCTGATGACACTGATGCATTTCGTTCCAAACTGAAAATGCTTGGTGACCAGCTAGCCTCAGTATATACTCCATACTGTGCATATGGTAGCATTTTCCTTTTGAGATAATGTCCTCTTTGGTGTCTTGTGTCATATGTGCAGCACACATTCACAGTTTTATGTTGTACACTTACAAAAAACAAGCTCGTCCCTGTTGTTTTTTGCGGCATGAATACTCTCATGTCGATGACAGACCTGAGGATGCTCAGGAAATTTAGTCCAGTGAGTGACAAGAAAATGCCCTTTAGCATAATGAGACTTTGACAATTAAATTCCACTCTGACACACTTTTCCACCCAGGTTATAAATAATTAATTTTAAGAAGTAAGCAGTCAAGAAAATGTCACGTCTCATTTGGTTGCGCTGAGCGACAATGACGAGCCTGAAACATGTGGCTTATAGGATATTATCGGACGGTTGTTCGAGATATCCTGTTTCACAGTGATACCGATGTGTTGGTGAATCTTAGTAAGAGAAATCCTGTTAAATGCAGGGATTTCATTTCATTAATTCTCTTAGCTCATCTGTTTCAAGTAAACTCACTTTTTGAGCCTCTAAATCAATGTATAGGTGAATAAGCCATGAAGAATCCTCAAATAAGCACTAGTAGAGGACACGCATGTCTGACTGATTACTTGTAGTCCAATTAGTTATGAATTTAGAGTTAAAAACACATTTTAAACATACTTTATATTGTTTCTCAATCGGTCCCTCAAACATCACATTTGACCTCTAAAAAGAAAAATACATTATCAACTGAAATTGCAAGAATGAATATAGTATATATACTCCTCTTACGAGGCTTGACAATTGAAGTTGTCGACATGCAATCAAAAGTACATCCGCTGCAAAGGACTTACTGTCGTCTTTCACAGTTAATTTTCTCAGTCCAACAATCATTCCTTGAAACAATCTCTTTCCCAAAGATCTTGGGGAGTAGACTGACTGTATTGAGCCTTCAATATAGATGAACATCCGTCTAACCCTCCATTCAAACCCACAGTATGATGCAAGTCAATGCAAGTCAATATTTTACCGGATTTCACTGAAATTGCCATGCATGTCTTACAGGGTCAACATACTCCCAAAATCCTGAGCTTTCCCTGGCTGTGTGAACGGCAGATTCACTCCCTTCCAACCCCTGCAATTTGGTGATGGAAATGTATTCCTCTTTCAGGCTGACATAGAGTATCGCACAGGTCATATCAGTCTTTTGATCCAGCAGCCATTAATAATCATGGGGCATGAAAAAACTAGACTTGCATATAGTCAGTGCCATTAATAAATGATAGCTCTGATCCAATTAAAAGGCCCTGCAAAGGAGGGTTTCTCAGGGTGTCCTCACAGAACATTTTTTGAAGGCACACAGGCCTGTAAATAATCAGGCCCGGGGCGATCCCGCCCTCGGTACCCAGGAGATGCAGGCTGTGTCAACAGCGTGGCACTGTGCTGTCACCACATATCACTCCTGAGCCTTCTCACAGCCCTTAGTTGTGTGAAAACCTCAGAGCCCTTATCTTTTCCCTCCTAAACACTTCACCATGTTAGCCGTAGAGCGCACACAAACCGGAGCCAGCCAACTATTCCGATTTTTCAAACGCCATGTTTGCCTGCTCCATTTGGCTTCCTTTCTGTGGTGTATTGAGCTGTGCAAACAGAATACGACGGACATATCACCCTGAATACAAGTTGTGATATTGTAGGACTAAGCAACTCGCCCCATCTCTATTTCCAATAATCCCCTCCCAATTAACAATAAAATGTGGAAATGTAATATTGTGATTAATCACCTATGAATAAATACATTGTTCTGTGTCCAAGCAACTACTCCTACTCGTATCCTTAAGAACTGTAACTAGAATATAAGCTTTTCATAAAACACTTTTCTTTTGCTGTGTTTTAAGAATTTAATTAACACATCAGACTATTCTTAGCTTAAAAATATTGTCAACCTCTGAATCTGAATCACTGTGTTATTAACGGCATAATGATTGTTGCCCGTTACGCTGTTGTTTGGCTGCGGCGCACGAAGTGGCCTTTTATAAAAAGGAAATGCACGGTGATACGAGGCCTTAGATGAAAATTCATGTGACTTGCGATCATTAGTGAAACGGACATGCTCATCCACGTTGGCGTTTAGCTTTGTGCCTGAGGCTTGATGATGCCCTAAAATATGAGCCATAGTGTGTGTAGAGCAGGCTGTGACCTTCTTATACAGAAACGATAATACTCTGGAACAATATGACGGAACATGGGAACAAAATGATCTTAATTAGGAAAGGACACCAGCGGAGTCACCAGTCTACCAGTCCACTCTCCAGCACCTTATTATCACGTAATGACTTCCATTGAATGAAACATGTCCGCCTAACTTTAAATACAGAATGAGAGACGGCGCTGCATATAATATAGTGGTTGGTGACACTGCATTCATGCCGAGACTGGGATAGAAAGTTATTATTAGGTATGAGCAGTTTTTGTGTATAATGCACTCTGTCACCGAAGGGATTTTTGAGCAAAGAATTGCATTTATTTAACCAGGGCCATATCATTAGCATTTCTCACTTAACAAAACATGAAATTCTATATTTTAAACTGGGAAGGAGTGTCACTCAATTTGACATTGCATTTCTGCTGAGAGGGACTTTGACTTTCAAATGAATCAAGTGAAAAAGTTTTTCATTTCTATAATGTGCGACAGGGTGCTGCGCAACCCCCCCCCCCCCAAGGTAAAACAATGAGATTATTTTTGCAAATTTAATCATTTTGTTGCATTGACACATGGACGACCTTAGAATTAAATCTAAAATTCATTGCACTAAACTCTACAATGACATTGTTTTCAAGGTTATATAATAAAGGTTATTAGCAAAAGATGTTCGATGGCATCGTCCTCATGAGTCCTATGCTTGTGTTGCATTTCAATCAGTGTTGGATGACAAGAATGCTAGCACTGCAAATTCAATCTTTTTATCACAGACTCTATATAAGAAGTAGACGTAATCATCGTGACATCGCCCATTGGTTTGTGGACTGCCGTTTTGAAGCCTTAAGTTCAGCGATTTGGCCGTCGCCATCTTGGCTTTTTGCAACCAGTTAACAGAAGTGACCATATTTGGAATGCCGAGGAGCAATGTAGAGACGCCGTGTACGGCTCTGGTAGTGGCAGCAACCTGTCAATCACAGTAAGCCCGCTCTAAAGCATATTCTGCTTGATGGTCTATTTTAGACTAAATGAACCTCATGCTGTATTGAAGAAGACTTGAAAATAGCTATTGAGACCATAAACTAATTTTCACAATGTTTACTGTCAAGTGAGAAGTAGGGTAATTCCATACATCGGACTTCTTTTTGCAACCGGAGGAGTCACCTCCTGCTGGTCAGAACATTGAATCCTGAGCAAAACTGCCACCAGGGTTGGAGTTAATCAAAGCTTATAATTCACAAATTGTAAAAGTTTCAATGTCAAAATATCCAGCTATCATATTTACGCTAATCTGATTGAGGTGAAAGTTAGTTTACTGTGTAGAAAACAATACAAAGTTATCTTCTTTTTTTTCCTGAACATCCTAAGAGTGCGAACTCATTGTTATTCATGTATTAATATACCTGATTAGTAGTACACACAGTTGCGAGTCTCCAGTACAATTAAGATGCTTGCGCTTGATGACTTATTTGCCCCATATAATAATTGACATATCCCTAAAGTGCAAGCAAGGCATTAACTCAGGGAGAAAAATAGATGTATTTATTGATGAAATAATCATCAAGCTGCAGTTCATTAGGCTCTACTTTATGTTTCGGTTTTAATTATTGGCCCCGGAAGATGTAACATGACAGGATCTTTAATCACCTGAGACAGAGGCTTGCTTGAAGAGGACACCTCGCTGACATGCTGTGCTGGGAAATGTGTCTCCAATGCAGATTTACTGATCTCTATGAGTACAGGCGTCACATCACCTTGATAATTAACAAAGGGATATGTCAATTACCGCTGGGCAATCAGAACAGCCGTGGCTGCAGGTGGGTTCGAAGGCTGGGGATTTCTGTTGCAGTTCAGGCATCACTGCTGCCAATGAAAGGTGTACTCACCCCTCCATATAGCTGGGGGGGGGGGGGGCACCAGGACCAGCAGAATTCCCACAGCAAATATTCAAAGAAGGGCAAATTGGACTCAGCTCAGTGGAGCAAGGAGGGCGCACAGAGAGAGCCCTTCCACTGCCTCGTTGTGCACATGCGTACTGCGTGTCTTCCGTTCCCACAGAGATGATCTGCATTTCAGCATCACATGACTCACCTAAGACTAGAGGTATATACGACAAGAAGGATACATCTTAACCGGTTTTGAAATGCATTGCATCACACGCGATGATAGATTTCACAGAGAATCACTGTGAGATTTGTTTTTGTCTTAAATATTCTCGCGCTGGAAAATGAGCTGTTTCTGCAGTCTGTACCTGCCACTGATGATCCTGCTGGGACTGTTGATCGAGCAGGAAAGTGGATGATTCAACATGAATAATCATATATTAGTATGCAGTACACTTCAGAATGAATAGAGAAAAGAGAATTTGGGCAAAGGTTTGGCTGAAAAGACTCAGTCAAACGGGCACTTTGCAGTAGGAATATAGGGGAGCAGACGGGGAATGACGGTAATAGTGCTGCAGTTAAAGTACAAGTTTATTAGTTCTAGGAAAGGAGTTTCCAAATTGTTCTCCCTTTTAATGTAATCAGTGATTAGAATTGTGACTTAACATTTTTGGGCCACTTCATTTTAATCTGGGCTCTCATTTGCTGTCGGCAGTCCTCGCTGAAATAAATCTTTCCATCAAGATACTCGGCCGTACAGATGTGGGCTGCAGAGTCTGTGACCAAGCTTCCCGGATTCACAGTGGATTTATATGTGTTCAAGCATGCTATGCACTCTATATGCTTGGCTACATTCTGCACTTGGTCTTTTCCCCGTAGAGTGCTGCAATCCCAGCCTGCATGCAATTTTCATCCAGCAAAAGCGCAAACACACAACAGTGAGACATTTACACCTCCAGTCAAGGAAGACCTCATCTCAGGTTCATGTAATCTGTAAGATCTGTGCAGGTTTGGTGCCTCGCTAACTTACTTCACCACTCAGTGAAGTAGTTGCAGGTTACAGAGGGCAGCTATCAGGCATTATGTATCTCTCTAGCAGCCTAGATGTATCATTAAGGCGCCGGTAAATTAGAGTAGTAGTGGTGTGATGTCACAGTTTTCAAACTGCAGGTTGAACAGTGCGAGACCTTTTTCCATGTCTGTGCTGTAAAAAAGGTCTCTGGTTGTTGAAGCGTGTGGTTTAGGGTGAGCCTGTGTGAAACAGAACGTGGGCTGCAGCACATCACTTTGTGAAAGGCTGATGAATCTGTCACACCAGCTGAAACACAATAAATTATTTGCATTTTAATCATCTTAAGTGACATATTGTATCCATTTTGAAAATTTGGACTGCGTTTACTTAATAACAAATGTCTGGTTAATAAGAAGAAGTTTCAGTGGGCATACAAAGACGCTGCAGCATCACTCAGGTTTGGTAAAAAAAAATGCTTCTCTAAAAAAACGTGCCATAAAAAGTAAGGCAACATCACGTCTGGTTTAATTTTTGTCAAAGCGATGTGGTCATGGTTTGGCGACAAAGTTAAAAGAGATGATGAAGTTCATAGGCTTGGTGCCCTCATTTGTTCCGAAATTCTGAAAGTTCTGAAATGAAGTAGTTAATTCATCATGAATAACAGTAAAGATGCATGTTATGAAAAGGATTATGATTCATAGTTTTGCAGACACAAGTTTTTTAAATGTATTTCAACTAAAAAGAAAAGAGTGTCTAGATCAGATGCAGTACTTTCTGTGGCTGGGTGATCGAAAAAAATATTATGCAGTATATACAGCACAGCTTACATGTTAACTAATGACTATTTAAATAACATATCGATTGGTGACATCTTCATTTAGCTCATGAGGATACTGATGAATACATGAGAGGAATCCTTAATCATGCTTCTCATTTACACACTATTTGATATGTTGACATTTAAAATTTTTGGTGCTTATATTGGATTTTTCCTTCCCATCCTTTGTTACCAAAATTACTTTATTTTTCCACAGGGATTGTTAAAGTTCCGTCTTTCTCTCCCTTTCCCCTTCTTTTCAAACACTGTTGAATGTTATTAGTTACTGCCATGGATTTTTATGTTGGCTCAGATGATAAATCATTTTTATGAGTGGGCTCTTCAAATTCTTGATGACAACCAAGCAGACTAAGTTAATTTACAGTAGCCATGCCAGCGCATAGACTGGCAAGTAAAAGCTATATAACTGGCCAGGGGTTATTACATACATAAAGTAAGCCTGCCATCAACATGAATCTCATAACTCACTCCCTTTTAAAAAAAAATATATACATATTTCTTTTTTCACCAAACAACTAAGATCATTGAATGAATTCAAAACCCAGAGAGCCGTTGTGCCATCATGTAGTCTGTCTTTGTTCAAACATCTCACTCTAGATATCAGGCAACCAAGGCTGTGGGTTTTGCACCAATACACCAAAAGCTAACTCCTTGTGGCTCCTATCGGCCTATAAAATGTACATTTTCCATTACAAGTGTTTCAAAAGTGTGTTGAATCTTGTCGTTGTAGGGTGTTGACACAGTTTGATGCATATGTGATAAAAAGAGCGTGTGGGTGCAGCTGTGTGGTCCAGCGACAGAGAGAGGTAGCTGCGCTCAGAGCAGTCAGGTGTTGGCCTATCGGAGCAGAGGAGGAATTAGCAGTAAAGTTGTCGTAGTAGTAAATGTGCAGTGCAGGTTTCAGCCTGTATATGAATCAACGTTGACGCTTCTCAAGACAGTTGAGATTGTGCGCGTGTTCAAAATTGTCACGGGATAAAACCTGGGTTAGGTCTGGTCGGTTTAACATATTAACATTAATTAGATAGTAATACTTTGGATGAGTAATCCAGAACGAGGAATTGTTGAAAATAGCATGATTATATTGTTGAATTTATTGAAATAAAGCATATATACAAAACAAATTGAATTGTGTCTAGCTGCACTTTCCCAGTGTTCAGAATATAACAAGGTTTATAACAAAATACAAATGAATTCAGTACGATGCTGCATCAGTGGTAGGATCTAGCAGGTGAAGTATTTCCAGCTGAGTGGAAGGAGGCGTATGGGGAAAAAGATAAATACGCTAAGTCGTTGGAGTTAGATATTTATTGTTTCACGTATTGTCTTACACCTGTCTGCATTTTGAATGGAGGCAGCTTATCTGATTAGCATCTGTGTGGGAGGACATTTGTCCGTGATGAACCTCCACGGCATATTTTTCACATTCAGTCAAGATCTGAAAACAAAAACAAAGTAAGCAAGAATCTGAGCAAAGACGGACCCAAGCTGTTTCCTATCAAGTCTATATATACACTATATCTGTCACCAATAATGTGTGACAGCCAGATAAACACATATAATAGACTTGAACTCGCATGTCCTTTAAAAAGAAGAAGCGTTTGCATACCAACAGGCTATCTATTTTTGTAATGAAGTACACTTGTTATCAGGTGGCTGAGACACGTTACTCTACTGTGGGGCTTGGTATGAGAAAGAATGATTTCGGTCCAACCCGGTAACGGAAAACTTTGAAAAAAAATGTGCCAAATTTCAGTGCTTTCTGCGTTATAGAGAAAACAAGACCTCGCTTCACCTTAGAGCAACGTCAGAAATGTCATTGTTGGTACCAGTTACAAACCGGCTCGTTAGTGAACGTCACTGTAAAGTGCTACATAATATTCGCCTAAAAACAGATCGGCGATGCTGTTTTTCCCCTCCATTGTTCTCCATGAAGTTTGCTGGAATTAATGGAATAAATGTGACTTCATGTGGAGTGAGCACTGCGCCAGACTCAGTTTACAAAGCAGTACATTGGTTGTCAGCTACAACTACATTGGTTGTCAGCAACCAGCTTTAAAAGTGACATATTTGTGTCCTTAGTGGATCTAATTTATGCCTATGTGAAGAGTGGTTCAAGTGAATTTTGAAAAGTAAGTGATAAATATTTGGGAAAGTAACTGATAAATATATAAAGTGTTCAATTTGAGAACAGAATTTGGTGGGATGATAGGTGGTAGAATGATAATAACTCTTGCCATTCACAAAAGGCAGACTGCTTCAATAATGGACCGGTCATTTCAAGAAAACTGAATGTTTACGTATAAACTATTTTACTTATAGTAGAGAAATGAGCTTCAGTAATTTATAGAAACAGAATTTACCTACTAATTAGGCGATGAGATTTCCATTCACACAAATTATCGCAAAAAAAGTATTGTTGTGGTATTATCAAATTCAAGTATCAACATTTTTATACCCACTCCCACTCTACAGTATATGCAGAAACGTGTTGAGTCTGATGAATAGCACTGACATTAATTGGAATCACTCTTCCAAGTGTTCCTTAACATTCTTCTGTAACACTCCAGTGTGTGTTGTCCTGTAAACTAGAAAGCAATGAACTCCTCTTAAGCATTTCATGTCACAAATCATGAATCTTTCGCTGTAATTCTAAACAACTCCAGATACATTACAGAGTCCCCCGCTGAAGGCCTGGCTGCTTCGAAGTGCTAAGCTGTATCTTTGTGGAGAACACAGCCTCCTATACTCGTTCTGCTTCGGGGGACAACAGTGAGCTGATGCAGTTCCCCATCTGAAGTGACAATCCTGACAGAATAAAAGTAATGGCAGCCCTTAACAGTGGGCAATGGATCTGACAAACATTTAGATGCTATCTCCCAGTTACAGTGAATTACTGCGCTGCCACTTCCACCACACCAGTGTAGCCACTGGCAACACCAGCCAGACATGTAATCTCTTTGGACAAGAGAGCACCTCATCAAGCACAGGCCCAAATCAAAGTAATTGACAAAAGCGGGGAAATGATGAATAGACCACGACTGGATAACCAAGCATTTTTATTCAGAATAAAGGCTTGAGCTGTGTGTGCTGTCCAACTAAACAACAATGGAGTCTGTGATTTAGGAAGTTAACACGGCCAGAAATGTAAAAAAAAAAATTAAATGTGTTTTTCCATTCATATTTGCCAAAGATGTTATCTGTTTGATGAATAAAAAAAATACATATTTAATCCGATATTCTATTTTCATGTCTGTATTTGTCTTTCTCAAACAAAGAAAGATAAATGTAAACAATCAAGTATATGTGTCAGGCTGAAATTACTTTTCTACTGCGTTCTTTACTTTTAGTCTGCTTGTTACCCTCATTGTACCGAGCAGTTGTGAGGCACAGTAAAAGCAAACAATATTTCCTCATCTCATTTATGTCCCCTCTGGGTTACACTCAGTATCTGGGCAAAGACTTCATCACATACACA
Organism: Anarrhichthys ocellatus; assembly: GCF_004355925.1. Lineage (NCBI taxonomy): Eukaryota > Metazoa > Chordata > Actinopteri > Perciformes > Anarhichadidae > Anarrhichthys > Anarrhichthys ocellatus. The sequence goes on from NW_022280057.1 coordinate 4,647,639, forward strand.
GCCCATTTACAGATGCAATTTTAGCCCCACTGCTGCAAAGATAATTCTACATTGCTTGCTCTTGATCGTGTTTTCATATCCATTTTCATGTCTGCCTGTGTCACCCCCTCCTCCATGTCTGTCAGCAAGGCTAAAACACAATTTTAATGAGGTCAAAAAGTGGATAGCATTGAAGGGGATTTTGAGGGTCCTACCCCAGAGACATTTAGGCCATTTAAAACCAATTTCCTGCCATTTTACAATAGATTTGCATATTTCATGCCCGTCACAACCTGCTAAATTGACTTATTGTGCAAAAGATCCAATCATCACAGCAGCCCAGTGGCTCGGTAATTGGGGTGCCATTTGTTCCTTGAAAATTGTTAGATTCCTACGGCACCTATCTTAGAGTTTGGCTCCGTGTGGTTACATAATACATTCATGTGTAATACTTTTAATGCAATAAATTGCGATATGCTCTCTTGACATGCAGAGATCAACCCATTCTCAATCCCCAGGTCGTACAAAGCATACAGTGTGTGCATGTACTGAACATCAGGCAATACATGAGTCAGCTCTAGGCTGGTGTGCTACATCAACCAACCTCTTTCCCCAAACAAGAAGAATAACTTCATTTTCAGCTATACTGCACCAAAAGCTGTCAGACATATCAGACAAAATCTTTGTGAAATGTTTCATGTTTCATGTTTTTCAGTCTTTTATTACAATTATATTCACTTGTAGCAATTAAAGTATGATAAACAACTGGTTAAAACGTTTACCAACCAATTTAGCTGACCTCTTTAGTCAGCAGAAATGTAAGACATCAGTCCCTCACTCATGCACCCTTGTGGTCCAGCCCAAAACAATGCTTGTTAAAACAGTGCTCTACCCACTCATGAAAACATTCATTTACAGCACCAACAGTGGTGAAAAACTCCACAGGGAACCTTAAATGCAAAGTCACTCTGGCACTTGCCTTCAGTAGTAATCCAGTTAAGCCAACAGACAAGCCAATAAAAGATGGTTACACCAGGTATGGTCCATACAATTTAAATCTAATTAAAGCTGGAACTTGGCTTAAGATACCTATCCAATTATTTACTAGAAATACCTTGTAATAAGACTGAAATAGATTTACTTCTGATGAATTTAGTTAAGCAAAGCGTAGTCAAAACTTCTCTCGCAAAATGTGTAGAAATTCAAAACCACCTACAGCATTTACAGTATTACAATAAAACACAGTTATATAACGTCTTCTCTCCGTTACTCATGTTTCACCGCATAAATGTTTTACAATATGTGCATATTTGGAATGCAAAATGGTTGTGGACCCTGAAGGTTGCACCTTTCCTTGGAAAGTGGAAAGATGACAGAAACTACAGTAACCTTGAAAGAGATATCCAAGTTTCCACTGTCAGCAAATGTAGAGATCACAGGGGGGGGTTGAGGAGTCTCACTTGTTTCTCTGCCTCCAGTGTGGCTTTAATGCAATGTTTCACCTCATTACTGTAAATGTCCTCTAACAACGTAAGCAATCAACCCATATCTGTCTCTGTGTGCATGCACTGGTGCAGCAAGTTTGATACATTTCCCTTGCAAAAAAGCTCATGTGCTACTGTTGCCTCATCTGCCCCAGTTTCAGAAGTTTCACTTGATGGGCCGAAAATTGATGACAGAGGACAGAACCATCAAAACAAAGATGTTGAAGACAGTTCTGAATATTTTGTTGTTGTTGTTTTTACGTGCATGTCTGCCGGGAGAACAACATTAACAAAACTAGTTTACATCAAATGTACAAGTGCTTGTCCTTAAGAAAAGGACAAGTTTACTCATTTCCACATAAGATCATCAGTCATGAGATTTGCACTCTTATGGCTTTGCCAAAATTATTAAACACCTCTGTTGACTGGTCAACATATGAATTAGCTGTATTAAATAATCATAACACTTAATTGCTGCAAATAAAAGATATTGAAATAATGTTTTTACCTAATGTAGGAAAAAAAAAAATACTGAAATCATGATGGCAAAAATAGGGCACCTCATCAATATTGTGGAGACTCATTTTGTTCTCGTATTATGATATTAATTCCAAAGTGGACAGATGGCACCATTTGCATGTCTACCAGCACTCTTAGGGATCAAGCAACAATTTAACACTTCACTGCGACTGGCTTATAAGAAGGTCATCCATTAAGTTATGTGAGGCTTTAAAAGCCTTTTCATGTATTATGAAATTCATTTTGAAAAGGGGGGCGGCACGTGTGTCTCATTCTTCACTGGACTAGCTGAAGCTGAATTACCACATTTAGTTGTTTTACACTGAAAAATAAACAATTATTATAATACCACCATTAAGATAGTCAGCCTTAATATTTTTGCTTTATTCCAGTAATGATACATAAGCACGCTTGACACACAGTGGGTGTAGCTCAGGAATAAAACACCACCCTGACCTTGTATAGACCTTTCAGCTCTACGTATACTCTGCACCTATTTGGTGGCAATGTCAAGGACTTTGGGTCATTGTCATTACAGTAGGGAAAATGTTTGGGGGATCATCTTCATCTCTGATTTAATGATGCATAGTGAAATCTTATGATAGTCACTTATGTCCCATAAAATCCCTGGACAAAGCTGTAAAATCAATGACCTGTTTTGTTACTTAATGAGTAGCTCAACTGTGGAAAGGTTGGACCTCTCTGATTATTGTGCCCAACCCCTTGAAGTATAAACTTTGCTGTGTGGCATCAAAAATACAGTTCCATCATTTTTTTGTCTTTTTATCTGCAAGTTTTCTCTTTAATGGTCTTTAAAAAGGACACTAAACTGTTGTCCATGTTGCAGGATTACACAATTCCTCAAGGGATAAGGTATAATCTCATAACCATTTTCCCTATTATCAACTGCAGGTTAGGATACTTTGCTGGTCATTGTACTACGGTGCTGTGGATGCCTTCCATAATATTGTACCTTCTAATCTCAGTGGGGTATTAAAACTGGAATGATTGGTATGCAGCCCTAATGTGGGAGAGTTAAGAGTTAGGGGTGAGAGAAAGGATATAAAACCAACCAGGGGAAAAATTAATATGAGGCAGGGTAGTGGAACTGATAGTATTCTATAATGTGTTGGCACCGAGATTGGAGGGAAAAAAAAAATGTCACAAAACATAAAGTGATGAAAGTTGTGGATTGTTTGGAACATTTTCTTATAGCACAAGAGAAAATGCCATGAAACTCACCATTAAAGAAGCTCTAAACTCTTAAACGGTTTGACGATATCCAGTTAGTCCGTTTTCTAAAAATACGTTAGAAACAGTGAATAAATTGTTTTTCTTCTCTTCTCTTTTTCAAACTTTCTCAGTGAAAGTAAAAGGTACATAGTGAAGCTGTAGATCCAGGTGAGGAGTTATTATACATTCTACCCCATCCTTGTAAATCCATAATCATTAACATCTGCTCTAGCTTTCTTTATTGAACTATTTCGCCCATGTGTGGTCCACTTATCCTCGTTAACTCCACTTTAGCCAACTCAGCGCATAGATCGAAGGATAGATAGAAAGGAAAAAGAGGGAGAGACAAACAGCGAGAAGAAGAAGCTCTATTTTAAGCTTTTAGGTCCAGGCATGCTTGCTACAGATGCGGCTTACTCGCCTGTATTTTGTCCCAGGAAGTAATTCCTTAACCTACTCCATTTTGACAACTGACTCATGGATTTGCTGTCTGCTTGCCAGCTGTCTTGAAATAATATCTATAATTGCCTCTCTACAATATTGATTCAGACAAGGTTAAAATAAGAACACAGCATGTATATTGAGATTGTGTTGACTGCGGAAATTAAAAACCAATTAGAAATCCCATTCACCTTGTTCCTCTGATAACTTAAAGCCACCTTTTTGAAACCAAAACACAAACTGCTGTCCTAATTTATTATTGGTCGCATCAGCAGCAGCAACTGCAGCACTGCTATAGTGTCTCGTGAAAGCACCGTCGGCCACTGGACATCCAGATTTGTCAAATCACACATCACCCTGTATGACCTATTGATATCAAGTGACACTAGATATCAATATGTCCAGGTCCTGTCAATATCCACAAAAACGCAGGAGATGTGTCTCAGTGCATGCATGAAAAACAATCTCCTCATAATTAACATTCATGTGCAGTTATTTTGCTATTACATTTTATGGGCCTTTTGCAGACTTGATTCGATTTTGTGTGAATGCAGGTAACAGCATCAAGGTCACAGTGTAGCTGAAAGGTGCAGACACCCGCGTTGGTGGATATGAATTGGCCTTTGACACCAACGCTCTGGCTTTGTTTCGTACTAGTAATCCATGTTGACACCTGACTAAACTTTGTCTGACCTTGACCAGGTGATTTGATTGCCGAACCCTTTGGCGATGCAGTCACAAACACAAAAGGAATAACCAACTGAAAAATGTAAGCAATTCATTTTTTCCCCCATCTGTGCAATATACATTTTATGTAAATAATAGATATACAATAGTTAGTTAGTTACACACCTCATAGTGGTAATCTGTAAAACTGTATTTGTTTTAATGTTTTTTATTACATTTTGTGTACTGCATTTTACTACATCACTTAGATGTTGCTGGATTAACCAAGAGTCATTTATGCATTTTTGCCAAGTTGCTGTGAAAGGCATTATTTTGTCCTTTGTTTTTAACGAATTATTTCCTAACAACCTGTTATTGCTGCATTCATGAATGCGTCTATGTGATAGTGAAATTCTCCAAGAACAGCACATGTGAAAGCTTGACCTGACTACAAGCTGAATTATTTCTGTGTTATTTCTTGGGGATAGAGTGAAGCAAAGCATTTATTCATAATAAAAACATTGTTACAAGTTATCACTTAATTGTTTGACATAAGACTGAGTTAAACTGGAACCATTCATCCATTCATCACATACTGAATATTAATACAGACTGTCGGTATATCACGATTTTCTGTAAGAGAGAAAAACGTTGCACACGTCAACCTGAAAGGCAATTACAGTATCATTGTACTTTCATACACTTCTCTTAAATTGCCTCTCAATTCACCAAAACACAACCTTTTATTAACCGTTACTTTCAGTAACCTGCTCCTTTATTCTCTCTCTCTCTCTCCCTCTCTCACCATTTCGATCAGGTGACCAGGGCCATAACTAGAATATTATTTACCGGATTGGCAATGTTAAAGTTAATGTTGCAAAAATTCCCTTCCTACAGCCGGATTCCGGCTCTAATGAGGCAGCGTTGATGGTTCTGCAGAGGAGACGGAGGAATGTCAAACACCTACCTCCACATACTTGTGTACCATCATTAGGGTCATTTAGTATTTTCCTTTGAATTGCACTGCAGAAAGTGGCAGCAAAGAGCAAAAAGCCCATGAAAAATCACCTTGCACCTTGCAAGTGCACGGGGCCCAAAGTGTATTTGCATGTTCGAAACCGGAGACTGCAGGCTGTGTCTGCCTTTTAAGCTCTTAGTGCACAGGAATGTATTGATTTTAAAGTTATTTCAGTGATCAGAGTCACTTGCCGAGTAGCATTACATACCATGGAAAGCTGTTTTCAAATACTCTGTATTTGCATTGGGAGGATTCGCGCTGAAGTGATTTTCATGTTTTCTAACTGCTGGTTGCTTTTAGTGACGCATATATTCAGTGTCATCCTGTTCTCGTCATACATTCTTTCATGTGAGAGTAAACTTTATACGAAAAGTCTTTCAGGTATCATAATTTATGAAAATGACTCCATGTCTTTATGTTAGGTTCGGTCCATTTGATCATTGTGTGGCCTTTTAAAGTCCTGTTGGAAGGCAGTGCTTTGACATCTCAGGTCAGCCGCACTGTCGTGACATTTGCTGCAGAGAAGTGTTAAATCTGGGAGGAGGATTGAGAGGCCGCTGACTGACATTACAAATGAACAGCGGCTGGAAGAAAACACCTCTTGACGAAAAAATTAAGCGGTAAAAGTAATGTATTCTCTATCACTCTTATCTCTTTTTTTGGGGGGGGGATTGACTGCGATTTAATTTTTCTATTCGCATTCTTTTCATGACATGCATTTGAGGATAGGAAGGTCTCTGTGTGTGATCCAGATATTCTATAGTTCAAACTAAAGGAGGGCTTGAGGTTCTCCACTTCATATTCTTTGACAGGCAAGAAGGCATCTAAAGCAAAATATAAATTTCCGTGACAAAATCTCAGTAAGGTACAACCACACAATGCGTTTTACAGTCATGACGAGGACACTGGCTTCCAAGAACTTTCGATTTCATCAAAACGGTTTGAAAATAATCAAAATGATCACTGACACGATTACATGTGACATCCGTCAGATCTCATATTCCTTTGAAAGTGGAAGGCCTGGACCCCTAAGCCACCCGTAGGTGACCCTCCCATCCAACACACACTCACATTTTCTCAACTGTAACTTTCCCACACCACACAATCCATTGATATTCAGCTTCTATTGTGGTACTACAGGTTTGATGGGCCATTCTAAAAACCCAACTATGAGATCTGAACCACATATGGCACGAGTCAAAAGTGATACATGGAATTTCTGACAAAATTTGTGATTTCATTTGTTATTGCTAGCGGCTCACAAAGAAATATTATCTAGGTCCCATGTTTTAGCACCACACGTTCTCCGGTATTGCAAAGAATTAAATCACTGTCGGTGAAATTTGATTAAAAAGTCACCATTTACCAAACATTGCCAGCATATTATGGATTACATTATAACGTGTTGTATCTGTATCATATTCAAAATCCACAACTTGTGAATTTTGCACGAGTGTTAATAATGAAAAGGGCTGGTCTCTCTTGATAAAAGCTTATGATCTTGTATTTCATTCATGATGATTTTAGAATATTAAGAGGATCGTGCCAGTTCTGTATGAAGAGGACTTTGACGGGGGTGGAAGTATCTACGTTATGATACAGTCGGGAAATGTTCCACCACTTTCAATAAAGCAGCTAAAATCCATATCCCAAAGCTCTCCAAACTTTTACCTGCTGGGATCTGTCAGAAGCATTTAGAGCTTTAGCTTTTACACTTCACAGAGAATTAAACATGGGGGCTTTCAACAGTGTAGGCTCAACATCATACAGACCGGATACATCCATGTTAAATAGTTGACAAGATTAACGCTGCCAAATATGTTTACATATCTTGCCTTTGGCGGGGAGAGGAACATCTAAGCTAAGGTCTTAGTGTGTGACTCTGTGATGTCTGTGTGATATCGCTCGGCATCATGGGAACTCCTTGGCCGGTTGATGAAAAACTGCCAATTCTTTCATTTTTCCTCTAGAAATGCACGGGCCTGAATTTCCCCCCTCACTCTTTTCATGTCATCCCGGGGACTTGTGGCCAAAGTGAATGATCTTGCCTTGAGGCAACATCTTACACTTATGGAAGTTTGAAACTTTTTACTAGCTAATCATTTTGTTTTTGACAGGTTGATTTATATCCTTGTAATCAAGTTTGAAACCCATAAAGGACTGTAAGTGTCAGCAGTGTGTGTGTGTAATGTGCATGCTTTGGTATACGTTTGGTTGTGCTGTACTATGTGTGTATTTGTATAACCCACAAACACAATTACCTTATGCCTCATATGCCCAAAAGCCATCATCACACTCTTTGTGTGTACCACATTGTCTCTGTCATTAGTCATACATTTCTATAAATATTCAATCAGCTTGACTAGCAGCCGAACGCCAAGTTTCAAAAAAACAATCTCACCACCCGTTACATTATTTATTTCTGTGCCCTCATAGGAATTATTTTTCTTGTTCAACTATCATGCCTTCCTTTTTTTATGTTTTACTTTCCTGAAAGTAGTGTTATGACTGTGAAAATATGTGTGGAAAATAAAAGCCAAATCTTAAGCATGCTTCAGGTTATGAATTCAGATCTTGTGTGCCTTTGAATGTAAATGCTGCTGCGGAAGTCGACATGAACTTTACGACGGGGAGATATTTGGTTTGGGACACAAGAAACAATGCTCTGCCATCTGTACAGTTTGTAACTTGCAAAACAGTGCACATAAATTGAAGAAGAAGAATATTTGATTTGTGTATGTTTTATTACATCAGGTATACAATAGGATGGAAGTGAATATGCAACTTTGAAGGGAATCTGAGCATTTTTGTATGTTCCCCCCATTCTTTCCTGTTTAACACAGCCATTACTCTGTAGAAACAAAGACAGAAAAAAAATGTTCATGTGTCATTTAGCTTGGCATATAAATACTTTCCACAATATGTTAAACCTTTGAATACTCTTCACTTTTGTTTGCTTGTTAGCTCTTGTGCTCCATCATCAGTGGACCACAAACACAAGCCCATTGTTTAAGCCTGATATTCAGTCTAGCAGCTCATTATTCCCCGTCTGCCATTTCTCATATTCAAAAAGCCATGTTCTTTTCATCATTCTGCCTATTTAAGCTTCATTTTCCCAAGTCATTTTTTGGTGATGAATTGGCCCCAACAGTGGCACTTCAATCAGGCCTGCTTTTCTGTAGCACATTAGAAAATGAGAGAGAAAATGATATGGAAATAAATCACATTCTGCTACTTGATCAGAACCACAGTCTGAGCCTGAGCTGCTCTCTGCCTTGAGTCAATTACTCATTACACACAGCTATTGACCTTTCTTCCAACAGGAAGTTCAGTGAATATCTCTGCAAGGATTGTAATTGACAAGATGTCTCTTTTAATAGTAAAATGCCCACATTTCCTCACAAGTTAATTATAAATTCAATAGCGGACCCAATGGCCACGGCCACTGAGAAAGGTTAGTATAGACATTTGTACCTGCCAGGCCGCCCACACAAGAACACATAATTTATTCCTGACAGGGAACACATTAACACATGTACCTTTATGCCATTTAATACTTGATGGTGTCACAATTTGAAAATTAACATTGATATAGAGTACATAATTCCAGGTGCATGTGGCATGCAAATAGACACTTTTAAGTCATTTGTGCAGCATGAAGTAGCATGTATCCTGTTGCCGCACTGAATGTTAGACTGAGTAGGCTCGTCGGCGCAGCGCGTACCTCACACAGCTTCAATTTTCAAAGTGAAAATGATGTCATCACAAAGAGATTTTGTCCCGCATTATGGGACAATTTAGAAGTGGCAGCATATTCCTCAACAGAAGAAAAACATGACAAGTCCCTGCTGTGATGCGTGTAGATCTGCCCTTCATTTGCCCCAGAGCCTCTCCCTGAACTCTGCTGAGTAGCATGGCAATGATTTACTATACTTAGCAATTTCCATTCAAGCAATTCATTCTTATCTGTTGAAAAAATTCGGATACATCCCGACACATTTGGTCCAAGGGTTCTGGATGTTTATAGAATCACACATCTCAACTAGAAATGCACCGATTGGTTGGCTGCCGCCCGAAAACTGGACCGTTTTCAGCTGATTAGCAATGACCAGTGACCGTCTCATATTTCATCGCCCCAAAATCACAAATGGGGAAATAAGGAATAGGAATCTTACCTTATTCCTTATACATCCACATTATTATTACATTATTATTATCATACTGATGGCACCATTTGTTGTGTGTAGAAAGAATCCTGCTCGGCTTTGTGTGGTACTTACTACTGGCTGAATGGCAATGGGAGCGAGGGCTCCGATACCTGGCGCCCAACGGGATGCTTTGCGCGTAAAGTTGCAATGGCATTGGGGATTTACAGTCCGACACAACGTGTCGCTAGAGAATTTTTGTTTTTATCCCAGCAGCTGCATATCTGACTGAGATGTGTTTCTCTTACTGACTGAAGAGTGAGAGGCGACTGATGGTCGAAAAAAGGAGGTTCTCCTTTGACACCCTCTCTGTGTGTGTGTCTAAGAGAGATTGAAACAGTTGGCCTACAGAGTGCTGGCCCTTACCTTTTGCTGTCAATTATAGTTATTTGAAAGAAAATCTGAAGCAGCTAAAGTCTGAATCGGGCAGGTCAGACTTTTACAACATCGGAATCGTCCAAGAAAATTGCAATCGGTGCATCTCTAATCTCAACCTTCACAACCCTTTAGTTTATCTAAAATGAGGCTGAAGGGACAAAAGGAGGAGATGAAAGTTTGTGCACATCTTCAAATACTGCATGTAAACCCTCGCAAAAGCTGTTGGTGGTGAATGTTAGCATACACAATTTTACAGTGTTTTTAAGCAAATTAACTTTTTTTTCTACTAACGCTTTTTGTCTATCAAGGTGAAAAGATGGAAATATGTTCTTGAAGATCATAGAGGAAGTCAGCCTGAAGACTTACAACTGGATGCCACTTTGCTGACTCTGAATTCTTGTCACAGAAGAGGGTCGAAATAAGAAATAAAAAAAGTAGTTTCCAACAATTATTAAGAGCCACATGGGAAACCTTTTTGCTCTAATCACCAAGAATGACAGTGAGCTATACTGCCAATGTTCATCATTTTTCTTTTCGTTACTTTCAGCAAAAGCATCAACAACTGTGAATTGCTCCGTAAAGTTGCTGTTGCCTGCTGCTTCTCGCATTGCAAGATTCCATTCTGCTTTATCAAATATCTCGCTGATAGATATCCACGTCAACCTGCAGCCATAATTCATCCATGCGATGAGAACTGTGCTCCATTTTCTTTTTTGTAGCAGTGTGGTATTGTTTACCATTACGGCAATAATTTTGATATTTGGCAGCAAAATCCAACTGGCACATGAATCAAAGACAGCGGCAAGAATGATACGATTCATTTTGGATTTGATAGCCGCATTTGTCATATGAATAGTTCTGAGTGAACACAGATTGCCAGCTGTCCCTTGTAAAACAGTTTTACCTTTGTTTTACATAAACCATCAACCACGATGTCTCTGTATTGGATATTTAAGGAGAGAATTTATCTATTCTAGTCAATAAACAACACAGGCCATTTACCAGTTGTCTTTCCAGAAATACCAACAGACTTGACAAACTCATATAACCCGAAGACACCATGCAGCAAGGGACCTTGCTGGGTTCAACTTATTTCAGCTGAAAAGGTTGCTGTGGTTTCAGTAAAGTAAAAGACAAACACAGTCCATTAGATGATTGGAAATACAGATGAATCATTGTCCCCGCTGTTCCGGGCTGATGAAAAGACTAGAGCACGGAGGGAAATCCACATGAGTACATGCCTTAATTATGCCACACATCAGGCCACGGCACGGCGATGTGTTTTCTTTTTTTTCTCTGCGACACATATTCGGACCCATATATAAAAACGGAAGTGACGGTTGGATGCCACAGGATAGCTAGCGCGGTGCTACTGCCGATCAGGTGGATCCCTAACAGCGTGGACGCACTGCAGCGGAAGGATTGTTTTCAGCAGGGTAATACCCCGTGCCACACAAACAGAGCTGTCCAGGAAACGGCTCCATGAACATGACAGTAAAGTCAGCTTCCCGCAACAGACTGCCCAGTCACACGATTCCGATCCAATTGAGCATCTGCTGGATGAGATTGAACATTTGGGGTAGAGATCTTCTTCCAGTCAACTTGATGCTACTGTGGGAAGCGCCGCAGACAAACATTGGCGGGCGTTCCTGTGAAACCCTTCTGACAAGACGTGGAGGTTACTTCCTAACAAGCTGACACTGAAGGGGGGCGAGATGGGACGTGAATGATGATTAATATCATCTTGGAAGGGTTTGTACCGGCTATGAATCAAGTGGTGGAAACACATCTTACATAATCAAAGTGGAAAATATGTTTTTGTAGGTTTTTTTTACTATAAAAAAGTGTGTAATCCCCAATGGAGTATTTAATATACTTTTAATATATATCTCATCAAACTGTCACCAAGAAAGCGAATCAGTGGATCTCTTCCACTGCAAGAGAAGCGTCTTGATTAAGCACGTGCACTTACATCTGTAATGGATAGCATTCACTCATATACTATTGAATACAACACAGCAGCAACAATATGTGCTGTACTTTTATATTTTAATGACATCCAACAACAGACACTAGTCTACTCTCAGAGTCATTTAAGTGCGGTAAAGTGATGATGCATCAACATTAATCTTTCTTTTCAATTGCGTACTCTAGAAGTGCATCTCTTGGGAAGTTTGGGGAACCTCTTGACATGCCGTTTCCTCTTCATTACCCAACCAGCTGTTGTTCCTAATGAGCCTAAAGGCAATCCCTCATTCTTTTTTAGCCATAGGTCTTGTGCAACTGGTGACATGTCGTCTGCCCTGAGTGAGGACCCGCCACCGGAGAATTCAATCTGTTGTCGTAACCAGTTTGCTCAACAAGAGGTTTTCTACAAACTGATTCTACATACAAGTAGTGTGGATTGATTTAAATGTATTACAATTAAAGAAGATATCTGGGGAGTTTTCATCATTTCTCAAAAAATGTGGATATATATATATATATAGACACACACACACACACACGGTGGCCCGTGGAGCTTGTTTAAAGACGTTTAAAAACAGTTCAATTCACTTAATTGAAAACATTTAGTCACACTTAAACATTCATGCACCACAAACGATAGCAACAAACAATGTGTCCCAGGTGTGTCTGGTGTCTTTGCAGTGTGTATCTTGCTTTTTGATTGTGTTTTCTCACTTTGTTTTTTCCTTAATTGAATTGTCAGCCCCGTGAAGATTCACATTAATGACAGACATTCCAAGCTTCATTGGAAAAAGAAGCTTTGAATTAACAAAAAAAAAAAGGGACAGACTTTGAACATAAAGTCAGCACACTGACAAATACAGTTCATGTGAGGGTGCCTGGACAATATTTGTCAATGCTTTGTATTGTTAATTATTTTCCACAAATTTATGTACAGACATTTGCATAATGCAAGCATATTTCTCCACAGCAATGTTGAGTGTTAAATGCTATAAGGTACATTTTGAACTGATAATAAATGTGCAGTTATTTTGCGATTAGCTATGAACAATCTAATTATTAGAGGTGCTATGGATCATAAAACTTACGGTCCGGATCGTATCACTGATCGGATCACTGATTGGATCAGCACAATAGACAAAAAAAAGGGAGCAAATAGAACTTTTAGAGATCGCTGATCACACTTTTTCTGCTGACGATACTAATTGCTAAACATTGATCATCCATATTGTTGTTTGATCATAGCAGCTGGTCTACAAGGCTCCTGGCTATTTATTTTTTTGCCACCATTCCAAAAATCATTTTTAACAGCTCTGAAATCTGTGTAAACCATCAAAAAAATCTAAAAACACACAATTAAAATGATAAGCAAATAAAAGACTGTATTTTTATGGATTAAAACAAATCGTGTCAGTAGTAGTTTTATTGATGTATTAACAGCTGCTGAGAGTTCATGTAAACAGGTCATAATTCTCTTTCTAATATCTATTTATGTGTTTATCTTCAAACAACTGGATTTATTCAAGTTTCTCACCAACACTATATTTTACGAGATTACATGTGAACATATCATGACAACGTTATAATTTACCTTATAGCCCAATACTCATTTTCCCTGAAGAGAGCCTGAACGCTTCATAATATAACTGAACGGAACCTTCGCTTTTCTCCGGTCAACTTAAACGCGGATTGGTTGGTTACATTGTAATATTATTAGAGATTGGCGACTAGAAAAGTATCAATGTCCTGATCACGTGTTTTATTGAATATTGGCAGATAACGATCATCAGTAAATCTTTATATTTTGTGTGTGTGTGTGTGTGTGTGTGTGTGTGTGTGTGTGTGCGTGTGTATGTATGTATGTATGTATGTGTATATGTCCGCAATGTACAGCTCAAAATTCAGTGGAACTTTTATAAACCCAAGAATCACTTTGTTGAAAAATAACCCGCACCTATTTTCTTCGGGAGAGTATCTGTATTCAGCTTTTTACACTTCTGTTAGCTGTGGACCGAGCATGAACCCTGCGGAGCAACTCACAAGAATATTAAATAATCCACAAATTATCCCAAACTCGATTAGAAACAAAAGAACACAGAACACCCAGTCCCCAAATTCTCCAGTCATTCTGTGAGAAATAATAGAAAATGTAGTCAGACAAAAAAAAAAAGAATACATAGCAGGAATGAACTTTTGACATGCATTATTTACTCCAAGATGCCAAGGTGAACCTGCTGTATGAGATTAAAAGAATGATTTCAAAGCTGTAAATAATCTGTGCAGGCACATATCACATCCTCTGAAGGGCAGTGAATTATTTATTGTAATCTGGCAATGCAAGGTTGTTTATCACATATTAATGTGATACATCAGGGAGTAATTCTCCTCTGGCACACCACAAGCAGTTTCACTCACTTGGCGTCAGGGTACATACTCTATCTATGAGGATTCATGAGGCTGTAATCTGAGTGGTAGCTAATCTACACCTGCAGCACCCTGTCAGGGACCGCCGCTGATTATTTGCAGAGATTTGTGTGACTACCTACAGATAAATTGCTCAGGTGTCAATATTCCCAATTCAGACTTTGAAGCTAAATTGTACAAAGGAGAATATTCCCTTTGTGCATTGTTCTTGTTTTTGTAAGCAGTAATGAGGGAGTACTGCCTGTACCAAAACAATGAGGTACAAGACAATGCGCCATTGAATCATTTCTCAGCATGACATTATAAAGTGACCTCATTCATGTGTGAAAGTCTCAAAGTGATGTCGGCGTTAAGGGGCCGTGCACTTTTATATTTTCTGTGTCGGTATGCTGAGATGGGCTGTTAAACACTTTACAAATCAACACACTCACTTCCTCTGTCGTATTATAAGTGATTGCTCAGCAAAAGGTGTGCGAATTGTTTCTAACCCCAGAGTGTGGCATATGTATGTATATGTTTGTAGTGTGTGTATGTATATATAACACTTTGTATACTCTGGAAAGCACTTTGTAAACTCTGTTTTTATAGGTGCTATATAAATAAAGTTATTATAACTATACATACATGGGTATATATACACATACTGTATACATGTATGTATATACGTATATGTGTATTACCTCAAGAGTGCCTCTGTAAACCTTTTAGAAAACAGAAGAAAATGTTTTTTCTTCCCTGAAGGAGAATCATCATTGTGTAGCATAGAAGTGCTAATGCTAGTTAATCACATGCTAACATACTTTGCTAATGTTAGCTTAGTTGTTTAGACAGTACAAACTAACCAAGTTGTGTGTAAATGAACACATGTATCTAAAAGCTTTTTCGTGTATGTTTTCTCAATGAGGCACTGATGTGTATTGTTAGTTCAGCTCTCCTCTTCGTTTGGTCAGTTGCCACTCAACAGCTGCTTGAGGCAGACGCAAACAGCGTCCATAAATCTACCGGAAGCACCGAGAACTGAATGGCAGATAGGAAAAAGGCATTGCTGTTGATGTGTGTGTGAAAAGCGTGATGTGACTGATGGATGCTTTGATCTAACCTTGAGGAAACTTGGTTCTCCACAGGTAGGATGTACTCTAAATATGACTCATTAAAGCCAATGTGTATTCAGGTATCAACACAGCTTAAAAGAAAGACACTGCATTTATATGATAAAAAAACAAAATTAAAAAGATAAAAATGTGTCCGTCAAATGTATTTTGTGCATTAGCTAATAATAAAAACACAATAAGAATATGTTAGAAATAGTAGTTGCTTATCATAAAATGAATAGCCTAGGAGCTTAGACTGACCGGTGAATAAAATCAAGCCAGAGCTTTACAGCCTGCTAAAGCCTCAGGCTAGTTATATCACCCACCCAAAGAATCTGTAAAGCAAAGCATCTTTACTGTTGCCTTTTTTTTTTTTTTTTATGTACAACCACCTTGGTTGTTCGGTGCCTTTAGCTACTCTGTTTTAACTTCAGGAAACACTGCTGCCATGTTTCAAACCTTTCAGATGGGAAGATTAGTGTGTTAACGCCTGAGGATTACAGTCAATGCTCCATCAGCAGTTCTCTGTCTGTAGCCATTTACCTGCATGCCACGACTGTCCCTCTCTTCAACGAGAACACACAACAAGAGATTTAGAGATCTATGAAGGAGCAGGCTGTGGTCAGTAAAATGTTTTCTTAAATCAACTGCTTTAACAGCTTGTCAAAACTTTATATGTTATCCTCATCACTAATAGTTCAGCATTTGTTAAGACATGAAAAAAAATGCTTTTATAAACCAGTGTTTCCCTGATATGTTGCTGTAGATCAATTAAAAGTTAGATTTAAAAAAATAATAATTTTTTAAGCAATGTCATGTTTATAAACATATTTGTTATCAAGTAATTTGATCAAATGTTTAAGTCTAGATACCTTGCACGGTACTTTTTCTCTATAAGTAACACAAGAGACACTTAAACGGTTTGTTTTCAAATTCAAAATACAGTTCAGTGCATCCAAGCTATGCTTGGCCCTTAATTTGTAATACTCACCCACCTGTGGGAGTTTTTTTTTATTGAATGGAATAGTTCCAAGGACATTTGCATACAATAACTCATTCAGTTGCATTATCAAATTTGATGGAAAGCCAATAAATGAAATGTAGCTAACTACAAATTAATTAAATTTCTTTTATTCGGAGTCATCACCATGGTGCACTGTGTTGTCATGGTGGCCTCTGTTCACACAAAACTCACGATAAGAACAACGTCCTTGGATCTTCCTCAATCCCACCTTATATTGCCCATGTATTGTGTGAGGTGTTATGTTCAAAATGTTTCAAACAAAAGGCAAAGGAAAAAGCTCCCCTCCTTGTTTCAGAGGAGAAGAAGCATGCAGAGGAGAAGAGGCAGCCCCCCCCTTTCTTCCATCATTAAGTAGGGCCGAATCAGCTGGTTGAAGTTTAAATCAAAAGGAATTTAATATGCTAACAAAAGCAAATGCAGTTACAAACTGAATTACACTATCAATAGTAATATTTCATGAAATAGAGGCCCCATCCGCACCACACGACAGACTGGTGTGTCCGCCTCATGGTCCAGATGAGGTCTGATTATCTCCGGGGATTCACAGTTTCTTTGTCCCTCCAAAGTCTCTGAAATGTCTCATATTACACATTTCTTAGCCCATCGATCAGCTCAGTGATTGGCTGAACTCTTCGGACTTCAGTCGGCCACTTCCTTGACCAATTCCTCCCCCGTTTTGAAGGCTGTGCTCAGCAACATCCCCCTCTCTCTGACTTTATGGCGGTGTCATAAATTCTCTGGTTTCTCTTACAGTGCACAACAAATTCAGTAACTCTCCCTTTAGTTTAAACCTTCTACAAGTAAACATATTGTAACAAATAATATCCAATGCTAGGAGCGCTTTAAAACTTAAATTCCTCACAGAGGACAGCAGTGTTGACAGAAATATTTTGTAATCAATACAACAATTAGCTCAATCAACCATCCAATTAGCATAACTGGTTTGGCTTAGTATGACGTTCATTGGGGGACGTTACAGAGGTGAAATTTCACCAGAAAAACAGCAGCGTTGCTCACTAGTTCCAAATGCTTTAAATGACTGGATCCCGTGGTGTCAAAGGTGGCTGTAGTACGATGTTGTCACACGAGGTAAAACCTGTAAAACGTCTTATGGAGGAGATCTTTGGGCCCTTTTCCACATTAGAAAGATCTGCAAGTGCTGCACCATGTGCAGGTTTGCCTGATAGGTGGGACACAGTAACAATTAGACATGCCAGTCTATGATACCTATTCATCAACTGCTGACACGAAAGATTAATTCCCTTTCCCAATTTTAATTAGTCATCTCTCATAGTTTGAGCGGCCTTGATATTGCCGTATGTCTCTTTTATTAATTCACATAGGTTCCTCTAATGTCAGCATATAAAGTCTTGACAGGGGATTCATGTTTCACTTGGGAGTACATCAGACGGTTATTAAAGGGATATCATTCATATTGCGGTAAGAAATGTTAATTCAGCGTTTGGTACATAATGGAAGGAAATTCCTTTCATTCCAAGCGTAGTCCTTATGATGATATGCATCTAGGAGAAAAAAACTAAACAGAATATTGTTCTGGTGGTGTATTATGTATTGTTGTAGACATTATTCTTCACAAGCCGCAAGGTGTATTATCTTCATGGGACATCTTCTTTGGCTCTGAGATTACTTGAGGAATAATGTACAACGCTTTCAGAATTTATTCACAGCCAGACAGGCCGGGCGAGGCCTCGCCACTTCATAAGACAATTTGCTCGCCTTGAAAAGAGGAGACTGGTCACATCTCCAAGGGCTTGACTCTTCACCGTACCCCCCAAAAAGTGATGACACCGTATTCTATGAAAAAACCCAGACTTCAGCATTTTTCTGTTTAGTGTAACTTGAATTTGATGGTAGCTTTTCACAGTGTGACAATACAGCCGAGAGGGATCCTTTAAGATATGGAGGTACGAGGGAAAAGGAAAAAACGGGCCAATCTGTGATTTAAAAGCACACCTTTGAGTCCAAACTTGTGGATTGATAAAATATTTAGATTTAAGTGACTTTTCAGGATGACAACTTTGAAACCATAGAGTGTTAAAAGGAAGATAAAGCTTTCAAAAATCGCTATGGAATTACATGTCTAGTGCCATTAATAATGTTTTCCATCTATTTATCATCCCATCATGTATCATGTGTTTTAAGCCTTAGGGAACAGGAAGAGGAGTGCTCACTGACAGATGATTAGCTGTGTTTTATCCCCCAAAAATCCATCTTTCTCTAATCAGGGTGAAATTACTGCTGGATGGCTTTACATGTCAATTTTCAGCTTTTATTGTGATCCCGCTGAATTGTGATCCCGCTGAATCGTTAACGATCCCGCAGAATCGTTAACGAAATCTACTCTGGTGAAAATTATTCTTCAAGAGAAAGCATTGTCATTCAGTGCGTCAACTTCGACAAGATTATTTCATCTTTGTGTCTGTATTTTTGAGGTCGTTCACCCACAAGCGTCGCCGCGTTGCAAGTGATTTTAATCACGGAATTTCATTGAGAGAATCATACACCGAATGGATCAATGATACGTGCATGCCCGAGCAAAAGTTTATACTCTCCTTCACAGCCGCTGCCAGGATAAGACGGCTGACGGCAACATCCATACAATCTTCAAGTACAAATACAGCTAAGCCGTTAAGCTGATGATTGGTGTGGGAAGTAACACAGTATGTAAGCAAATGACTTTGAGGAGGAGGAGAGGGCCCTGCTGATTTCTCAATTATACTTCCTCCTCAGGCTTGGGAGAGACAAAAAAAGCTAAACTGCATCATTGACAGTCAACTGGGCCAGACCAAAGTCTTACCCTGAGGTATTGTGGTCCAAAAAAAAAAAAAGAAGCACAATAGAGCTTGTTCCGTGTAAGGAAGACGCACGTTGCTGTGGGACCACAAAGAGCAAAGTTACAAATTTGAACAATGCGACAACTCGCTATAAAGAAATATGTTGTGGTACATGGAGCTGGAATGATCTGCGGATCTGAAACCGTTTCTCCAAGAAGTAAACACGCACAAATGTGTATCCTACAGTGTTTGTATAGCACGGGGTAAATAAGCTGGGTGAGAAGCAGACAGGGAAGAAGGAAAACCATAAGACATACAACCACCACATGACATACCTCAGATAGCAGTAGGCATACGCAACCACTTGTTATTTATTTTCAATTTATTCCTCCATCAGGCCCCTCCCCAAAAGTGTCATTGGTGCTGGGAACAGACATGTAAGATTCGACTAATGTTTTAAACATGCAGGCACACATTAAAAAACATCAGCATTTGCATTCATACTGTGGTGATAAGTAGGTTACACTAGAATAGGAATACATCCTCTGCGGTGAACCATTTTTGTTAAATACTTAATGGTGCTGCCAGTATCTTCAAGGAGCACCTGTCCCCTTGTTTTGTTAGTCTGATTAGAGTGTGAAAGAGCTGTAGGGAGAAGGAATCAATAGGGAGCTGCCTGTTAAGTAAACTCTGCGTGAACACTTTAGAAACGCCATGTTTGTTTCTACAGGAGAGAAAAAAAGCCCCCACAAGTGTTTTTAGCCATTATCTCATCGAATGCTGAACAGCGTTAGCATTGTAAGTAAGAAAATGCTATCTACTGAGTGAGTAGAGTCCTTAATTAGTGATCAAAAGCAATGCCTCACCTGCATGCAAGTAGACATGTCTATTCAGTTTCTGCCTTGTGACGCTCGTCAGTGTAACATAATGGCCTTTGTCCACATAACGCCCTTTTCTGGCAGAAAAGCAGCTGAGTAGTGCTTCATCCCCGCGTGTCAACAAGGCCTCCGAGTGGAGGGCTGTATGTTTCTATGACAACTATATCTTGAAACCATATCATCACCCTAACAAGTGCTGTATGAGATGCTAGCATCGCTCGTTTGCCTTGTATAATCTATTTGGGCTTCTCTCTATTGGGTTTTTCACCATGAGCACCAAACGGAGGATGTCTGCTTCACACGTTACGTTTGAGCGAGACCTGTCAGGGCGTATGCCAATAAAAGCGCAACACTCATCAGCAACGTTCAGTGTCCACCCAGACGACCTGCTCCTACTAATGGGCGTTTAAAGCGCTCCGTGAGGCCGCACGAAGAAGGTGCAATGCTCATTCTCCTCAATGTGAACAACTGAAAAGTGGTTGGGTCGTGGCAGGGCTTGCATTCCTCGGGTTCCACCCCCTGTACTAATAGAGTCCAGTAGAGGGCGGAGCCAGTGTGAGTTATACTAACAATATTGTAACCCTAGTTCTATAAGCAAAGAGGGAGGCCTCTACTAAGGGGGCCCTGGTGCTCCTACGCTGCTTGAAGAGGGTGTAGGTTGGCAGACAACGATGTATGCTGCTTGTAATACTGTGATGGTCCGTACTTATTCGGGTTGGCACGTCCTGATTGGCCAGCTACTCTTATGCAAATTCTAAATGGGTGAATACACGCTTGTGATAGAGTCCAGCAGAATGCTCCATGCCTGTGCTTAGAGAACTAGAGTTACAATATGGTAACCTTTGCTAGTGAAAATGTTCTTCTCTACTCCTACCAATTGGATGATTACTGTGTATTATATTTTTCTATATTCTAACAGTCACAGCACCAGGGATACATTTGCATGCACAGAGTCGGCTATTGGCCACGCTTTAGAGTCTTATTCAAGTTTAATTACACACATATGTGCCTTTGATATCCGGTCATAGAGTGCACTGTTGCTATGAATGGACCGATTAATAGAGTAGTCATTTCTACCTGAGGAGCTCCCCACATGGATACAACACTTAAGCAGAAAAGTATGAAAAGGTTCAGCACGAAGCCAGACTCTTAGAGCAGGAGCTTAGTTCATTGATTATATTCATAATCCCAATAGTAAAAGTAAGAATTGCTGTTGCAATGTTTTTGTTGACAGTAAACTGTGCCCATAATGCTTTGCGAATCTGATTTTAAAAAAGACAACAAACAACTAAATGGAAGGAATAAGACAGTAAGCAGTTTATCAGGGAGAGACAAACATTTCAACCAGGTTTTCATACTCAAACAGGAGTTATTCTGCGTAATGACCGAGACCAGCTTACTACAGTAACTGGGCTAAGAGCTGAATTTTCATGTAAATGCAGCAATGGAACAGCAGTAGCAACAATGAGCTCATATCCGAGATGTAAGCAGTCCTACTACTAGAATCGTCTTAACATGTTGCCTCACTTTAATCCAAAACACTCCTTTCATTTGAGCTCTACCCGTTTAAGTGTGCATAGCATAGACGTGCGTTTGCAGCTATTCAACGAATCAAAATATCATTCAAGTGCACAGAGGTGCAGAATGCAAAAAAACGCAGCATTCAAACACCCGGTAGAAAGTACCTGTCATTCTGCCTCTGTGCAGGGTGTGGGAGTTCTCTCCCACCCTGCCGAGCTCTTGTCTATTTTCAGTGATATCGTTTCCAAGCCAGCAATCACATAATTAAGGCCCTTCATCATATGTATTCATCCTCAAAGGTTTCTGACAACCTACAACTGTTTTCCACCCCCACTGCTAAACCTTGTACAAACATGAATACCCTTGGCAGTATCTTGATAATTTGATGCATTTTGTCTCTGGCTTGATTCATCTTCATGAGAGCAGAAACACTCGCTCACACTGTATATTGACAGTCGTAATTTACAGATGAATCAAGTTTTTTTTTTCTGTTGTCTCTTTCAATAAACAACAACGTTGTGTCGTATATATGCATGACAAGACTTCTCAACTTGAATATTCTGTAAGCAGAAGCTGCTTCACTGAAAGCCTCACACTCTGGGAATGGTTTCAGTGCAAGACGGACCTAATAATTTATGTATAATTCCAGCATTCCATCAGAGTAATACGCTATCATTGTGCTTATTATTAAAAGTTTATAAGCCTGTGTCTACGGCCACCTTAAGAGCTTTCATATATTATTTAAGTGCTGCCCAGGAGCAATATAAAGCCAAGCCTATCAACTTCACTCAGATGTAGGGTGTCCATCTAATGCCCCTGGTATGTGAAATATTGAACTAAGTTTATAATAGACTCTGTGAAAGTCTCCAGCAACAGCCAGCTGAAATCTGTGCATCTTTTATGTCTGAGTGCTGTGAAAACCGAGAAAGAGACAGTGTGGAAACATGTCTTACTTCCATCTTAGGTCAATCTCGCGTAAAAATGGGGACATTTTATTAAAGGCAAAGGAGAGTCCAGAGTGAAAGTGAAGTATGTGGGATAAATGGTTTTACAGAGACCTCTCTGCTCTTCGTTCTTCCTTTTTCTAATGATCATGATGTAAATACTCAGATGTCCATCATCGTTATCTATTTACGTTGTGTGGTACGCATGTGTGTGGCATGTTGGGTCGGTTATCTGTGAGAGTAATTCATATTGGCAGTCGTACAACTAGGGATGGGTATGGTTAGGATTTTATCGATACTCGCACCAGGTATCAATGCTATTATCGGTTCTTTTTGATTATTTTGTGAGGAAAAAAAAGATACTTAATTAAAAAAGAATCAATATTGCATAATATGTAAACAAATAGTATTTCTTGAACTTCAACAGCAGAAATATTTAAATAACTCACTATCGTTGACTATACTATTTCAATGCCAACAACAAATGTAAATGTAAGAACATTCCTACAGGGAGGAGTATATTTGGAGTTGAGAGCCGTGGTCATCTCCCGACAGTAAAGAAACAATTATTGTTAAGGTGGGTTGGCTGGAGTGGTAGTGGGACTTGCAGCTGGGCTCATGGAAGGCCATGGCTGCAGCTTCAGCCCGACAAACTACAAAAAGTTTAAAATCCTTAAAATACAGTTGAAGCTAAACAATTAGCTAAGTGATTAGCTTTCATTTATGAGCCTATTCTTATGATCAAACTGATCGCTAACGTCAGCTGTAGTGGACGAGGATGGACGGCTGCTTGCCAAAGAGTAGAAAACTGTGCATTTCTGCACATTTATGTTCTGCTTGTTGGCCAAATGTTGTGATAAATTGCTGGCATTCCTCCCTTACTTGTGAGGGTTTTATTGCATTTGATGTAGCCACACTTTGGATATTTTTCTTCTCTCTGCCATGTGTCTCACGCTGTACTGAGCCGGAGTCTGTGTTTGTGTGTGTGTATGTGTGTGTCAGAGTGAAGCATGACTCCGCCCCTCGTGCAAAGACAGACACATAAGCAGTGTTTTTTTCCGCGGAGATCTCACTCCGTAATTTCTAAAGTACCGATAGCAGAACCGTTAACTCCGGACCTTAGCGATACTCTGGGTATTTACTATCATCTTATCGGTTCCTGTTTAGAACCGGGTATCGGGGGGCATCCCGACATAAGCCAGTGTTTGTGAAGCTGCAGCAGAAGTCCAATCAAAGGACAATGACTGAGCCGGTGGTGTGGGACACCCCGGTAGAGCCGTAAACCCAGAATGCAGATGCATTACAGCGCAACTCTTCAACCATCTGTGAAGCCATCGGAGGAAAGGCCTCATTTATATCATCTAATGTAAACAAATTAAAACCCAAAGAGCAAGTTTGATATAATTAGTGTGAGTAGATCACAGGAAAAAGCCGCACACATAGCCTTAATGACTGCTGGGTAAACGACTAGGCCTAAATAAATATGTAGCGTTTAAAAATGAGTGTGGGTTCACTTCCAGTTTTCTAGTGTTGTGCGCCACAGTTCTGGTGGCTAGGCATGCTGCCAGCAGAAACTCATGAGGGTGTTGTGTCTCTAACAAACAAGCCCTGCACAGCTCCATTCTTTGCCTCCTACAATTTAAAACACAAGATGGGAGAGTGTGCCAACGATAGAGCAGGGAGTGATGCCAGAGACTGCACAATGTGAGGGGAAGTGCTAATGATCAACAGTCCCTCCTAAAACACACAGCTGGAGCGGAAGGGGACGAGGGAATTCTGAAAAAACTAAAACCTGTCTCCTTTTAATTCATGAATTTGTCAACTCTTAATTGTAAAAATGCTGTCTATTTGCAGTATCTAACCATCTACCTGTCTATCCATCTTCCTTCCTTCATAGAGTATGCCCACTCTTCTTCTGCATGTCCTCTGTGTGTGTGTGTGTGTGTGTGTGTGTGTGTGTGTGTGTGTGTGTGT
>NW_022280057.1:4672190-4938148 GCF_004355925.1 Anarrhichthys ocellatus
TGTGTGTGTGTGTGTGTGTGTGTGTGTGTGTGTGTGTGTGTGTGTGTCTTTAAAGAACAGGCATTAAGAGAATGGGGACATGCATATTAAATATTTGACAATTCCAGTTGCCTTCTTCTTTGAATTCTGAATTAACTACATTTCAATCAGATTCCACGATCAATTTCCTTGCGTTACGTTTTGTGTGTGTGTGCGCGCGTGTGTGGAAAATCAAATTTCCTATCGATGAATT
The DNA here is from genome assembly GCF_004355925.1 of Anarrhichthys ocellatus. NCBI lineage: Eukaryota > Metazoa > Chordata > Actinopteri > Perciformes > Anarhichadidae > Anarrhichthys > Anarrhichthys ocellatus. The sequence continues at coordinate 4,672,423 of NW_022280057.1, forward strand.
TGAAATTGAAATTCTGCAGCAGCACCAAACTCCTGATCTTAATTGACCCCAGCCTCACCACGTATCACTTGTGTTTAGTCATCTCTCTCTCCTCTGGAACAACCAGCTATTTAATTAAGGCAATTATCCTGGAGGACGACATTGTTTTTCCGAAATAAAAAGTGAATTGCCATTGTTATGAACAAGGCACAATTTTCCAAAACATTTGAGGACTCAACACAAAGTCCATGAGGCCACTGACACATCAAGAGATATGTACGCTGAACAACCACCATTTACATGCTTGTTTGTCTGGAATTGTAGGAAATTACTGTTGTGCACTAAAAGCTATTCTTGTAATTGAGATTAAGTTAATTAGAAACAAGTCTTCTGTAAACAATTTCACGGTATCTATGCTGTACAAGGGACAGCCTTCAGAGTAGAGGGACTCCAAGTTTATTTCAGCCACTACAGAAGATGTCTGTTATGCTGCTATCGTAATACAAATTATTATGAAATCCTCAGCTTCACACCAGCAGACCAATAATGTGTCTGGTGAATGCATTATCTTGATAAAGTTCTTGACTTATAACATTTATCTGTACAGATCTGTATTGCATCTTGGTAAATCAATTCTGCGTCATTAAAAGTCACTCTGCTTGTTACTGCACGAGATGCCTCCTAATATTGCATTTTAAAAGTCAATTACGCAATCAATAAGGAGAAAATGTTTCAAACAGGATATTAAGAAAGATAAGATGCCAAGCTGTCAATATTATTAATAGGAATGTTGCTGTTCATAATATAGCTGTGTCCCCATGGGTACATTGTTAAATTCATTGAAATATTTGTCTACAAAAGGCCAAACAAGTGTACGAACGAGGATTCTGTGACCGGCTGCTCAAAACACCATAAATCAAGATTTTCCTTTCCTCCTGAGCTCCAAGTTAAAGTTCCCTAAATTGGTTGCACAAAACACCTTCAAGTCTTCTCCTTAAGGTTTCCTTAAAACATTCAAGTATTTAAGGTATTCCCTTGATCTTGGTCTGAAACTTAAGGAATCCCTTAAAGTTAGTTAAATCGTTGAACAAAAGACCTCAGCAACCAAAGCAAGGAAACAACTTAATTAAGGTACCTCCTTCTCCATCCAGCTCTATTTTAACTGTACTATGGCAGAGTTGATGGCGATCTATGAGGGCGTCAGGACGAGAGAGCTGGGGAGAGCACACCAGTGTTGGAAAAGTGCTGCCCACGGTGAAAACACACATGTAAAAGGAAGAAAATGTATTTAATGATTTACCAACGTTTCACCAAAATGAACGCATCCCAAGACGAGCGTTCCATGACCCGGAGAACCCAATGGATGCGCTCAACGATGAGCAATTGATTTTACACTATTGATTTCACCGGCTGTCCATTCATGATTTGTCGGACCTTCTAGAGTTCGATAACTCTACTTTCCGCAGCTGTGCTCTTCCAAACCTGTATTTCAATGCAGCAAATACCTTAATGTTTTTCACCAAGGAACAATTCTTAAGGGATTCAGTGCAACACCCTCAAGCAAGTAAGTCCTTCAGCGAAGGAGAAATTATGCCTTAAGTGTCATACTTAAGGAGAAAATTTAAGGTGTTTTGTGTAATCGGCCTCTGAAGCTTTAAAAACAAAAACAAACACATCATACACTGTTGAAGTCAGGCTTCTTCCTGAGCATCAAGTTTAATTAGTAGGATGGACTGGGGATAAGGAATGAACTTGTGTTTAAGAGTTAGAGTGTGGTAGTGACACGCTGCTTGATCCCTGGCCCCAGTCATCACCTGAGGGACTCCCTTTAAAAGACACGGGAGGTGAGAGAGTCCACTGATTGCCCTCAGGAGGATCACAGTTGCTGGCATGCAGGACTGGACATCTTGTTAAGGCTCAGTAGTTCACGGTGAAAATGAATAGCCCCCCCCCCCTCCCCACAGTTGAGTGGGAATTTCAGGAATAGGACCCTGGCTTTCTAACAAGCCATTCACAGAAGCCAATTAGGACTCGGGGATACCAGAGATTCCAGGGCTTAGGGAAGTGAATCTTGCCTTAGCCAGGCCCCAGTCTATAACTTGGAGGACGATTTCAGTGTTGTCTGCTGTAGAACAAACTCGGGCTCTGGATCAATCTCACCAGTGGACCAAATCAGATTTCCCTTGGTCCAGTGTGCAAGGACTGAATGCAACATTACTTGATATAACTTAGTGTTTTGACACGTTTCTGAGGCCTGTCAACAGGATCTGCTCTGAGCGTGTTCTTGGGTTCCTGCCCCAATTTTTTTTTCCAGTTTCTTTTTAAAAGGACTGTTTTAGAAAGCACAGTAAATATAAAGTACAGTAAAGTACCTGATTTGATCATACAGAGTCCTTGCGTATCATGCTGATCCATTATTCAGTCTTGGCAAGCTATATGTCCACTCTCTGTGCAACTGTGTGCAGTTATACATTGTTTGAGTAGACACAGATCGCCCCTATCGAAGATTGTCCTGAGGGTAGTAACTTGGTCTGTAACTTTTCTGCGAAAATCTAACCTACTGGACATTTGTGATACCTCTTAACCTGTATGTCTCTAAAAACTACAACAGAGGGCACACTGGAAGAGGAGTTAAGGGCACATAGATGCAGTGTGTTTGGTTTAGTTTACAGAGAGTGCACAGAGAACACACAAGGAAAAACAACTAGAAACTAAACTATTTTACTTCTACTGTGAATTGTATTATTTTACTTACTAAATTATAAATGTGTTTTTGGCACACGGATTTAATGTACTACTAAACTGAACTGTTATGGTCTGTCGTCACACCATCTGTAAGGTGTCACTGATACTGTATCAAACAACAGACGCATAATGCATCGGGGAATTAGGCTTTACACTGCAGAGTGCTGAGATTTGATTATACAAAGTCAGATTAAAACTGTTTGCAGTTCTCCACCTGTTCAAGAGTATTAATCACTTTCAACACAGTCTTTAATGATTGGACAATAACTCAACTAATTTCCTTTCTCGACTGCTAAAAACAAAAAGGATTAACCTGTTGGCCACACAGCCCTGACCAAAGCTAATGGGGCTTTCTTGAACAAATCAACAAGAATCCATTGTAGAATATTACATGGATCGCATGCCTATAGTGTGAGGCGGAATAGTTATAAAAGCAGATGAAGTTTTTGCTTGAGTACAATTTTCAGATGCTTGTACTACACAAGATATGAAGCAGGGTAAATGTGGCATCCTCAACCCCCTCTGTTTGATCTATAATAACACTGCACTGGGGCTAAGAGCATGCTTTGTTCTCTTTAAAAGCCCTACCTGCATAAATAATAATCTTTTAGAAGGAAGTGAGGCCAACTGGTCTGAAATCATTCCAAACCTTAGGGCAGCAGCATGTTTGGTGTTGGTATTACTAAAGTCTTGTCATATAAAGCACATGTTAAAGACTCAAGGACAAGAAAAGTAAGTAAGTCGACAAAACTGCTCAGCACAAGACTTCATTCAGTTCACCCAAATGATGCAGACACACACACACAAAATATAAAGTATAATACTGAACTTCTCTTGATATCTATGCTTTCTGTTCTTGTATTATTTGATCAGATGTTACTATATGCGTCACAGTGACTACTGCTGTCACCCCAATACAATTTGGGTGAATGAACTTTGTTCATGTTGTGAAACTCAATCTGCCTTTCCAAAAAAAAAGTCTCAGTTGCCCTGAATGATCAACAGACCACCATTTTATTGGGAACTATTTAATACCAAAACATAAAAAGTTGTCATGGCCACAGCTGTTCCAGTCTCCCTTATATTCTCTGTCCTCACTCCTCTTTTCATGCTGTTTCTGATTTTCCTTATTGTGTTTTTTTGTCTTGCTTGGTAATTACTCTACTCTACTTCACCAGGTACCCTTTGTGTCTCTCACACCCTTTGTGTAAATCACATCAGGTGATGCTACTCGGCCGATCAAATATGTGTATTCCAATAAGCATCGCAACTCCAGTGAAATATACACACACGCGGGAGAGAGATGGGAAGATAGACCCAACAGTTATAACAGAGTAGCTATTTCACATGACGTGGACAACAAGACCAGAGCCTTTTATGGTCATTCTTCACATTGACAGTTCAAACCCAGTATGCCAGTATGTTTAGAGACTGACGATTATAAAAAGGTTATAAAAAGTAATATGAAGCGCCACTACGAGACAAAGCACAAATCTTTTGAGCAAATGTACCCCCTCACATCCGAAATGAAGGCACAGAAAAAGAGCCCAATATGATCAGAATCCTAACACATGAATTCACTGCCCAGAAATGATGTTAACAGAGAGGATAATAGAGCTAAAACAAATGGTTTCAATAACCACTTGTAGACTTTAGAAGATGAAAAGAATATGGATATCGTGGTATTTTTTATTGACATCACTTCACACTTGAACATGAACTGAATTTAAAACTTCAGAGCAAGGTCAATTCAGTTAAATTAGTTTTACTTTATTTCAAGATAAACATTTTTCAAAACCTGTTATGTAATTTATTCTTAAATGCAGCCCTTATTTTACTTGAAAGAACATTTATAGTAACATTAACATTAATAAGTATATATTATTTATAATTCATCCAGTTCAATTTGAAATCTGACAACAAATATTGTTGAGGTATTATTCATCCAATGTAATCTAACCACTCATCCCAAAATATTTGGAGCCCAAATGCAAGCACCGTTGTAGTTCAGGAATGATCTAGGGTCACTTATGCTTATCTGGACTGAGAAACAAATTCCCTATCGAAGGGTATTTTGGGGGGGGGGGGGGGGGGATTGTTCCAACAGTATTATCCCCTGGCATGTAACATCATGGGGATATCGACTAAATGCACGTTTTAATTATTGTGATTTGATTTCAAATGTAAGATTTGGTGGAATATTGTTCACAAACAGTCTAAGGAATGACGCCTATTATTCTGCTTACTTTTTTGACAGACAATGATCTGCAGGAGACTGTCCCTGAGGCAAGAAAACATTTGAAGCTGACCTTTACTATACCTTCTACCACAGCATCTGTGGAGAGGACCTTTTCAGCGTTGAGGCGCATAAAGACATACGACCTAATCAGAATGGGACAGAAGAGGCCTCCGTCCTTGGCTCATGTTGCCATTCAGAATGAGAGACTTGTGAAACTGAGGAATACACCCAACAAGGAGGACTTCTACAACATAGTCATTGACATCTTTGTCCAGAGGGATAGCATTTTGTCTCATGTAAGTGCCTGGCACTTACACCAACACTGGCACCAAGCACGCTCTCTCAAGCGCTTTGTCTTTCTTTCTCTTTCTCTCTCTCTGTTTGTTGTGTAGTTTGTCTGCCTAACTAATGTCATCTATATTCTATCTATACAAAGTGGACATATCCTTATGCCACATTAATAGGTCACTGCCTGTCCAGGCAAAGAATTCACAGCATCTCACTCTTTGAATATCATCCGATTTTGCACTGATAATTGATGCTGTGTCTATGCGTGCCCCAGGGGTAACATGTAAATAGTAAATAAGAGGGGACCCAGTGAAGATCCATGGGGGACACATCAAAAGAGAAGTAAAAAAAGTAAATCATGTACTATACTTTCATAATTAGTTTCACCGTTCTCCCCCAGTTGATCAACAGTTATCATTCATCACTTTGCATCATTTTGCATGAAAAGAATGCTATTCACCTGTGGCTTTGACTAAGGCTGGTCTGCAATTTTTTTAGTATGCTGTTTTGGTATTTTCTGCTTTCTACCACTGTTGCTAGTCCATTGTGCTCTGTGTTACCACATTGTGATAATTTGTTGCTGTTTTTGTAACAGGTCAGTGTACCGAAGTGCCCACACTGACACAGAAGAATTCTTTATAGGCAATTAACATGGTCCATGTTCAGGATCACAGTCGGCACCAAGCAGGCAGGAAACAAGTCAGAGGATTAGCAGGAAGGTGTGACATCAGCAACGGGTTATTAGAACAGGAAGGCAAGTAACTGGAAGGCTTCATGAAAATAGAAATAGCTTGAACACTAAAACAACACACTCACAGGCAATCTGGCAAACGACACAAACTGCCTCTACATTTTCACACACACACACACACACATGCACACACCAATTGGAGATTAGGAGCAGCTTTAAAGGCAGACAGCAGATGAACACTGATAAGAAGCGCTGGGTAACGCCACTGATTTCCCGAATCAATTCTATTCCAATTGACAAGGTCCTGATTAGATTCAGTTCCAATACAAATATTGCCTGGATATGAAAGAGATTCTCAGAGAATTAATGCAGTAAATTGTACAAGGAACCCTCTAACCTGGTGCATTATTAAACATATGAATGTTTACATAAAGAACACACTTTATGCCCGTGTTCCGACTTTGATGCTGGCGGTGCTACGGTGTAAAAATTGCCAAGATCGGGTTTAAATTCAATCCACATGTTTACATATCACGTCGAACTAGTTGGATAAGAGCAGCGTAATGTGTGGCTGCAGTGAGTGAGTGAGTTAGCGATCGAAGTGGAGAAGGAATAAGCCGTAAAGTTGTCTCGTGTTATTAAATGTACAGTGTCACACACACACACTTTTTTTCTGAAATGAACTGGCGCCTGCTGCTTGGTGGTGCCTTCGGGGGACTAGCTCCCAGCATGTGTTGATTCAATTGAGGTTCGCTAGTTCATGCAATGGAAATGGCATATATTAAAACAAGGGTGGTCAATTAAAATTCAGCGAGCTCCAGTTAGAGATAATTTCCTCATGCAAAGGTCCGGAACATCACAACAATGTCTAACTTGCGCTATGATTTAGTGCCATATACAGTATATTCGAAGTAGCCTAGTGTTGTATCAACGTCTATGTAGTCAAGAACTGACTGTCAAATATAATGAAGAAAGTTCAATTTAAACTGACTTTTCAGTCCATAGAATGTTCGGGTGATATTTTGTGATCCAGTCTCAACAGTGCTAACCCTAGACTAAAATTCTATTTGTACTGTGATCTTTTAAGAAACGCTTTGCTTAAGCAAAAGGAACATATTCCTATTCAAATCTGCACACATTTTGATGTTTCTCAAACCAATGACTGGTGATGTCTTGTGTTCTATTTAACTGTTGCTCAGGGGGATCTTTGTCGCTTTCTGCCCTTTCGATGTCAAGTCTGGTTGCATACCGTTTACACAAAATAAATAAGTAGACATCTACTTGAAAAGAGGACATTTTCCAACCTAGAAGCATGAAAAGACTATTTAAAAAAAATAAATTCATTATTTGTGTAACAAATTAAGCTTTTGTGGCAGGTGACCCCAGACTTTTGAACCGTCTTTCATGGCATGCTCCCGACATACTGGGCAGGGCACACTTGACTACGATATGGCCTAATCGCTGGGTTCAGGGGAATAGAGCAGCTAACAGCTCAGCTGCTGATACCAAGGACAGACAGGATGGACCTCTGAAACATGATGCATCATTAACAACATGAATAAAACACCACAAAGTATATAGTAATCAGCCCGTGGCCTACTTGTCTGTATGTTTAACAATTTTATGGAATATTCATTCCACAAAAATGTCAGATTTGTCAGCTGTTTACTTTAAACATGAAGGCCTTTGCACGTAAGCTGTTGAATGTACGCATCGAGTTATAAATATAGTTATGCAGTTTAATCAGTTTTCATTTGTTTTCACCAATGTTGCATTATCGCAGTCTACTGGAGAGCCATGTATCTTTCCTTTATTTGTGATTTTGTAGAACTGTTTGGGTACAAATCACTGCATTTATTTAATGCATTGTGTTTCACAAGTTACATAACTTGACATTTGTTATGTTATTATTATCCTAACACCATAGACAACCATGCACACCTGAAGCTCCACAATATGCAAACAAGGGCAGAAAACAAACAAAATGCCTGTAGATAACTAAAAAAAGTTACATTTCAGCATGTCAGAGGATTACGTTAGCACCCTGTGTCTATGAGGGGCGCAGCTGATAACTGAAATGATGATGGGATGGGACAAGTTAGCTGTCAGCGAGACGTTAGCCATGCATGAGTTAGCAAGTTACTCCAGTGTGCTAAGGCACTTGCAAACATAAAACTGCCTAAAACAAAATGCTTGTTGCACAGGTGCAGTGAGGCATACTGAATGTCAGGATTCAACGGTTTTCCCATTACTCCTGCTGACGTCTCAAGTCTCATTTCCTGCATCCTCTGTTTTTTTCAATTCTGCAGCCTATAAACAAAGCGTTGGATTATTTACCCTGTTGGTAATGCATCCCAACACACAGCAGCTTTTATGCATTGTGATTGCTAGCAGACTGAAGTGACAAGGAGGTAACCATACCTTCACTCACTCACAGTTTCCGTGTAATCTTTTGCTCACTTCTGTCGGGTAAGATCCTGCAGGTGAGGTGTCAGTTTACCATTAGCAACCAACCCTAACCACTGCCGAGCCGAAGGCGATATTTCAAATCCTACTATAGCGACGCCATGACCCGCCCTACTCTGCCGTACTAGCCAATCAGAGGCAGAGTAGTGCGCCATATAGCAGACTTCGCAAGCCGCAGCAATAGTCAAGTGACATGAGGCAGGGTGGATTAATGTGTCATTGTAGATCCTTCAACCATGTAATTTATCTTTTTACCTTTGGTGAAAGTAATTAGTTTAAGGATTTCATACTTTCGATGATATTGTTCCGAGCAGATTCACAGGTTACCTGTTGCAATCTATCAGTACATGTTTGACCGTTTTGCTTTCATTACGGTGTGTTCATAGTCCAGTAGGGTGCTTCATAAACAGAGTAAATCATTATTATATAGATAAAAATACCATGAAAAATTGTCCCCACTGCACATAAATAGAGAAAATATATTATTATGAAAATAATGATTTGAGTGATAGTTCCACCACTGCACATAGTTAACACATTAGAAAGGAATAATTCATATAATACCACCTCTGCACATAAATTAAGTAAAAAAATATTATAAAATGTATCAATTTAATGTTGTGACAAACTATCGTTTGCACTCTGGCCGCACATTACACACAACTGTATGTTAAACCCTGTTAATGCCCTTATTCATTGAAATAATGAATTGCAATTCCCTGCAGTTGAATGACTCCAAGTCATAAATAATTACCCTTTCTGACCCCAGCACAAGCGGTGTTAACGATCTCTTGACCTAAATTTGAGGCCCGTAATCTAGGTGTAATTTTTCATTCAGAGTTGTCTTTTGATGCTCAGGTCAAGTGTTGCAGCCATGCTTTGTCCATCTGAGACAAGTTAGAGAAGATCAGGTCATTCTTTTCATCTGCAGAGCTCGAAAAGGTCATGCTTTGTTCTCCTCCAGATTTGCCTACTGCAATGTTATTTATTCTGGTATCAGCAGGCGAAACAAGGATAATGCAAACTTAGTATCTTCTCTTTAATCTCTTCTTAAATTTCACTTAAAGCCTTTTCTTAACTGCAGGTACTTCTTTTATCTTGTTTTACATCTAGTGTTTTGGATGTTATTTGCTTCTACCAGTACTGATTTCATACTTTCTTCATTCATCCTTACTACTCTTACTCATTCCACATTCTGAACAGACTTGAAAAAGAGTTGGTTGGTTTTCATGCTCCCATTCATATAATAAAATAAAATATATTGTGTTTGAAGCTCATCTCAGACTGAACCTATTTACGAAAAATTGATGTATGGAATTCCTGAAAGTGAAGAGTATTTTCATGATGGGATTAGAGGTAATTGAGTCATCTGTGCCTGCTTGTATTTCATTCCCTCCGTTTAGGTTTACACCGGGGTAAGATTTGAATTTTGTAATCAGCTGAACCAACAAGTAAGATGAGCTTGGAGCCCTTCCTGTTGATGCCACACCACATTACTCCCACTCTGACGGTGTATTATCCCAAACTTTGTTGTGGACCATGAAAGCCACTCAATCTTGTTATCGCTTATACACTAACATCTACTTAACAAAAGACTTCCCAAAGCCTTTGCCGTGGTTCGATCTTAATAGTCTTAGCAGCATTAGACTGAGAGCAGACACAAAAGGAAGATCACTCTTCCTTCCCCCACAATTAAAAAGAGATTTGGGCTATGACTCAAATCCACTGTATGTTTACAACATGGGAGGCATGGTGAGTGCGCCTGTTTTACTCAACAGAGGAACTTCATACCAAAGTAATGTTGACATGCAACTATGTCTTAGTACAGCCATAGATATAAGAGATCAGGAAAGTAACATCCCAAGGTCGTAGAAACACCAGCGACAAGCTGAAGTGAGCAACACAAGATTTTACCCTCTCAACGTCATTTGAAGAAAGTACAAGCCTAAGTTTTCCTATATTCTCCTTCCAAAGAGGCAAGCAGCAACCAAAGACAGTATTTGACTTCAATTGAAGTAGGCTTAATTAATCATTTGTTATGACTTCAACTATGTTTTCTCTATTTTAAAGTTTTCCACAATGATAAGTGTAAGAACAATACCGTTTGTGCCAATCATATAATACATTTAGTGTCAGGATCCCTGTCAGACCAGACACCTCCCATGGCCACACAGCTGCAGCCACTCCAGCCGATTACTTCCTGCAGGCTGACACACCAGACTCAGGTCCCACTAACGCTTCCCCTGGCACTATATAAACTCTGGTCCTGCAGTCTGGGGTTGTCAGGTCGTACCGTCTTTCACCCGCTTCAAACCCGTTGCATCTTCTGCCTCGAGCGCCTGCCTCCGGTGTCCGTCGGTCTGGGAATCCCCCGTGCCCTCCATTGTGTTAACGGACTACTCACGCCGTCAAGCTGCCAGCCCTCCGGTGTCGAGCCACGGGACATCACGCCGTCAAGCTACCAGCCCTCCGGTGTCGAGCCACGGGACATCACGCCGTCAAGCCACCAGCCCTCCGGTGTCGAGCCACGGGACTCACACCGTCGATCTGCCTACTCTCTGGTGTCGAGCCACGGGACATCACGCCGTCAAGCTGCCAGCCCTCCGGTGTCGAGCCACGGGACTCGCACCGTCGATCTGCCTACTCTCTGGTGTCGGACCACGGGCTCCACACCTTCCTGTCTTCTCTTTATTCAGGCTAAATAAAACCTGTTTATATCAACTTCTGTCTCCTGTGGTCTTGCGATTGGGTCCTAACCCATGAACTCCTGTGACATTTAGGTCTTATGGAGAATCATAAGTCATCTCCTATCCATCCTAGCTTTCTCAGAAGTGTTCACAGATAATCAGATATGTCTTTTTAATTGTGGGAGCTACAATTCAATTGGTATCTTACTGAAAAAGTGATGTAAGTTTTGCAATGCTTTTTCAGCTAATAAATCAGCGCGATAAAGAGTCCAGAAGGTTTCAGGGGGATAGGATTTCGATGACTACCTCCCTATTTGTGCACACACACATTAGAGAACAGACAGGCTCGTATTTGAAAATCCACTTAAAAGTCATCAATGGGATATTTTTCCTTGAAAGGTTTCAGAGGCGCACCTGTTTTGTCAAGCACACACTTAACTAGGGGATGCATCAAAAGGACAGTGTCAGTCCTTCAACAAGGACAGTCATTTTAGTGTACCTCTCTGTGCCGTCCGGGAGAATTAAGGATTCTTTGACAGCTTTCAAGTAGCTGTAGCCCCCCCTGTCTCTCAATTGAATCAATACAAATTCACAGGTGCTGCTCTTTATAATGTAAACCAGCATTACAACAGAGGGGAACATGAAAGGGTGAGACCTCTTCACATTTAATTAAAGATAATTTTGATCATATACCGAACAAATCCCTCAGTGTGAGTGTCACACGGCATAGATCCCAGGGCAATTTCTACATTTCAAAACGATTTCTTTTACATAAATGCTATTTCAATCAGGAGAGACAAGTGAATGAAGTGAAGATAATTTTTCACTGTAACAGATTCTTACTTTATGATAATGAAGTCTTTGGCACTTAGACTCTACAGGGAGATTTGTAATGGAGGGGCATCTGCTCTGAGCAACAAGACAAATGCCCCATGGAGACCAGGGCCTGGTGATGGTGGTGGCTGATGGTTCTGCTGACACTGGACGGTGATGGAGGGGCGCTCGATATACTAGCGTAAACGAATTAAAGGCAGAAAGAGAATCTTTATTTAAAAAAAGAGACAGTAGCAAGATGATAGGACAACGATGTGGCACTGTGCTATTGGATAGATGTGACCAGCTGATGAGAACAGCTGATGTCTCAATTGACAGCTGCAGACAATGACAACGAAGACATTGAGTGAGCATGAGAGGACTGAATGGCAGGATGTATGAGAAAATAACCACAGGCCTAAGCATGCGAAAGTATAGTCTTCCTGACTGAAATTTCGCTAGAACTTCATATGAATGGTTTAAAGGGTCAGGTTATACTACTTGTATACTACTTGGTCAGCCTTTTTACAGATATTGCAAATACTGTAACAATGCAGCACAACAAGAACTGCATAAATGATTTGTTTTTCAAAAGCAATATTATTATATGCACATAAATAGTTTATTGTTTATATTGTGTAAACAGAAGATTACATTGTGCTGCACCTCATATTTTCTTTGAATAGCTTGTGTGTGTGTGCGTGTGTGTGGGTACTCTGCTAAAGTAGCCCGAGTGAAAATGAATTGACACATTAGTGCCGGGGCTCTTTAACGATTTGTCAAAGGAAATTAGAGCGACTGCTCTTCATGATGGTGCTGCATAGGAAAGGAACTGGGGGAGAATAATTCTGTCTCAATTCATTTTAAGCTGAAGGCAGGTCAGGGTTGAATGGCACCATTTGGCTTTCGAAACTAATGCCCATGCATATCTTGATTGCCTGAACAAAAGCGCAGGGTGGCCTTTATGGGTCCTGCAGGATGGGTGTGGGGAGGGCTAAGCCTGTAATGCTCATTGCTGGAGATGATCAGTGACAGCTATAACCTTAAGGCACTATTACCACCAGCAGCAACCATCATTTGGTTATTACATTCAACAATGTAGTCTAATGGGTAGGCAATTGCTGACATCTTTGTTTCCTCATACTGAATACTGCAAGCTATACTGCTTCTTGTGGAGACTTATGGATTTAATATGTTGCTGGGATGAAAAAAATCCTAAATGTTGTTGCATAATATTTGACTAAACAATTACCTGGCTAAAATCATGGTAAAGACATTGTCTAATGGTTTAGAGTATAAACATTCTATATCAAGCAAGAAGATTCTCAAGTGTTTTAAAAGCAATCTGGGTTCTTGTTCTTTCTGCTTCAGCACATTTTAGTTGGAAGATGAGTCGTCTTTAAGAGGACCAATGCACCCAATGCAGTCCACAATTAGAGTCACCCTTCACATGGTACAGAACAGAGTGATATTGACTGCTTCCACTTCAGTGGAGTTAGTCGAGATTGACACACAATGAAAGCGCAGCGGGGGAGGGGGAATTGTGAGAAAAGTGTGCATGCTTTCTGTGGGCTTTCAAACATCTCATGTATTTACCATGAACTGTAGTTTAAAGAAAATGTCCACCATCATTGTAATTATAGTTTAAAATGGAGCCTGCATGCTTTAACCCAGCTCACTGTAGCCTGTGGAGCAGCACACTGACATTTCTATCTACCTGCTAATCAGGATTGCCTCACCAAGGTGCACTGGTACTGCTTTTATAAACGGTCATTTTAATCTCAAAACCAGCATCCACAGAATCTGCACCGCACCGAGCCTCTCCCATTTTCCCCACGAGACTTTGGACAACAAGGGAAAGTCACGCTAACAAGACCCACCATCTCTTCCTACCTCTAAAACGGGCGGGACGATGCGGTTGGGACTACACCTTACCCCACTAGGGTACTGGGAGCACACCACACCAATGGGAAACGACTGTCTTGTAGTGGTACATTCTAAAGGTGGCCAGCAGTTGCTATGAATCATGTTGACGAGCAACGAGGTGGAAGCCAACTATTTGTTCTGATCTTATCTGTAAGATTGTACAGTTCTGTCAACCACAGGCCTATATGAAACACCTAATCCTTCCACTTGCAGTAGACTAAGCAGGTTCAGCTGACCACACATACTGTGCTGTATAAGAAATGAGTTATCTTCTGCTCAGGGGAAGGTATTACCTGCTTACCTGCAAGCCAGGCTGAAATAGATACATTGAGCGGGGTCATGTTGCTGCTGGCAATGGCTGCGAGGAGGTAGGTTTTATTCAGCTAGTATACCGCCTCTGCTCCACTACGGGGGAAGCAGAACATCTACTGACCAGCTAGCTGTATAGGGTCAGCATACCAACACCAGAGTGGAATGTCTTGGATTTGCTTGACAGTCCATTGAAGTCACAAGGCTGCAAAGTCTCCTGCCAGACTTACTTGACCAACTGCCAAAAGCTGGTCATGAAAGGAGCATGAAACACAAACAATTTTGAAGTCTGTCTGAAACATGGGGCCAAGTTCAGGCAGAGATCAATGTGTCGGCATGGCTTCTGCTGTTCCTGGGATAATTAACTGGGAAGTCTTTTTCCACGGACAGTGGGGTAAACTGTGAAATCTTCATCGGGTACAGGAGCTTGCTGTCATCATCTTCTGGACAGACAGCTGGATGCTACCAGCAAGCACGCCCTGTGGAGAAGCAGGGAACTTTGTGTCATCATCGTTATGCCATAAGATCTTTCCACTGCTGCAGCTGATGAATTTACAGAAACACTCTGCGGTCAGACAGGCTCTACAGGCAAAGCTGTGGAGCCTGTTGGAGGGTGAATCCTGTGTGAAAGAGAGCTGCAATATCCGTCTATGTGATTAAACTAGCAATGTATCGTACATGGGGGCTCAGTGATAATTACATCAGAATCAAGGCTGACCATATTGTAGGACGGCATATTAGGGCAATTGTAATTAGTAATAATTGCGAAGCTATGGGAGTGGGGTAATATTCGGAGAAAAAAAATCCAAGATTTAAGTAGTAAATTTACGAGAAAAACCTCTCAAATTTGTGAGATTATAGTCAATAATTTATGAAAAAAAACAATAAAATACTGGAGTGCAAAACCGTGGTAAAGCCAGCCGTCTGAATTCCGTTTCTCCTAAACTAGTGTTATTATGGTAAGGTTGACGAACGACTTCTACCTTTGACTTCGCTGCACCACAGCTAACACTAAAAACCTTACTCCAAACACACATAGTTACACTGAAGCAAAGTGGTTCCTTGACAAAACCCTTCCACTATTTGGCATTAACATGGTTTTGCAATTTGTTTACAATTATGAGTTTTTTTCTCAGGATGTTGCTCCGTAATTATTCTAATGTTTTTTTTAACCTGCAATGGCCCTAATACACTGTCATAATAATCGTTCTTATATGTACAAGTAAAGTCATCTTTATTATTCACTTACCGGAGTTCTGTAATCACCAAGTATGTAAAATGTTGTGGGCAAAATAGTTAAATCATCAATATAAAAAAACTTCACCTCATTTGTTGTGAATGTTTTATCACTCTATCAGGAAACTGACCTGCTGTCTCAAATTACTGCAGGTGATACAGTCTGAGGTGTAATTAAAAAACAATTAAGAAAATGTGGCAAGCTAAGATCACCTTCACCTCCCCTCAACTAAACGAGGTCATTAAGCATTCTGGATATGACTTTTAGGCAATAACCAGGTGTGTGTGGAGGCAGAAACCATCACAGTCCATCAAAGTGCCACAAATGCATGTGTGGGAGGATTTATATTTTAATGTGTGTAGCCTGCTGCCTAATATTTAAAAAATAAATACCTGTGACCCTTCAGCAATCTGGATACTGCTGAAAGATTATTGTACGCCACAGCTACATGAGAGACTAATTAATTGATGATCAATTCATCGACTAATGGAAAATGAATCTGCAAATATGTTGATGATCTGTTCATCGTTTCAGTTAAGTTTTATGCAATAATGCGAGTCTTTACAATGTGAGGATTTGCTGCTCTCCTCGGTTTTACATCATTGGAAATGGAATGATTTTTTTCTCTCACACGTTTCTGTAATATCCATATATCACATCAGTAACAGGTTGTTATTTCAGCACTTGTTTACCCCTTGCTGGCCAGCTTTTGGTCATACCATTGACAATTCCAATGAGCCATTTGGGGTTAATCATTTTTATTTATAATTTTGGACAGAGATTAATCCATATAATTTTAGGCTAAACGTCGCTGGCACCCAGGTAAAATAGCATAACAGATTATTTCTGTCAAGTGATTCACACAAATTATTAATTACAAATTTCAGGGTACATATTATAACACAAATTATCAAAAAGTGCACTACCAGGCTCTGTGCTTACAATATGCTTCTTTTGCGTAACTCCAGACAATGAAAAGCAGCTAAAAACATAAAGGCACATTCATATTACTAGTCAATCTCATGCATTGCTTGAAGGCGTTTTAAAAAAATCTTTGGAGATTTTCTGTTGAAACCAGCTTCCTTATTTCCCTCCTTGAAAAGTAAAGGTTTTATGACTCCTCTTTTGTCTGTTCTTTTAGTCGCTGTCTTCATTCCCTCAAGCTCCAGTAAGGTCCATAATTTCACTGTTGTACCACGCAGCCTTCTCTGTTTACTGGCAGTTCTTTTTAAATTAAAAGTCACAATCTGGCTGTCAAGCAATTGTTTCTGCCTAGTGGCAATAAAGTCATCAACTATTTTAAGTGAAGATGCACTCTCTTCCCGTCGGTGCTCTAGACGATTAAATGGCAATAGTCTGCCAATATCACTTTGCATTAATTAGATTGAAGTCTGAGTTTGGTGGAACACAACATACATCCCCAAACATACCCAGGCACAAATTGACTCCTGTGTGTGTGTGTCCGCCATGCTCAATACACTTCCTGCAGTTTCCAGTGCAGTTTTTCAATGTCACACTACTGCCTACTGGCTTTCTGTAATATTATACTGCACTTGTCTTGTTCGACTCCGGGTTGGCTTACAGATCACAACTTTTGTCAGTGATGTGTTCATGCCCTTTAAGCCCCTATCCATCCACGCAGTGTGACCTGCAGTATACTGACATGATAGTGACATGGCTAGTGTTTCACAGCGGGGGCAAGAGGCCTACAGGGAAGTCATAATATCACTCTACTTTTAAAGTCAAACTTATTCTGATGCTATTACACATGGCTTAAATGTTATTTGCTCTTAGTGTAATAATGATAACATTGTAGTCAAACCTTTACCCAGTTAGGTTTGTGAACTACTTACGTACTATGTGAACTACTTACAAGCCAGACTTTTAATTCATGCCACACATGACAATACTATTACAGTACATAAACTCATGTAGCATATTATTCAGTAACAGAAAGCATACACTTTGACATGATCTTATTGGTCTTCATAGTAAACCTTATGTAGCTGATGGTCTAAAAAATGTGAACAACACTTCAGCGTTTTACAAAAGGTAATTATGCTGTTGGTGTTGGAAGATGATATAACGAGGAAACTGCTTTATCAAACAGCGTACTGCTCTGAATAACAAAACTTCATAAGTCTTCAAAAATTCTTTCCTAGTTTGGTGCATGAACTGAGTAGAATCAGGATGAGCAAAGCACTTCTACACTTGTTACCACGGAAACCATGCAAACCTAATCGCTGAGGAAGTGAGTGGGAACAAGCGAAAGTCTTGTTTTATCTCATCTTCCCTTTCATAGGAACCTGTATCAATGTAAAAGGCTGCGCACACAATAGACACTGTAAGCTGCGTCTCGAGGTTACAGAGCATCTGACTGATGTCAAGGCTTTTCTACGGGGTTGGTGAGACATGTCAACCGTGTGGGATGTACAATGGCAGTTCCAAGACTGGCAACACAGTGCAAAACAACAGGTTGCAATTATGAAGTCATAAGGTCCACAGAATTACAGGAAGACACAAGCCCTTACATTATGTGCTGCAGCCCAATAGAGCCTAAAGAAACCCATTTTCTTATTACCAAAGAAATAGAACCAATGCATTTGTCATTGTTTAATTGCCTTTCAAGATAAATAAATGCTCTAAAATAAAATAGGCGTGTTTTTTGATAACTGTGACCTAAAAGCATTACCCTACAATTGGGTATGTCTGTACCAGACGCCATATTTTGCTGTGTGTGCTTTTAATTCCCTCGAAATGTACCACAGACTCAACATATTAATGTACAAATTGGGTTATCCTTCCTTCAAGGTCTCCAGCCTTAAATTAATATGACATCTTTGGCAAGCAAACCAGAATGGCTTTTAAAAGAATTTAATAAAAAGCACCACTGATGAAATTAGCTAATGCCCATTGACATTTTCTCCTGAGCGTTATAAGAATAACTGGATTGAGTGATCATATTTCCCTTGGTTTCTGATGCTACCGTCTGATAGATTTTAATTTAATTTGTAAGTGAAAAGTTAGTCTTAAGGTCAGGTGTGGCACCAAGGTTTATTCTGAGGCAATAATGCAACTATGGTGCATTTAAAAAGCCAAGAAAAGGATTACTCCTTTTCTCTGGCAGCGTTAATCTCTCATAGCTTTGTTTTTCTTTTGTCGTGCTGAAATATTGAAAGCAATTTAGTATGTAGTCGGGTGATTGTCCGACTCAAACTGTAAGCTTTCACAAGAGAGTCTCTGTCTGATACGATACAGTATAATCTGATCTCCAAAAAACTTGTATTGTATTCACTGCTTTCGGCAACTAGCAATTACGAACATAGGTTCCCTGCCGTCATTCGCGTCTGAATACGCTTTTAATCTTACATTCTCGATTCACTAGACAAAAACTAGTGCAAATCATTTTCCTTGTTCCATATCACATGTCGGCTATAATGATGGAGGCCCACACAGAAGACTCCAGCAGACAAAAAAGCAGTAGCTGTACGTCTTGTAAACCCATGAGAGCAGCAGCCTGTGAAACAAAGCAGCTTTCACTTTTATGTCCTTTCTTTCTCTCTGTGGTTGTTGGTAAAGTTGTGAGTAAATTTGCCATTAAAATGGTGGCAAGAATAATAGTTGTTTGAGCTTCTCAATCCATTTGAAGAATTCTTTCTGGAGTATAATGGCAGGCTTTTTATATGCCATGCTGTTGCTCAAGGATGGATGAAAGTGTTGCATTTTTTTAACATTATTTATTTATTTCCTTTAAAAGTCTATTTTTCCCACTTTATTTATACATAAAAAAAACTTGATGTATTCTACAGCTTGTTTACACTTCAAAGACACTGGTGTGACTATGTGACTATCATTGGGATTAAACTGGATACAATCATGATAATGACAGTGCTGAAAGTGATACATTTAGAGATGCCTGCCCGCTTATACGTATGATATTTGATGAAATATCATCCATGGCCTGTAATGATGCACCTCTGATGTCAGTGTCACTTTGTTTTTTAAGGCATGCCCAAACTTTTTCTGACAGATAACACAGTATTGTTCCGAGTCAAATGACACATTATCTCAATATAATACTACTTTACAACATCTTGTTTTTTGCCTCACTAATAGTCCTATACTGACATTGTTCAAAAAGTAAGTTTATCATTTCAAACACAGAGGAAAATCAACACTTTTTTTTTCTTGTAAAAGTCTTCAAGGAGACCTTATTAAAGCACACTTCAGCTGTATGGTTAGCTGACTTTGAGCCATCGAATCAAAGATTTTGACAACTCCCCTCTAAACCTGATTCTACAGTCACTGCCTCACTGAGAGTCCAATTAGTAAGAAGAAAAGACAGACATCGCACAGTCTAAAACAAGCATTATAAAATATAGGAAAATAATGCACGTTCAGCTCTTTCAAATGGTTTTGTTCCTTAATTTTTCCAAACAGCAATTGGTATCTTAGCTGTAAACTCCAGGATGTTTGTGGCTATTACACAGCAATGATGCTGCATGTATGTAGCAGTGGCATTCAATGTGGCAATAGATTAAGATGAAGAGTGGTAATTGATCTGAAACAAAAATGCTAAGTGCTGTTAAAATATGTCTGGAAGGAGAAAAAAGAAAATCAATGAGAGTCAGCTGCCAGTCTGTCGGTGAACTGAGACAGGAACATTCGCCTCGGTTTCACTGACTTGTATTGGACTTCATTATTAATGACAAATATGCAAATATTAGATTAACACTGTATCTTTTTGGACAGTATTCTTGGCATATCATTTCTAGTTTACCAGCTCTTGGCAGCTGAGCCAAACATAATTTCCGGACACTGTAGCTTGGCAAGTTCCTCCAGTGCCATTATCATTGACCTCATCCATCTCTTATGTCTAATGTATACATTGGGGATATCTCAGCAAGGTGAACAAGTTCTCTAGCATTTATGTATTTATATTGTGAGTGCTCAGCTGACAGATTTCCTGAAAGCACAATAGCAGCAGCACATCCACATTACGAGAACTGTGTGCAAACAACAGAACCCTCTCGTCTGATAACATGTGAAACTAAATATTATCGTGTAAAGTAGAGAAGCACTGAAGTCAAACAAGCGCCACAAATAATTATCTTTTTCACCTTATGAAGGAGGCACAACAATGATCTGGAAAAAGGCTCAAATTCCTTTGTTCAGACATCAGCTTTGTTGCCATCTGTGTTTTATTGTTGAGGATGTGGTTTCTTCCCATGCTGCTCAGGTGCACCCCAAGTTGTCCATATGCGTCAGTCGATGTATATGTCCTGTGATGGACTGGCAACCTGTTCAGTATATGTCAGGGATGTATCCTTACCTTCTGCCCTGTGCGTGCTCAGAGCCGAACTTAACCCCTTCAGCAGCCAGACTCTGAATTACAATGAGCCTGTAAAGGAAATGAAGGGATATATGCGATGTTGAGGTATGTTTCAGCGCTCAAACTAAGAGTGTGAAGTAACCCACTGCTATTTGTGCTGAAATTCACACTTTGTTTAGAGTAACACAAATCAGCACTAAATACATAGATTAGCTTCCAGTAAATCTTGAGCTCTGTCTGGCTCTTCTGTAGCACAAGGCACAGAAACCAAGGGACCCTCATAGCTGTTATAATTGCTCATGTGAGCACATGCTCATCCGGACAGACAGATAATGTGGCATTATTATCACAGCGGCAGAAATAAGTGGTGAAGTGGCTTGGAGTTCACAGTGAGGAAAGAGCCGTATTTCTACTTATGATGACCCGAAGAAAAGCAGTCACACAAACACTGACAGTCATTTTGAGTTAAGAGAAACATCTGAAGAGTCAATTTGTCCAAATGTAATTATATTTCCGAAGAGCAGGATGTAGTTAAAATACCACCATGAGTGGAGGGCAGAGGTCTTGGTGGATGGATATCTGTGCAGTTTTTTTTTTAGATAGTACAGACTGCTGGTTTTTAGAGTGAGACTAATAGTTATAAATGAAAGAAACATGAAAATAGAGGTAAAAGAACTGTGCCAATGTCTCCACCTAAATTAAATGAACTTCAGATGCTCTGATTAAAATTGGATAATCCCCAAACTTTGGTTTGATAATCCAATTAAAACCGCTTGCAATTATGCTCAAGGGTAATGGCCCTTTCTTGTTCAACATTAAGCATGGACTTACAGTACATGTTTCAGCGCACTTTGCCTGAGCAATTTCCTAAAACTGCACTTGACACTGAATATAAGTGAAAAGGCAAGGGAATCAATTATTTTGTTCGCAAAACAAAAACTGAAAAGTCAGCAAATTACAGAGTAAACTGTGGACCTGATAAATGAAGTGGATTGCGGTACTGACAGATTACATATAATTTTAAGTGCACATTCGAGCTTGGTGTTTAACAGCAGGAGAGACGATCGAGCAAAAGTCTGGAAATCTGTTCTTAAGGTCTGCCTCTCCTTTAAAGACTTAGTACGAATAGTCTCTGTCATTTAGGGTCCATTCATTTAGAGGAGTACAAAGTGATGTTTTCCCTGAAGGATTACTTGTTTATAAGAACAAGAGGCTGTTCAGATACAATTTAAAAGCACTTGAATTGCTTGTCTACTGCTACGATATGTGAATATTTATGACTACTGTTCGGCTTTCAAATCTAGGAAGAATATACAGAATACAGAATATAATACAGAATATAATGTGTTAAAGTTCATGGGTCATGGTTGTGAAAGAGTTGTAAAATAGTGTATATTATGTTGGGGCCAATTCACCAACTGTTTTCAGGAAGAAATTTCTTCCTAAAGCCCGCTTATTCAGATGTTGGGAAGATTCTGACATTCACCAATGTTTTGTTATTTGGGATTTGTTCGTAGAAAAGAACAGAATTTACTTCAGTCAAGAGCACACTAACTCACGTTTGAGTGCTGACATGTTTGTGCCTATAGATTAATCAAAAAGCTTGGGACAGAATCATTCCCATACAAATGCTGTTTCAATAATTCACTTTCAGTAATCTAAGTCTGCATACATTGTTCATTTGGGGTCTTTTCATACACTAACCACATACGTAAAAATAATGATATATCTTTTTTTATATTAGGCAACGATAGCCTACACTTTTCAGGCCTGGCACTCGCACACAACTTCAATTTACGAGGATAATTGGATTCCTCATTATAAGAAAACAAATACAAACAATTCTGTGGTTTCTGAACACACCATGAAGCTGATATAGACTTTTCTTCAGAACATATTTAAGAAAAAACATAGAAATATATTGGTGAATAAGGCCCACTGTACTCCTGCTGTACTATCTCAACTGGTTTGCAGTTGTAATATTGTTCAGCTTATGTACACTAATAGAGAAAGAAAAGTAGCCAATGCCACACTAAGTAGGACGCCAGCAAAGATGTGACGGGCCTTATAGTCAGAGGGATTTTTGGACTCCAATCTCTTTTCGTTGTTTATGCAGGTCAGTTTCTACTTATTATTTATTGTGTGTTTGTGGAGTTTTTTTGTAATCTTTTTTTAGACATTTCAACTCCCTTGCAGAATGCAGATGGCAGGAAAACTGAAACCAGTCCTCAGCATTACAGAATTTGAGGTCATCTTTCATTGCACTCATACTGCCCTGGTTTCTAAGGAAAGCAGATAGCTTCAGAATCTGTAGCAAGACACCAGGTGTGAAGGTAGTGGTAGATTCCAGAAGATAAATTAAAAGAAAAATATCACAAACAGAAATGACAGAAAAAAACAAGAAAAAGGCCTCTGGGCAAATATCTGTTTTACACAGTCTGAGCCTCTGGGCCGCTCCTGGCAAGATACTCACCAAATGACAGCATTTGGTTGGTTATTTCATGGCTTCGAGGCCATTTGCCTTCATGTGACAGGTTATGTATCCTTCTCCACACTCCACACCAAGAATTGGCTGGCTTTATTTTATTTATTTTTAACTGAAATCAGCAGGGGATTTAATGGCACTCTGGCAGATCTGTTTTGCAGTTTGTACTTTTAATGCATTTACCTTATTTTCTGTTTTTTTTCTGTTGGCTTCAGGTAAGCTAAGGGTCAACAACAGATATAACCTTTTATTCTAAGTCCTAAAGTCATAGTATAGCTCATAGTCTGTAAAACGTCCAACCACAAGGATCATATGTACTGTTTGTGCCAATCAAAAGAAGAGACAAGAGACTCAAACCTTCCATCTGGTAAAAGCCCATGATTGACAATTTTGTGAGAAAATTCTGGTAAACTGAAGGGAACAATTAATTCCCCTTTGACAAATCCATCCACTTGAGGCCTGTTTTTGATCACCGATCGTTTAAAGTGTGGAGCAGATGCCTGTATCAGACCAGCAGATAAAACATCAAATTGCATAATTTTAATCATTTCTTCAAACATTACAAAATCCAACACAGCTTACATATTCACATATGATGCCATGAAGAGCCACAAAAAGATGCATGAGGCTGCATGCACAAATGGCCAAACACTTGACGACTCCATAGAAAGCCAATAGCGGCTCTGGGACATGGGACACTGTGGGCAGCAACGGTGACCATCCACCAGCAAAAAATTGAATCAGCGAGGCATTGTTCCTCAGAGAAACTCTTTCTGCCTCTGTGCTTCTGTCTTTCTGGGGACAAACATTAGATTTTATGACCTGGCAAAGGTTCCGCAAATACCTCCCCTCCAGTGACTCACTTACACCCATGCTGTCTGCAATAAACAGGACAAACAACATCCTGCAGTATGGAAGTATTTGCAACAGCATAGTGTAAGCGTTGTGGTAATTGGCCATACTCGTAAAAAGTATGTACATCTAGATAGCGTAACTTGGATTTAGCACTCTGTTTTCTTTACTAGCTCCTGCAAACACATTGCTGCATTCTTACAGAAGATTCTACTTAACAAATATGAATGGAAACTTCCGATGCTAATCCCTATTATTTGACAGCGTAATCTCAAACACATTTCTAATAGTGACAAGTTCATGCATTCAAACTCGCCAAGTACACATTAAATGCTGATTTGAATGCATATATACAAGTCTTAAGAACCTGACTCATCAGTAGAAGCGTCATTGTCGATGAGCGGCAGCAGAGTCAAGTGATGAGCGAGCTCAGTCAGCCCATTCATTCCTACACTATTGTATCTGTATATAGCCCGCTGTAGCTGGATAGAGAATCCAGCCAGATGCTACTCAGCGTCTGACACCGCACTCCAGTCTTGCAGTGTGGATGTTGCGTACGCTCTCTTCAGATTTCCATCCTCCTTCATGTAAATGATATTCATACAGCTGAGACACACGCATGAGCACCCCAGACTGGCTTCTGCACATCTGTATGTAAACCAGCAGGGAAAGGGCTCGGATGTGTAGATCAGCCAGAAGCACTGTAGCCACTGTCACAGCTGTAGGCTGAGTCCCTTAGGGAGCTCTCCCCCAGCCACCATGTAAAAAAGTGCCAGAGCACATCTGGGGCCCAGCAGGTGCTCTGCAGTCCCATGATAGATTGTCCTTTGCGGCTAAACCTTTGGACTGGTGTCCTTGTGCATCCGAGCTTCACATTCAGTTCGGATTACACCTGAAACATTGGGATAAGGGCGAGAAAATAGACGATGTGTGCATAAGTGTAAGAATTTTAGATGCCAATAATGTGGTGACAAACGTATTATTGAAGGAGGAAAATGTGTCTTTGGCGCTGATGATAGAGATGTGATTGTGTTGACAGGCTCACCCTGAAGGCCAAATATCAGTCTTGTAACAAGTGCATTTTATCACAATGTTTTGTGTGTGTGTGTGTGTGTGTTTTTTTCTTTTTTCTTACAATCAAGTAATCAACTGTGGCATGCTGTCCCCTGCCATCCATCTATGTAAATTATAATACTGTTGTGTCAGGAGTTTTGGGCCTTTAAGGACAAACTGTAAACATTGTTTACATTTTTATTGGAGTGTGGAAAGGACAAAACAAGGATAGCCAAATGTCATCCTGTCTCATCATTATTCTGTGCTGCCATGTGCCAATATCAGAGATAAGCAAGGGCTGCATAATTGCAAAGATAACTTTCATTTAAGCAAGCTCTAATACTTGTCTGTGGTTCTTAATTGTATATGTACTCTGCAGAATGTCACTGACCTTCGCATCCCCTATTGTTTATCAGTGAAACCATCAAAGTTATAACTAAGTATCTGAGAGGAGCACTGTGATAAATGATTGATTAAGGAGTCAAAGTGTCTAATTGCTTTCTATAAATATAAGAAAACAAGAACATTGCTTGTGTCAAAGTGTTTGTTGCTTACTTAAAATAAAACCATGAAACCATGACACTGTTTCCATTAACAACTAATTTTGTTTTGTTTTTAGTCAAGTGTATTTTTGTAACGTATTTTCTGTTGATATAATTTCAAAACAGCACCTAACTGTAAGAGTTTTCACAGAACTGAACAGGTTGATTTTAAAGTATGTAAGGAACTGTAAGGCTTATTAAAGCCTATTATAGGCTGTTAGAAAATACATAAAATGAAAATCATAAATGTATCAAATAGCAGAGCGTTGTATACAATTGCAATCATCAGACTGTGTGATTTATGAAAATGTAGACTAATGTACAGCCAGAGCCGCCAGCTTGCTGCATTTACATTAAGTATTTATTTAAGGGAAAACAACTTTGCTGCTGCCTAAAGACAGACGAGTCCCGAGTCCAGCAGGGTTCTTGTGATCCCTTCATCAGTTCATGCATGTGTTGTCTCGGTTATCAAATTAATATTATTATACAAGACTTCAGTTGGCATTGGGAAATTCTCAAAAGCAAAACAACAACAACGAGGAAAGACTACTTACTCAAACTGAATGCAAAACGGAGACGACGCTTCTCTGGCAGATGAGAAAGAGAAAACAAGTAAACAACAATGCAGATGTTTGAGTTAAATAATTCAAACGTCTTTGGCATCAGTGCTTTTGTTGAAATCATGCAAAGATCTCCCATGGGGAGCCTTGGGCTTGACACTGATGGCAGTGGGGCAATGCAGCATTTACCACAATGGCACTAAAGAGAGACAAAATAGGTAAAGCTCAAATATTCTTCCCTTAGAGTGATCGCTAGTCGCTAGAGGAGCCTGTGAACACATGTTTGGGAGTTCATGGGATAATAACTGAAAGGTAAAAAAAGGAAATCAGAATATGATTTGTGATTTTGCCTGACTGCACTAAATGCTTTATAACGTTATAAAAGAGGAAGCAGCTGCACCTCAACCAGGTCCAGATCCCACACAGTTCTCCCAACACCATTAATTAAGAGAAAAATGTCTACAGATAGTCACCACTGTCCATGCCAGAGAACCAAGTACAGTTTGGGTCATATTATAAAATATAGACAGAGCAATGGAGAAAAATGATCTGGTCTGGGATTGTGTGAGTTAAAAAAAAGTCTCATGACAAAAAGCATATCCCTTTCTTGTGACTTTTCTGAAAATGCTGCACATTTAAATTTTCATGGTTATCTAAAAAGCATTAAACTGTGGCTTGTGTTCTGAAATGATTTCCCCCCCGTCCCCCCCGTCCCCTCGTCTTTAGAAGGACATACATGTATATGCCATTTAGAATTAACATCACAGGTTTACACAAGTGGGTCAGTTACAGGCTTGGCCGTCCCACTTTGAGGCAGAGCAAGGTGTTGTGAAAAATGATTTTACATTGAGAGCAGACCCAAGTTTGAAAATAGCTAATTGGATTTTGATTTGAGCTCTTCCACCTCCAGGTCTAAGAAAAACATATTGTATGTTTGTGCATCTGAATCCTTTCCCCTTCAAATTGTCTGGGCTTTGATTTCTCGACATATTCCCTCGCTGCTTTTTTGCTTCAGTGCTCTGTGCACTGTGTTGTCTCCCATCTTCTTGTATCCGTCTCCTATCTCATCCCACATGTGCTTCCAGGCAACGCAAGGCTCACAGCCTGCTTTCCATAAAGATAACATTGCTGAGTTAAACAGATGGGGTATAAATGTTCTCTCAGTGATAAGTATTGGCTTAGATACACCAAGAGATAGAAAAGACTATTCATAGTATCTTGAATCTTCAACAAAATATATGAAATATTGAGTACAGTTGGCTGTCAGAACATGTGCAGAATGCATGCTTGACATGTTTCATGTAAGTATTTTCATCATGCATGCAAGCCTACATTCCTAATAGGGGGCACACTCGCACTCCCTCTGACGTGTTTGTGTCATGTGTGTGTCTCTTCTAAAGCTAATAGCCACATTATTTGTAAGCTTTACTGTGCATCTGTGGAGCTGCAGTTGATAGTCTCTAAAATTTTGTCAGCAGTAATAAAAACTCCCAGATGTTAAGATTCAAAAACACCCTGTCGATCCACATTGCCCATTAAAGATCTGAGACGCTCTCAACCCTTAACTTCATTTAAAACTACATTTTTAACATCCAAATGTTCAGATTAGATTGTAATAATGGTTGTGTATAGATCTATAAATCTGAGCTAAAATAGGACATGTATTAAATATGTAGAGTATGTACAGTGTGGCGAAGGCCACATGACCCGACATGTCCTTCTCTTAAATCCTTGCTGTGGTGGCATTTTTATTTAACACTGGTAGTTGCAACTTAATTCTAAGTGTTACTGAACTCCCTGTCAAACATTGATAAATCTCCTGGTTATACTTAAATCAATATGGGGGCAAGGTGGTGGGTGAAAAACCTTTATAATCCTTGCCCTCAGCAATCCTTTGCACGCAGGCCAATTTCAGTCTGGTTTTATCATTTGAGCCTGACAGTTTGCAGTATGTTGAGTGGACCCAATCCATATCGTCTGATACCACTCTTGGCCCACACCCATTAAGAATTCCAATCAAAGTTGCTGGACTGTGATTTTAGTGTCAAAGGAAAACCTTGTTTGTTTATGCACTTGTAAGATATCCAAATAGAATATCAATGTGGGAGGCAATTGAGCAAGTACTAATCAATTTCTGCTAACATGAAAAATGCAACAGTAGCCTCCTTAACGACAGAAAATATGATTACATTCTTAATGTTTTCATTTAATTAATTACAAGACATAAAGCAATGACACAGAAATGAGAATTGCATGTAGAATGATCTATCCTACATAATAAAAGCCACTGGATTCTTTTTTTAATCATCTCTAGTCTATGTGACTTTACTTTAGCAATTTATGCCAATTACAGATTTGATTGTTTACAGATGTTGAGCGTCACTTATAGTTTTACAATCATTGTAATGTTCATTAAGTGCCCCAATTCTGTCAATAGCTTGTGAGAAACTCACACATACTGTTGATATGTAGTTGTCCAGACATGTAAATGGTTAATATATTTTGAAACCCAAGAACCAGATCTTTTACGTATACTATGGTTATTGTTCCTTGTATTTTCACTCCAAATCAATCCCTCGTAACAAGTCAGTTTTTTATTATTCCCGTAATTATATGACAGTTGTAATGACATCTGGAAGTTCAACTGAATGATATATGAGTAAATCAGCTAAAACACATTTAAAATTGAGGTGAAGTAAAAAAGAAAATTGGAGGATTTTAAACTTTAAAAAAGTTCACAGTTCACTAGCAGTTGTCAAAGCTATCAGTTAAAGCAAAAAAAACATAAAAGTGAAAGATTGATGGCAAAATAACAAGGATTTCTTTCAGTTTGATATGTGAAGGCCTAAAATGGATCTTTGAATTATAGATTTCATAGGACACAGCAGGTAGATCTACATCAAATGAAAAGCTGCAGAGGTTGAGCTGAGAGAAAATGTCAAAATGAGTTTTTTTCATATTATATGTACTGACTAAGGGTCGGTAAGCCAAGTATATATAATAGTGTATTCTGTGATCCTTCTCTGTCGCCTGCAGGACAAGCGCTGATTGAAGCTCGGTGCTTCCCCTTTCGAGAATTTGTTAACATGAGCAGGTAAATGCAAGCTGTAATGAAAAGGTAGACTATAGTTACTTTGAAGAAAAAACAACATTTTTGACATTTTTCTCCGACCACACATCACATTTAGTGACAAACCAGCTATCTCGCTAGATGTCAAAATGAGACAACACTCCATCTCTTCTGTCTCATGTAGATTATTTGCTATTTGGCCGTGCAGGTTTTCATGTCTTCAAGGCGCTATATTGAACATCATTGGGATATCTTGTTAGCATTCCTCCAATTGAGGCCCATCTCACAGGTTGCGGGAGACAGAAACAATCTTGAAAAGCTCCTCCTAGGCTGCGAGAAGCATGCATCAAATGAGTGAAGCATCAGCACACCAACAGTTAGAGGGAAGCCACAGGGACATGTATAAAATTGGATCTGCCATTTTCTGAAAAATGTACTGTTGATTTGATACTTTTCGAGTCCAGGTTTTGTTCCAGAGGATGTCCATAATAGTCGATGAAGATAAATTACAGGTGCTTGCCACTAAAGGAAAAGGAAAGGAAAAGAAAGGAAGAGAAAACAGATCTCAGGGGATGTCGGTCTGATCTCCCTATACATTCAGAGAAGACTGTCCAGATACTGTACACGGAGCATTAGTCCATAGCAGAATGAATAGATCAGAAGAAAGGCTTACTAAAGGGTGATGTAGATTGACATTTAAAATCTTCATAGGTTATTTTGGTGTCCCAGAACAGTTTGGTCGATGTCGGTGAACTTGCATCAGTCTTTCCCAAAGCTAGAAATCAGAGGCAGAGCCCTTGAAGTTGTGATGTCACCAGGATGTAAAATCGGGGGCTGCTGATTTGTGGGGGCTGACTGCGTGCAGACGTACTAAGTTAATAAAATTCTTGCTCCTGTGAAGCAGAATGTGACCCTCATTTGGGTACAAAAATCTTACGACTGCACAAAGTCAGCATGCCATTTAAAGTCAGCTTTTGCCTTAACTGTCCAAGGGCAAAAGAATAACAGTTGGAAAATGTATATAATGTGTGACATTCCACTTTGAACACCGCGACCATAAAATTAGTTTGTTAACTCTTGTGTACAGTTGAAAAGGAATACGCTTCCTTTGAACTAGCCCGGTCCAAATTCAATGGGGGTTAAATTAAAGAGAGATGATGCCCTTATGATACTTTCAGCTAAGACTTGGTTATTCTTCAGAAAGGGATGTGTGTCTCCATGCACGCTCACAGATAAATCCTTATTTGTCTGCCTGTGCGTGTCTGTGCCTTGTATAAAATTGTCAGTGCTGGTGTGTTTGAGTGAGAGCCTGTGTTGTGCTGTAGTGGTGGCTGACAGCCTTATTGGCATTTTCTATGGTGATTTCTATGAGCTTACTCTATTAGAATCACAGAGGGCTTCCATCTAGTCCGTAGCAGCCTGCATGCAAAAGAAGTGTCCCTGGAGCCTCTGTTTACCAACCAAGTCGGATTTGCTGCTCTCATACGCAGCCAGGCTAAAGCTCAGCTACCCAGCAACCCCCTCCAGTGTCCCTCTCTCTGCCCTCGCCACCAACACCCCCACACACCCATCCACCGGTCCTTGAGGCTTTCATTTTGTCGCACATCCTTAGTTTACTTTTTGTCAGAATCTGTTCAAAACTTTCCAGACTGCAGGCTTTTATGTAAATCTTTTGGCACAAAAAAAAGAAGGAAGCCCTGGTTACAAGCCAAATCTGCATCCATGAAAGAAGGAGAAAAAAAAACACTTCAAAGAGAATTGTTTTAGTCTCCAAATAACAAAATTGAAGAGGGATTTTATTGTTGCTTTGACAAAGTAGAGGGAGGGACTTCAAGAGCTTGTTAATAAACATTGAATACAAGCCGTTTTGCCTGAGTGAAAAACGTCTTCAGGCTGCTTCGAAATAGAATAAGAATGTTTGTTTTTCAGGTATTTAAGCATTATTTGATGAATTTAAGCAAGTGGCGTGTTTTGTCATGAGTTTCTTATACTATTCTTTATTTTTCTGTTTGGCGCTTTGATATTCCCAAACAAAGTCATTCTCACTCTGAGTTTGAAATAAAATGTTTGCCTCCAAGAATTGCTTCTGGATGATACAGAAAACAATCCCAAGACAAGACAACAGCGGAATGTGTCCATCTCATCCACGCTGCTCTTCGGGGAAGAAACTTCTCACAGTTGATGAAGTTATCCACCAGCATTGTACTTCTGCTGATGTGAAGATGTCATACGCCTACTTTTTCCTTCACAAATATACTGTATGAGAGCAAAAAGAACGGAATCATTTTAAAATTGTCTTTAACAGGGTATGCAAGCATTTTATTTTCAACTCCCATAAGGTTTGGGAACTCACAAGAGGCAAACAACAACAAAAAATCTGGTCGAAATGGAAGCAGTATCTTGACTTTTAGTTTTTAGTCTGGGTCAAGCTCCAAAGACACTGAGTCCCCAATTTTCCAATGTGCACATGGATATTTCCGGTCATTGGACATCTCTTCATTAAAAAGGATTACTTTCCCCTTGAAATCGGAGATGTAATGCTGTGCTTATAAAGAAAACAACCAAAAAGAACATATTGCTTACAGAAACAAACAGCAAAATGGCACAAATTAATACTACACTTCAAGAAAGCTTCGTTTATCGCTTCTTTTTGGCAGAAAATATTTAGCATTTAACTCTGGAACACATACTTGGCTCTGTGTTTATTCGGCCTGGCCTCTCTATTTGCCCTCATTATAAAGGTCTGACCAGGCTGCCAACACACGAAAACAATAAAAAGTAAACATCAACAGTCAATAAGCAACAGGGATGGCAGTGTACCAAACATGAAAACAGGACAAAACTGATATCATCATCTTCATTATTCTTAGGAATTTTATTTATTTCTTTGGCAAGAAGATGAATGTGAATTTACACTGAGCTGTTGTCTTGGTATTCATGGACTGGCACAATGCTGTCATTCTTCTGATCAGAAATAAGCGGGAAGATAGTTCAGTGATGCCACGTTAACTAGTTGGCACCAAGTATTCGTATGACATTGTCAAGAAGAAATTACTTTCTGTCTTTACAGTAGACATCTGCTTGATAGTTTCTCTGTGCACCTTCAAAGCTGTTTCTCTTTCAGCTTTTGTCTGTTGCCAAACCGAGCTGAGTCACCGACTGTCACTTCCAGCTGCAGTCTGTAGGCTCACCAGACATGAAATCAATACTCAACATTTTCCCTCTGATGGACACATACAGGGGACAGACACATTCCCCACACCAAGACTGCACTTGATTGAGCTTCACTTAGATTGCTAATGTGACTGATGGACTGACACAGACAGCTCTACAGGAAGTTACTGTGTGATCTATTGTGACAATCTCTTGCTGACAGCAAGGAAGTGTATTTGAATGAGTCGGTGCTTTTGTGTCCAGCTGTTAAATGCTCTTTGCTTTTCCTTCCTTTTCAGAGGTCCACATCACGGCCACACATCCAACGCTGTATTTGTAGTTTTTAACCATTGCTTGTGTTGAAGACACTCTCATTAACACAAATGCTCGAACAAGGGTCCGTTTTTAAAGCTTTGTCTTATTGAGTTGGACAATGAAACAACTGCACACTAACAGCATAAAACAATACAGGTCTTCATCTCAAGGGAAGACCATGAATTGCAGAGTAAAATCCATTGTTTGAGACATTCATTCATCCATTCATTCATTCTACAGCATCTGGCAGTGTGGGATGGGGTCATGATCATGTCGTTAAGTTGCTTGCAGACATTCTAAAATGTAAATACTTTAGAATATTTTAGAAAATTATAATCTTAGCAATTAGCTTTCGTTTTTTTGAATATATCAAACGGAATTGTTTTTGGGGGTTTTTTTTGTGCAAAAATGTAATACTTCTTACAAATATGCATAAAGC
Source organism: Anarrhichthys ocellatus (assembly GCF_004355925.1). NCBI lineage: Eukaryota > Metazoa > Chordata > Actinopteri > Perciformes > Anarhichadidae > Anarrhichthys > Anarrhichthys ocellatus. Next base: position 4,705,604 of record NW_022280057.1, read on the forward strand.
AAAACAATGAAATAAAGCAGTGTGATGTGTTCTATTCTTTGTGCATTACCACACAGCAACAGCTAGGCCTCCTAGATGAGAGGATTCTGTGCATCAATATGTTGTTATATATGATGTGTACAAATACAGTCTAAGAAATAATCTTTGGGTGTTAACAAAGTTGCTCTATAGCAAAGATGACACATCACCGGTTCGCCAATGGTTTGAAATGGTATACACTTCCTGTCTCCTAAATGGGTGTGGTCAATGCATTTTTTCCTCTCTCCCCCATTCCCCCACCAGTGTTTGGAAGTGTTACTGAACTTACACTTAATCAGTACATTCGTCATATACATAAAAGTAGATACATGAAATTGGATTTAACCAAGCGGCAGAAGTGAAACCATTACGGTAGTGTCTTAAACTTGCATTCTTTCAAATGGCCATCAAGAGGTGACTAATCTGGTTGCAAAAAGAAGACAAAAGAAAAAAAATAAACTGACTCCTCACTTGATTTATTACCTCAGTAAACATTGTAAACATGAGTTTATGGTCTCAATCGCTAGTTTCAAGTCATCTTCAATACAGCATGATGTTGATTCAGTAAATTATGGTACCATTTAGAGTGAAATAGACCATAAAGCAGAGTATACTTTAGGGCGGGGCTACCTTCTAATTGACAGGTCACTACTTCCACCAGAGCCGTATACGGCATCTCTTATATATACTGATGGCAACAGTCACAATCCAAGATGGTTACGGCCAAAACTCCGAACTAACACCAGTCCACAAACCAATGAGTGGCATCATAACGACTTTGTCCACTTCTTATATACACAGTCTATGGATTTAACCCATTCTCCCGATTTAATCGACTCAGGACCTGCCACTAGTCTTCTAAAGGGGCGGGGAAGTGGCGAAACCCACTTGAATCAGGAAACTGACTCTCAGTGGAGTGTGTACTTTCTATTCTGTCTCTAGCGTTAACCGGCCCTGTGGTTGGCTGGCAACCTATCCAGGGTGCACCCGCCTTTTATCTAATGTCAGCTGGAATTGGCTCCAGCGCCCCTGTGAAGTGAGTATAGCTAATGGATCGATGGACAGTCAGCACCACATTTTACGGCTTTTAACACTTTTTTAAGAGTGCAATAAAAATGTCACACTTTTCAAAGTTTACATAAAAATAATGTGTTATTGCATTATAATTTTCTGCACATCCCATCCCCAGAATAGTTCTTTGGAGACAAAAAAACCTATGCTTAAAACCACATGTTGCTTTTGTTTCTGTATATACCAATGATTTTCCCCATTCCTGTTCATGGAATATTTATAAGTACGTTATTTAAATGTCAGTAATTTGTTTAGTTTCAAAAAGTTTGTATACAGTGGCAGACATGATATGAGGTTGAACCTTACCATTGTTAACCTGAGGGGGAACCGGAGAGGGGGTGCAACGCTTCAGCCATTATCAATTGTAATCCCTTTCTAAGTACAGTGCAGAGTGGCAACCATTAGCTAACCAGTAGAGTACACAAACTGGGACTTAGCAGCATTTATTAGCAGGAATATAATATAATATTCATAACTATGTTTTATTTAGCGTATTACTAGAAACTACATGGAGTCCGCTTTGTTGCACCGCCATGTTTCTACAGCCGCTCAGAACGGATAAACCAAACACTGGCTCTGGGTAGGGCCTTTTGCTTCTTTGCGTTCTTACATTGAAGGCCAATGTAGTTGTCCAAGCTTAGAAAGGGAAGGGTGAGCGGAAGGGTGTTCAGTTGGATGCAATCTGCAACCTTACCACTAAATCCTACAGTCTGCTTCTTTAACTGACGACTTTAATCTACTCCTCACCCTAATATCAAATGGTTAAACTTGTGGGACCAAGGTAAACACAAATGGGGGCAGAATCCCCATTATGTCATGGTGCGCTGCATTATTTTGCCACACAAAGTAACTGCATTGTGGTTCAGGCTTGTTCCTGTTATGCCTGTGTGTTCGAATTCTATCATTCATTTGAGCTGCTTGCATCTTATAGTTTGGTAAACTGGTGTTGACCTCAGAGAAATATATACATACATTTATTTTTTACAGTGTACAGAGATTACCTTCTCAGTTGGCTCTTAGATTCAATACCAATGCATACCATCAATTCCTATGAAGGAAAGCAACGCAGATGGCAGCAGTGTCCCTGAAGCAAGTTGCTGTCTACCGCAAAAACATTCTGTAAATGCCGTTGATGCGGACACATTTCATTTATTTGGTCATCATTGTCCTGGCAATGGCATTCGGCCTGCTGTGCTCCCTCCACTATGCTACCATTCCTCTCCCACTCTTCTGTCACCCTCCTGCTATTAGACCATGTCAAAGCAATGTGGGTAGTTTTGAAAACGTTTATTTTTTCTGTTCTGTTTGGCCTTGGATCTGCACTAAGCTGGCATCATACAAGAGTGATTTGATCCAAGGTCCTTACACTCAGGAATAACCGTTTGCCTTGGTCAGCAGCCAGCAAGTTACAACCCAACCTATGAGGTCAACATATGATTGTAGTTACTTTACAAAAGAAAGACTTGTCAAGGATAACATATCTTTTACATGACAGATATTTCAAATATCAAATATGTTTTCTCAATTATTTTGCCATCTTTGCCAATCACAATGCAGGCTCTATGAGAAACACAAAGACGCAGAAATGCCGGAATGAAGGTAAATATGGCAAGGACAAACAGAAAGTTCAGTCATGTTCTGTCTTTGTCTTCTATCAAGCTCAATGGCCTTGACCACTCTCCTCTGTGAAACGGTGTACTGAAATGTGTGAGTCGTAGTTTACAATATCGTCTTTATCTTTTCTCGAGGTCCTGAAATGTACTAGGAACCAATGGGCATTCTCTCTGATTTTGCAACTAAAAAAGCGACAGCACCTTCAGATGACTTATACAGTCAAGGAGGACTTCGTCTCATCCTATGCCCATTTGAAGCTGCCCTTCTTGTCCAGGTCTCACAATGGCAGGTGATCTTCAATTAGCCTTCAACATCTGCCTGAGAGCTCAGCTACTGGTGTCCAAGGCCATCAGCGTTGTTTGGATCCTCATGCCATGTCCACACTACTCCGTTTTCAAACGTAAACGGAGTTTTCAAACAAAAACGATCTCCGTCCAAACGGCGTTTCAGCACAGTTTTCGAAATGATCTCCGTCCATACTAACACGCCTGAAAACCAATATCACGTGACTCTTCACATACACTGGGCATGCTCGTGGGTGTCGATGTAAACAGGAAGTAGATTGGTTGCTTAGTTAAAAAATATACGACAGAGTAATAAAGTAGTCTTTAATAATGAAAGGTTGTGTTTGATACTCAAGATCTTCTCTAAAATCTTCCTCTATGAACTCAAACAGACACAGTTCGTGGAAAGTTTTATTTTTCAGACTTAGTTACAGCGCTGCAGGTCTGCTCTATCTCTCTCTCTCTCTCACATATCAAATTTACTTTAAAATCAACACTTACACGTAACAGTTTGCTAGATTATGGGTCCATAAATGTGGCCAACACACGTCTCTCACTCGTTTCCTCGGTGTTGTTGTCTGTTCTCACTCGTAGCTCTGCTGGTGGCTTAACTATCTGTCCTACTGAATAGCATTTACTGCTAACCGTGACTTCAGATGGCCGTTCCGTAGGGCTGATAACGCCGCTGGTCACGCTGGTCACGCTGGTCACTGATCGCTCCATTAACAGCTGCTTCCTCCGTAATAATGCAGACTTTTACTGAACAACAGTTGCTAGTAAAGACAACAAGGTCAGCAACGCCTGTAATCAGTTGTCCATGTTAAATTAACCTGGTAGTCACGGGATAGACATGTGACGAATCAGGGAAGGACACATCATGACTGCTAAGAACCAATCAAGTAGCGAACGCGGGTGTGGGCGTCATCGTAATCTTATCCGGTTTCGGCCGTCCACACGAAAATGCAACCCCGGAGTTTTCAAACTTATCTGACCTCGGGAGCCTTTTCAAACTTATCCGTTTACGGTGCTCTAAAACTCCGGCATAGTGTGGACGCTCAGTGTAAACGTAGCAAGTGGATGTGGATGTACTCTGTCTCTATACCTCACCTTAGGATCCAAGTGGGGTGATGAAACTTTCAGTCCTGTTGACACACAAGACTTCATTGTCCCTGCCAACAATGACCATCTCACACTTAGGCTATTGTTATTATACGTGGGTGAAGGAAGAAGGGTGTTCTCCTTTCCCCCCGACATATAAGCCTTCACCTTGGTAGAATGTTTTGCTCTTGTAGCTGGGAGTCTACACGTCCTTCTATCACTGTATCTTGAAGCTTGCTATTTCAGTTTTGCACCCCTGCTGGGCAGCAATAAGCATTTAGTCTGGGGTGAGCTGCTCTTCTCTCTCACTCCGTGCTAGCATCAGTCGGAGCTGGAGCAGGTGAACTCAGCCATTTTGTTGGAACCCTCTTCTTCTGACAAATTTCCCCAGCCAAGGCTGGGTGGTAATGCACAGACACTGTGAAACAAACATGCTTTTATTCTTCCCAGGAGAATCTCCAGACGGCAGAGCGACATCCCACTGGCTGTTTCACAAAGGAAGGCGATTGGTTCCAGAGAGGTTTTTTTTGCAGCACAGACATCTCTACCCATTTGCGGCCATCAGTAGTCAGAACAAAAATGTGACATAGACAGTGTGTGTGTCCTACGCTGTAACAGGCTTCAACTTTGTTTGGCAACTTCTTCTGGCTGTGTTTTTCTTATCCTTGGAAGGTTTTCCTCCGAGTACTGGTGGTGAGTTCCTTCATTGTTCACGCTGTTAAATCCTTTTTGGGCTCTCTGTTCAGCAACCCTCTCTTGCTTCTCTTTATTTTGCTGAAATTTGTTTGTTGGCCAAGTATCTGAACTGCTTACTGATTTTTGATTTGCTGGTAACCTTTCTCTCCTTTCATCTGTAAGAGCAACTTTGTGTGGAAGCTTTCCATAAACATATTAACATGTCATGTTGATGTCACAGCTGGAGGTGCCTCATCCCAGACTTTACGGTTAGGGAGCAAAAGCTTGGGGAATAAAACGAAGGTTTCCCATTGTAACCTGATCTAGGAGCACATTCACCAGTCATATACACTAGTATATGTACAGTATAGTACCTAGTGTCACAACAGGACCTAGCATAATCTAAGGTGCATGTAAGTGTGGTCTCGGCTTGTGCTCATAGAACTAATGTTACAATGTGTCACCCGTCTGTCTTCTCAAACATACTCCTTACCAACGGTGGTAGTAACACACCTTTCCGTGTTTGCCAACTACATGTAATATAAAGGAGAAACAATATCTTTTTTTGTATTGTTGTGACCACTCAGTGGACTCGGTTAGTGAAAAACATTTCAACATGTGAACAATATCTACCAGCAGTAGTGTGGACATCACCGGTCAGTGACCGTGTCAAGAGAGATTATTTCCACACTTTACTTTAAATAACACTTTGAAAGTTTTTTTCATTAGGGTGAGTGTAGAAATGTGGATGACTCATTCACCATCAGAAAGAGTAAATAAGTTTACTGTATGAGTGAATTTAATGTAGTCTTTCATGAGATTTTACATGGACATTTTACGGACAATTAGGGTCATTTTACAATCTCCATTCCTGTTAAACACGGATACACTACATCAAAATGCGAGCAGTGAAGCCACATTTGCTCCCATCATTACACTCCACCTTGAATTTAAGATTAATTGGATAATCATTCTCCAAAAATTTTAGCTGCTCTCCTTCTGCACCCATGGTTCTAACAATTTCATTGTAGTAAGTGAAACGATAAAAAAGTGTTAAAGTTCAAGTTACTGTGTCCTATAGGTAAGATGACACCCGTTCACCCAAAACATTTTTTAAATGTTGGATTAAACATGCTGATTCCCTCTTAACCACACTCCCTGTCAAGCTACACTTCTTCAAACCAGCTTTCTGTCACTTAGCCTTTCTCCTTCACCAGTCACCTTTAAGAAAAGCCTGTGCACTGTATCTCTTCTACGTAAACTGTCTCAGACATAGCAGGGTGAAACTTCCATTGAGATGACACCACCTTAACTGTACTTAGCAATGATTTAACATCCTTGTGTGACAGTGGTAATGGGAGCAGAAACCATTGAATCATCTTGGGGGCCATTATCAACTGTGCTGTTCATCAGTAACATTCATACATTAGATTAGATAGGCCACTACAAACATACACACAGTATTACTCATGCAGACCTCAGATTTCTCAAAGAAACACCTTGTGGAGTGGGCGAGCTAGCTACTAGCTCCTAAGGAAATAAAAATACATTTCAGAAAATCTATATAGTTATTTATGGTATCTGTTAATCACTACCTGATATCAGGCTGATCCAAATCGAAGCATTGTAACAGGAGTTGGTTAAAATAACATTTTTATAGCAAGATACTAAGGCATAGTTGTATGTATAAGTTGTCATGGATATATATGTTGTTAGATATTCATTTTGCCACTCTATTTACCTTTTCAGTCATAGAGCCATGTGTTCAAAGTTAGTTAACCCAGACATGAAACTTCCAAAATCGCATACTATGCACTACATACTTGTGTGCTATCGTTCAACGTACTTTTGTGTGAAAAAACAGCAGAGTGTATCTTTTTGGAAACACTGAAAAACAACGACCACGTCACTTCCTGAGAGCCTCTTTGCCAGTTGAAGACACGTAACCATGGTCACCCGTGTCAATGTCATGCGAAGAAACAATGATTTTTGAGACTCATGAAGTTTGAACTAATTTAAAACATATATTATGCCGAGCAAAGTTTAAACTTATTGACTTGTTATTGACGTTACAGAGCTTTCCGCCATTGTCTGTTATGAATGTTGTCGTTGCATTGTGGGATATTCATGCCAGCATCGTGTCCAGTGGTTGAATAGTTTGTGTAATATTGGTTTCATACTAAAGTTTCAGACATACCAAAAAATCCTGTTGTCGCATACTAAATGGCATGTTAATTTAATATGGAATTTTGTAGGCAATCATAGATTTCAAAAGTTGTTAGACTCATGAGAATCCTCCCACTGCTTCATTGTTATTCAATAAACAGAATATCAACGTACAGGTGAGGTCTTGAGAGTCTGTATCTTGGTAATGTTTGAATCCATTTGATGCCATCTTTCTGAAGTCACCGGAGTTTGTACTGCAAATCAATGCACGCAGTCTTTCCAAAACTGCGTGCATTGATATGCCCAGTTTTAGGCAGCAAAGCTAACATTAGGTTTAGGAAAAACATCATGGATGGGTTTAGAATAAGTAAAATTAAACGTAGTGTTAGTTTTGACAGGCCACTTAATAATCAACCTCAGCTCACATTCCAGCTATATCAGCTGATAGCCTCTCAAGCCATCCTAATCTGCCAGTGGATCAGCTAAATCCCAACTATGCATTTAAGTGGAAAATCCAATTCAGGATGTTTAAGCTGCTTTAGCCTGCTTACCCTTCCTCTGCAAGACGCTTGCAACCCGCCTCCACCCCGGCTCCTCCTCTTGATGCTGTGTCTGACTTAGGCCATGTTCACGCTTTACATTTTGAAAAAGCATATCTTGTGCTACGTTGACACTGAGCGTCCACACTAAGCCTGAGTTTTAGAGCAACGTTTAAAAACGCTCCCGAGGACGGATACGTTTGAAAACTCTGGGGTTACCTCCGAGTGTGGACGGGCGTAAACACATGAGTTTTAAAACGATGACATAGACCCCCGCATTGGCTACTTAATTGGATCTTCGCAGTCACGATGTGTCCTTCCCTGATTCGTCAGGCCTCTATCATGTGACCCTCATCTGGAAGAACGCAAACAAAAGCCTTGATTGTCGATCGACTACCAGGTTAATTTACATGGATAACTCATCAAAGGCATTGCTGACCTTGTTGTGTATGCTATCGGCTGTTGTGCAGTTAAATGTAGCATTTTATAATTCTACTACTGCCGACATGCGGAGGAAGCAGCTGTTATTGGAGCAATTATCCAGCGCCGTTGTCAGCCCTAAGGAGCGGACGTCTTAAGTTTAAGTTGAACTTTTATGTTTGCGGCGCAAGACAGGAGCACACACCAGGCGTACAGGGCACTTTTTACTGTTTTTTTGTTTGTAACAGGCTGTTAATTTAGCTTCAAATGTATACCATTATACTGCAACAACTTTGTTTATATGTTTGTGTATTTGAAGATAGCAGTGAGGGCTGCATAGGATTGTTTTCAACTCGTGTGATCCAAACATTTCCAATAACTCAACAGTATCTAAGAGTGTTGTATTGTGAAAAAAGATAGACTTAATCGTTTGAAAAATTCTAAACATGTTTTTATCATAACAAATATTCTGCTTCAATCTATATTTGTTACCGTTTAGCCTTTCAAAATCAACATTTGTTTTTGCTCTCCCGTCTGTTGCACATAAAAGGAGGATCCCACTGATGAGTTGAATTCATTAATGAAAGTTGATTTCATAAAAAATTTAAAAAACAACAACAAATCTTTTTAGTCAGATTGCGGATTTAGTTTTTTGGAGTGAGATCACTATAAAATATGACAGACATTCACAGCTTCGTTCGTAAACCTCAATAGAAGTTTAAAATGTAAAAAAACAAACAGAAAAAACATTCAGTACAGCCGTAGATAGTACTGCTTCATGCTTCATGTGTGGAAAGACGCTGATCTGAGAGTTCTAAAGCAAAGTCGTTTCTGTTCTTTGTTTGAACTATTTTTTTAACAACTGAGGGTAAATCTTCAGCACCAAGGACAATTCTGATGCCATTTATTGTTACCGTGGTATGGTTTGTAACAGACTGTTAATGGAGCTTCAAATGTACAGCAGGATTATCCAGCAGTGAGTTTGTGTATGAAACATGGTAATACAGTTTGCATTCGTTAGTCCTGATTTGTAGGTGGAAAACTTCGTCAACTTCAGAGTTCTGAGGTTTTCTTTTTTCTTGTTTGAACTTTTATTTGAATGACTGAGGGAACATCTTCAGTACCAAGGACAAATGGTTTGTAACAAGCGGCGAATGGAGCTTCAAATGTACACCACAGATTATCCTGCAATTAGTCTGTCTGCATAAAGTTAGTACTGCCTTGTGTTTAGTTTGGCTCATATAGCGGGCAATCTAGTGGCTGGTTGTTGCGATGATGCCAACTAACTAACTAGATTTAACTGTAGAAAATGAACTACTTCACATCTGTCAGTTGTATACAATCAAAATCATTACGTGAGGTTGTGGTCACTTCACGTATTTCTTTGAGATCATGTTGGATTTGCAGCCATAACAGCCTCCACTGTTCTGGAAATTAAGCTGCAGGTGGATGCTTTCATCCAGGTATGAGAGCATTAGCACTGATGTTGGGCATTTCAACAAGGCCTGACTAGCAAACGTGTTCCAGTTAATCTCAAAGGTGTTCAGTAGGGATAAGATCAGGGCTCTGAGCAGACCAGTTGAGCCTGTGCTGCACTTCATTTTGCACACTGAGACACTGTCATGTTGTTTCCAATCAATCAAAGGTATTCATGTAATGTTTGAACAGGCACCTCAATAGGGGAAAAGATGGCTTGTCCTCCAACGCTGGAGTAGATCTGTACTGCGCTCACTCAAGACCCAGGTCAAGCTAGAGGGACAGTTTCTGTCATCTAGAGTGCAAAGTGGGGAAACTGATGCCTGAATTAATTACTTGCTGTGTTGAAATTGGGATCTTGCCCGAGACAACAAAACAGATGCATGACTGGATGAATAGATGGATAAATGGTTGGATGAGCTGATTGATAAATTCAGTAGTTGGAAGTTGATTGATATTTGTCATTCTTTATGTTGTGTCTTTTCGAACAGATTTTCTCTTTGTGGCGCTAGCAGAGGCAGCCATTACAGATGAGGAAATCTGTTCTCTGTCAAGTCAGGGGATAATTTGTGCACTGCAACGAGTTAGTCATGAACTAAAATTAAATCTAATCTGAGGCTCGTGGTAGTTTAACATAAAACCATCATGCTAAATGGTTATTTTTCTTCAACTATAATAGCATTCAAGCTTTCAAGCATATAAAAGTTCTCCGTTTTTTTGCAACATAATGCAGTCTGCTTCAAGCCTCAAGCTAAGGAGCATGAAGTCTCAAGAGTGCAAAAGAGATGTCTGCACACATTGTCTTTGCAGTGCCATGTCTTTGGCAAAGGGGCATCCACAGTTAACAAGGCTTGCCTTCAATTTTACTCCTCAAACAATGGGTGTGTACACAGCCCATTCAAGGCAGGGAAAATGCAACACGACGTGACATGAACATCAAGCATTGGGCCATCTGGGGAGGAAGAGTGCCAAAAAATGACTCCTTAGTGAATATGGAAGCACTATTCTTTTTCTGTCCTGTCACACCCCAAAAAATTGTTAATGAAGGAGAAATATGCGTGAGTATTGATCTTCCCATGTGTTCCTGTGACATTGGTCCGATTCTCCTTTCCTGTGTAGAAAAAGCAACATTACATTTTTAAAATAGAGGGTGAAAAAAAGGCTGCGAATTCAAAGACGTTGATTGATTTCAAACCCCTCCATCCACCCTTAACTCACTTCCATGACATGTATTTTCCACTTGCTTTTGTTGCTAGCAGGGCCAGTTCCTGACCTCACAAAGGCTCCTCATTAAGATTGAAATCTTCACCACATAAAATTTTATTTGAAATCAATTCAGTGACCTTCACCATGCAAAGGCAAACGCATTGTCAAACCCGTCCCGATTTGAGGCACTGTGTTAAACGAGTGTTGCATATCTTGATTAATAAGTCCTCCGTGAGTGATTCTGAGGAGGTTAAAACTTCATCATGTCCGTTTTTTCACTTTTAAGGACTCGTGTGTGTGTTCTTAAAATAACAGGGGTGAGCAGTAGTAATGAGCAGTAGTAATGAGCAGTAGTAATGACCAAAAAGAGAAAAAACAAAAATGACTCAATAAAAAAGGCACCAAGCAGGATTAGTAAGGCTAACATAAAACACAGGGTTTGTATGAAAATATTTAAAGCTCTAAGTCTTTTCTGGAAGACAGAGTTATATAGTCTTGGTCCAGCCACTCCGTTGACAGGCCGCTCAACCCTCAGTCCAGTTCCTGACAACTGCTAGCTTGCTTTCTCCTTTCTGCTGCTACGCACTTGCGCCGCTGCCGTCGCCCATATAGAACTATGGTAACAGCCACCAGTTGGGACACCACATTAGTACTTGTTCACCCATCTTCTCACTTTGCCGCTCTCACACAACTTGTCCCAGCCGTCCAGACCACGTGCGGCTCACCTGGGTGAGTAGGCCTACAACTTGTGCAACTCCCACTTCCTCGGACCACCATCGGGTTCCGCTCTGCGACTGCGTTTGCCTGCTCAGTCTCTCTGCCTCTCTCCTTTCACTGCGTCTCTGTTCTGTTTCCTCTGTGGCTCCGTTTTGGCCAGCAGTCATACTCTGTCACTGTGCTCCCCTGTCAATTGTCTCCACAGGTGTGTTCAATTTAGCGGCTGGCTGTGGCCAAGTCGGACTCAAACAGAAACTACTCACTAGAATTCAACACAAATACATGCAAAACTAAGCATGTGTGTGCCAACCCAAAAAAATTAAAATAAAAAATATAACAAATATGAGATATAATGCATGCAACTCAAGACATAGCAACCCAAAATATAACTACAATAAAGTAATTAAAGACAGCAGCCCTTTGTAAAAGAGAATTTTGATCAAACTAGTTTGCCAGTGATTACGATCAGCAGTCCAAGTAGCTTTTCTTAAGGGTTTTTATGTTTTTCCCAACTATTGTGCGAATGAATGAATACACAAATACACATGACTACAGGGTGGGACTTTACTCAGCTGAATGTACAGGATAAAGCCAAGAAAACCATTCCCGTCTGACAGTGTTGCCCCAGGCTCTGTTTCACAGTAGACAGATGGAAGGAAACATCACCACAGCATGTACAATCGCCTTCATCAAACAATACACAAAGGCTGTTTTAACAGTTACTTCTTGAAAAAGGGAAAGATTTCCAAGAAAGCAGAATTATGATTTAGGCATCCATCTTCAAAAAGGAAACACTGTCGAGTTGATATCTGTTGATGTTCCGCATGTATTTTGGAGCATTTCTAATGTTTGTGTTTATTTTGAGCAAAAAGTGACAGACAAAAGTGAGTAGGTGAAACATTTGTTCTTCTTTTGCTCTGCAAATTGATCTTGCACTGCTACAGGAAGCAGATGTGTGATGTACATGAAAAAGAGCAGAACGGCATCACAATACTACCGTTTTATTATTAATTTGCATGCGTTGTCATTAGCTGCCACGTTTCCACCATTGCTTTATCATACAATGATCACATTTAGTTTACAACACATTTCAGCACAGAGGCCCTATTTTGTCATTTTAAACTTGTTTCTTTCTTTCTTTTTGAACTGATGGTGCAATTGCTTTAAGAAAAAATAATGAAACAAATAAAAATGTAGTATCTTTCACGGACGAACATGACATGACAAAACCACACAGAAGTCAATGCTTGTACATGCAATTAGTAGTTTTCAGACATGAACACACATTTGAATCAGCTCTCATTTAACAATAACCTATACCTCACACACACACACACACACACATACACACACATTAATTTGCCACTGGAACATTAGGCGAGGACATGTCAACTGACAATAATGGTGGTTCACAGTGCTGGCTGTAGTCTAATTGGTGTGTTGCGAATACATGTCACTCAATGCAAGACTCATTAGCCTCAAGAGTTGTGTGCCTTGTGATGTATTCTGCCTCATACCGCTTTGGCCAGGCTTCAACTTCTGACAGGATCTTGTTGACAGTGGTCTTCTCTGCAAAAGAATTTACTGTCAACTTGAGGCTGATTGGTTGATTGAGACAGGGAGATGTTTAATGTTTCACACAATTAAAATGGTGCTTCGGCCATTTAAAGATCATGTGCAGTTCTCTGCTGATAATATAAAGTTAGAATGACAACCGTACCCTTCTCTTAACGTGAACCGAACTGGAAGAAAATGATGTTAGATCTGTGATCATTTAGGATTTTTGTAGTTAAGCATGCAATGGCAGGCCAAGGCGTAGGTTTTAGTTCCTATATGGCGTCACTCAATCAGTTAGCTTAGGTGTCTTTTTAAGTAATTGACAAAACTCTTAAAATGCTGTTTCTGGGAAAAGTGTTAAAATAGCACGGTCAAAAGTCAAAGTCTAGAAAAATTCCATTCCAATTTCCCCCAAATCTAATCGCCACTGGATGTGATTTCTACAGTATACATAATATAAGGTAGAGACAAAGTATACAGTACATGAAGTAGATTTCTCAATGGTGGTTTTTGCCACCCAAGCAGAGATTATTAAAAAGCTAAAACAAGACTAAAATCTCAATATTTTTGTATGTGGAGACTTCCCATATTTTAAATGGTTGATCATTTTTAAAGCAATAGTCTGATACGGATGACCATGTGATGCCCTGGGATTTGTCTCTCTGCTTTTAGCTATTTTGCCTCCGACATGATAGACTGTAATCGTCTTGGCTGAAGGCCTTTTCTTCTTCACTTTACTGCTCTCGACAAAACCACCGTCATGCATGCTGCATATTCATACTGTATGGAAAAGTTCAAATATTATTTAATTCCGGGTATCTTTTTTTTGTCCATCTTGGGTTTCTACATCTTGTCTCTGAAATACTACCTCTGTTGCCAATAAGGCAAAAGCAAATATTGAATTGTCCTTGCTCTGTCCACTCCATCTTCCTCAATTCTCTTCTTTCTCCAGAGATCCTTCAGAAAGTGGGAGAGAAAGAGATATACAGAAAGAAATGACACAATAAGTGTAGTTTCAACTCGTGGTAAATCTCAGCGGTTCTTGAAAGTTGCCATGGATACAAACCTGTATGGACAAGACAAAAATAAGTTGTGTCAGGATGTCTCCAACTCTTCAAATGCGTCTGCTGTATTTCTACAGAATATTCTTTGGACACTTTGCACTGCCAACTTTCTAAGTTCTTTCGTTTTTATTGCTGGACAGAGAACATTTACAATTTAGGCTCAAATACTTAAGTATAAATAAAAGAAAGAGAAAAAAAACATGGCAGCATTTACCGGAGTGATGAACAAAGATGTTGGTACAGCAGCTATTTCATTGTGGTCTCTTTGGACAACTTATGCTGTTTAAGCTGAAAGGATAATAAAAAAACACAGAATGGCATTGAATCGAGTAGGCAAAGAATCTATCCTTTCTCAAAAACTCTGTCTGTTTAATACACGGCGACCTTGCAATTTAGCTCTTCTACCCCTTCCTGCAGCCACCCTCTTGCCCAGCTGTGCCAGACTGATAAGATATATTAGTGAGTGTGCTCTTTCTTCCAATTATTTCTTCAACATGTGTGCATGACAAGTCATGGATTCGTTAACAGCAAGCATGATTGAAGGCGAAAAAGGTATATTTGATCATATCTTAAAGAAACAAAAGCAAGCTTCTCTACATACCACTGAGTCCCTACAGGGAACCATTTTGATTTAACATTGTGGGGAACGGTTGTTATATTTGAATGTTTGGACAGAACACAAGTTAACAGTGATGTTTTAAGTCTTAATATCTTAATGTTAGCATTTCACATAACAGTATGTCCCCTGATTCTCCTATAGCATGAGATGTGTAATAGCCGTTCCACTTTCCGACTATTCCCAACTAACTGTTGATGTTTTCAAACTCAACCTTGAACTGTGTTGTATTTCAGAAACTAAAAAAATAGATGGGGGGGCATGTCGTGTTGGAATTATTGAATAGAACAAGAATCCGTGGTAAATGTCAGTGGCTGGACTATAAGAGATAATCTTCTGCTTTGGTTAAGATGCTACAACATTATAACCAAGGGTTTCTTGCCATAAATAATCAATCAAGGGTAAAACAGTAATCTCCACCAGTGTCAGACAGGTTTTACACACATAAAAAGCTATATTTCAGTTTGGTGAATAATAACAGCCCACTGATGCATCCTATAGGATTTGACACATGTAGATTTTCTTTCCAGCATATTAGAAATGCCAATAGTTTCCTCTGAAAGTTATTTTTTTAAATATAAAAAAGGCATATTGCATCATGCATGAGGAATTTTGAGCCTTCTGACAGATACTACTGCTTTTTGGCTGTTAAAAAGAGGTCTGGGGAACATCCTCAGAGACTAGCAGCAGAATTAAGAAAACACATATTGTTTGTTGTGTGCTGTGTTTTCTCACTGGATGAATAAAGATGGCTCTGCAATTTCCCAGCAGTCACTTTTAGAGTAAAATATTCTTTGGCCTAAACAAAACAGTCTGCTTGTCTTCAGGGATGAGTGTTGTGGCATGCAATGATGAGGGAAATGGTGAACAGGTGAAGAATGCTGTTAATGAAACCTTGCCAGGGGCTAAACTTGTTAAAATGCAAAGTTACGTCCATTTGTTGTATGAGGTGATGGCAAAGGGTAGATGATGATTTGACCTTTGCGTGACCATAGCCCTGAATAACCCCCATAAAAGCACCTGTTAGAGAGAAAAGTGTAAGCTTGATGGTTTGTGATCAGGGATGTTTGAGCCGGTCGATATGTTGCATTGATGCCTGTGTGACATTGTGCTCTTCAGCCGCGGGCAGACTTGTTGATGTTTCCCCGCAATAGGTTTTATGGTCCGAATGACACGCTGTTAAACAACGTTTAGCAGTTTGCTGAATATCTGATTCTCACGTTAGTATCATTTTAATGAGGCATTTGAGTTACATTGTCAATTTTTATACAATGACATTTTCCAGATAATTTCTTGTTGCCTTGCATTTCAAGTGTTCAAGGTTCGTAAACTGAACTGCGATAGGCTTATAGACCACAGGAATTAGGTTATTTGACACCATTTTATCCATGGAAACTATGGAAATTATGAGCAAACCCATTATCGGTCTAATTTCTCTTCTGATCCATGATAAGAGCTCTGCCACAGCCTGTTGACACTCTTGGGATTGTGTGAAAAGAAATTGAACCTCATAATTATTCAGAGGTGCCAATGATACAGGAGAACTAATTGGAAATGAAAAGCAGAAACAGAGCTCGGTATAAAAGTGAACAGTGCCCCCCTCTTGCTTGCAGGCGGATTTCTGGAGCACTGTAGCTACTGCAAACAGCAGAGGCATCTGTGGTCCACGCATACCCCGCCATCCACCTACATCTCAATGCAAGCAGCTCTCCAACGCAGTGCGGCTTTAAGAGGACCGGGGCTCTTAAATCTGCGGTTGGCTCCTCCTTCCGCCATGATGTCAGTCGGAGGGAGAGCGAGAGGGAGAGAGGTGGGCAGTGTTGAGGAACTGAGTTCATACAATACTACTGAGACATCTACAGCTTAGCAGACAGATACGGTGAACCGCCTATCCCGGCTCCTGTAAGTGATGCTGCGCTGAAGCACACTTTGATCCAACTCCATTGGGGGGCGATGCGCTCTCTGCATCCCTCCTTCAAGAGTTTTTATGGGAGCGTGCACAACCTCGAATCAGTCAAAACAAGTGGTCATAAAATAAATTAGGTTTTAAGCTTTCAGTTTTTCATCAGAAGTCCTTTTTTTGCGCTCTTGGATTGAAGTTTTACGCGCTGGTCAAGAAGCATTTAACGCGCACGTGCAAGTTCTGTGCCAGCGTTTTGATGCTGGTAAAACAAAAAGTAGGAATTTCAAGGCAAACGTAAGATAGGGATTCAAAGTTAATGTAGAACAAGCCGGGATCGATGCGTATCGTCGGCCGTGGGATTGCGAGCCCAAGACACCCGAAGAGGAATTACAGCGTCCTTTTCAATCAAACTTGATCGCTGTGCTTGATTTTTTTTTCTCTTGCACAGGAGGACCACAGTTTTTCTTAGCGCATGGATAAGTTTTTGTAGTGGATAACATTTTTTTTCTACTTGCATTACGTTTTGCTACCGCTTCTGATGAGGATCCTCTCCCACTTCAGTTTAATTCGTGGCACTTCTCTTTTTGTAAATCCGTGATGTCTCCACGCGACGGCACCCACGGCTGATTTTTCATCATATTCGAGCGGAAAAGGTAAGATTTGCTCTTAACCACGACTTTACTGCTGAGATCAAACTGTTTTTATATTTGTCTTACTTTAGTGCTCTCTGAGCATATGTATGCACATGACTGGTCTGTATCCTGAGCGCGTTCCGAGAAGCTGGAGAGCGCCCAACAGCCTAATTTGTGTGGTCCGTATAAAATTCAAATTGACGTCTCAATACCAGCGAGGACCTGCGTTCTATTTACAATCACTTAAGAGCAACATGAGCCGGGCGGAAAATGTAGTGCTAGTGTACGGCACTTGGATAAATCACTGTGTTGCGATAGTGGGTCATTTTGATTTTCCTAGAGCTGCTCCAAATATATAACTGGCGTCCCCGCGCACCTGATGTAAATAGAAATGATCCACGGACACGGCGCTCAATGGAGAATCTATCCGAGTTGTCGCATTGTGAGTGTATGTACCGCGCGGTTGGTCACGACTTCGGGCGTTATTTAGTCTTTGCTTAACACTGATCGCTAGATAGATAGGCCTACTTTCCAAGAGCATCCAACTGCAGGCACTTGTCAGTGCAGGTTTCTCAGCAGCTTGGCCGTTGAGCTCGGTGCGTGGGTGCGCGGTAACAGCGCGCTCCTGGTCAAGCGGTTCAGCTGTCACAGACCGTAACCTCAGGGGCTCAGTCTGTTCACGCTTGGACTCTAGGAAAAAATACATAAATATATTATAGTTTTCTACCAGAAATAGTTCAAATAGTCACGATGTAAATCCCCGTTGGCCGGAAGATTAACCGCCACAGTTGGTTGTTTGAGTTCCTAATACGTTATACCTGCTCAGTATGCAATAGATTATTACTGGGCCTGTTTTTAAAGAGTCCCACAAGGCCTACTGAGCTCTAGGTTTGCTTGAGAATTAAATCAAATGGTAATGTGAACCATCCCAAGGTGAGCAGTATATTTTGGCTTTAGGCTGAGGCGTTTATATTGAAAGAAGAGTCGGTGGGTAAATGGAAAGCAAGGCTAAGTATTTGTTTGATTTGAAATTCGCAATAAAACCATCTGCACATGCACATCCGCATTTCAAGTAGGTACAAGGCAACTGAAATATCCTGATTTATATAACAACCAAATCTCCAGTTATTCTTTTTATGCCTGTGATAAATTCAACTAAATATTGAGTGCATAGTGATGCGCTTAGGGGTCAATAACTTGTCAGAAAACTATGTGTTGTCAAGAGTTCATGGAGTAATTGAATAGTGTCAGAGATGCTTTCCAGGTATTGAAGATGTTGTTTTTGCTTTTAGTTTTAATCTTACTGTGTATGTTTGGTTGTTCACATTCAAGCTCCTTCAAAACTCTGCCTCCACAGTCGCATATACAGTTTATATAGAAAAAAAAACTTGAGTTTGCCAATCAGGCCATCTCTGGTTCATCTCTGGTATCATGTTGTAGTTGAACTGTCCTTTTTACTGCATAAGGGATAATATATTGAATATGACTCTCCACATTGAATTGAACCTATATTTCAGAATTCACGATGGTGTCTTGAGCACAAATTTCAACTGAAATATGGCCACATTGATATATATGAAAATGGTTTTCCAGTATCATTAAAAAATGCATTTCTATTTGAGCAATTATTCATAATAGGTTCGTCATAAGTTTTAATTTTTGTACTTTGTTTTAATTAATTGCATGGTTTCTCTGATAAATTAATTGTCCATAATTTAGAATTTTGTCACATTTTCATTAAAGATAATGGATTTTAAAGCCAAGTAGACATTAAAGATGATGTACAGCTACACCAAAATATTCACACTTATATTTATCATTAGGATTACATTTGCATGTATGGACTTCCCTCTTGAGGTCCACGATTACAGCGTTGTAAATTAGTTCGTCATTTTGCTAATGCAGGAGGGTCAGAAATATTACTTGGCGACCATTTCATTACCCAAGTAGTACAACTCTTCATAATCCAAGTCTATCTAAGAATGAAAAAACTGATTGACATGTGAAAAGCCACTGGTTTATGCAGCTTAACAGCATTGACGGACTTTATGCAAATATTGCAGAACAAATTATGGGTCAGAATTTTGATATATCAGCCATTTCCTGTTTCACTGATACAAGATGTGTGATGTTTGATGTGCAAATCCCAGTGATATTTGAACTCTAATATACATCTTTTGTCAGTATTAAATCTACTGTTAACATTGTCAATGTGGTCGTTTAAGCCGAGCATCATTTCATCGCACTCTCACTTTCCTGTAGAACTCAGGTAATGTCATTGCTGAAGTTTCCCAAGAGAAAACAACTTTTATTCCTCCACCATGTAAAGAGAATTGTTCTAGCTGTGTGGACTGAAAAAGAACTGACTGATCTTGACAGAAACCTGGTCTGTCAGGCTGTCAGCGATCCTTAAAGCTGCTAAAAGAGAAAAAGCCCAAGACAATCAAAAGTATTACTTCTACCAATGCCCTCTTTTGAAAATCTCTTTGGATCCAAAGGCATTATTGATGGATACAACAGTGGTGAAAACCTCGCTTTGACAGTTAAAGGACTCCAAACGTCTTGGTTCCCAGCCTCAGACTAACTACACAGAAAGTTTCCAGTTGAGGGTATCTTTAGGGGTGAAGGTAGGGGCTGACAGTAGCTGTATGTCTCCCCTCTCACTGCTACCTTTAGCCGATGCAAACAGCAGGAAGGCCTGTCCATCACACTTTTGTGTAAAGTGATCCTGGACCGGCCTGCTCCTCTTCACTGTGTGTCTCCCAAGAGGGAGACTTGAGTTTGCCTACTGGATTCAACCTGCTGTCGGGGGCTCAAAATAGCATTTCAGGAGACTAGTGAAATGTAAGCAAAGGAGACACTCTGACTGACACCTAGGATTTCTTTCTCCCTCCCTCGTACTTTTTCCCCCCCTTCCAGCACAATCCCTTCTCTCACCTAGCCTGTCCCTCAAGGACAGGCGTATAAAGAGTTGTGACAAGTGAAACGCCATGCAAATGTTGCAATAGCTTTATATATTTTTCTACTATATACACTACACCACATGTAGGCTCTATATGTATATCTCCTATACCAGTCATTAAGTTTCCTAACATCCCATTAGCATTGCCAGAGTGTCCTTTTTGTTACTAAATTTGTACTCCTACTCAAAAAACATACTACATCCCTTCATCCTGCGGAACATTATTGTCACTTATAAGGGGGAGGAAATCTAGATCATGCTTTGGTCCTTTCTTTTTTTTCACTTTTCTGAATCACATCCCATTTAAGGATGTAATTTAAACTTCATTATGCGTTGTGCGAGCTCAGCCTTGGACTGCACGGCGATCATCACAGTAAAGCAATTGCTGCTCACTCTCAGAGAGATGCACACTTCAAAGTAAAGGGTGTCACGGTAACTAATGGGATATATCCCATCAATATTGTGACTTGACAGTACAACATTGCCTGTGCTATATGTGTAGAATGAATTACCCTCACACTGATCAATGTCAGAGCCATGTTTTTTCATGTCACCCTGTTGTTTAATGAGTCTCATGTGACTGCATTATGAAATGTGTGAAAAGAAATCTGTCTTTACAGGCTGCATGAATGCCTTGCAATTGTTGCCGATTCAAAACCAGCTTAATTAAAGTCTTATTTTTAATCAATTCCCTTTTGTCGGTAGGCCGAAAGCTTCAATGGATAAGAATGCTGTTGCCTTGGCAATTTAGAAGACCCCTGTAGTGCAGTTTAGGTCGTCATACCTTTTCCACAGGATATTGTTTGACTCATGTAAATGGATGGGAATTTCATAAAGTAGGAAATATTATGATTCCCAGAGAGCTATTTGTGGTCCCTTGTTACTGTGGGGTATGAATGCATTTTCAGCACCAGCTGTGCATCGTTGGTGTGATGGCTGTCATACATTTTTGCCATACTTTGAAGAAAATGGACGTTTGATTTCAAGGCAGCTGCCTTATGAATATAAACCAATATCTTGAGGAAAATCTTGCAGTTGATAAACACTCAGGGGGGTTGGTGGACCTAAATACACAGTGGGATATGAGCAATGAACTTACAGTATATTAGTCGTTAAATATATTGCGCTGGAATACACATGGGGAGCCAGGATTATTATGAGAATTAAACATAGCGCTGTCTTGGTGGCTTCACCCTGATTCGCCATTGCACACTTCAACAATCTAAAGACCAGTAATGCAATGCTACTCTACTTCTAAAAAACCCACTGAACATGAATATACTTTGATAATTAAACTCCATTACCACCACTGTAATGCCAAAAGCCAATTAAAGCCTGTGTGGCCAAGCATTTATAGAGAGCTGTGTGATAATTATGGAATTTCATTTATTAACGATATCCAAGAATTGATTAAATGAATGAACAAATCCAAATGTGAGCTAGCACACTGCATGAAGTGAGTCCCCTAATAACTTACTAAATATGCCGCTAACTGGTGGAAGGTAGTCAATATTTCATACTAGTATATACTGGCAGGAAGGCATTGCAGAGTATGACTCCTTCATCATCTTCCAATGACCTACTTGGGTTGTTGGCAAGTGGGGTTCTTGCCCTTTGGCAAGCATTTGCACATATAAAACAGTTCAAGATTTTGTAGAACAACAGCATGAAATACAGTGGCAACCGAAGACAAGTAGATCTATTAATGACTACTGTTCAGTGATGGTAAACAATTTCATCTTAGGCATCACTCAGCACAAAAAGTAAACTGAAAGCTGTTCACAGTTGATGTTGGAAAAACCATTCGTCAGGATGTAATTAAGTTATGATTCAATTTTACAAATTTGACTGATGCCGGCACCCGCAGTAAATAACACATTGTTGTCTCCTTCCACAGCAGATACTCTAAACTGCGCTCTTATCATTCTGCGTATGTTTACACACATGGGCGTTCATGAAATATTTGAGAGCTCAATTGTTTGCATTCGGAGCAAATGAGGTTTTCCATTAATAGCTGCTGTCAAGCGGTACTATTGCGTGTGTGTGTGTGTGTGTGTGTGTGTGTGCACTGATACTCAAGGCTCAGTTCGGCTGCCTCCAAATAAGTCTGGATGTGGGGTGCAGTTTATGAAGACACCGCTGCACCATAATGACTGACATTGACTTGGATACGAGTTAAGTTTTTCTCTTCATCACATTTTTTTCATGCACGTAGTTCGTGAGCAAGCTTTCAAAAGCAAAGAATTTTATCACAACACTGGACTCCACCACTTTCATGCTTCTCAATAAAAATATGAAATGGTTCATTACAGCGATGAAATGGATTGATGGAATATGTGAACTACTAACCTTTACGTGTCTCCTTGCTCAATGGATGTCATCAAAGGTTAATTGTGTAAAACCGTCGTTAATTTGCTCTGAAAGACATACAAAGGATGTGTCATAACTAGTTAGGATGAACAGGTCAAGTTGAAAACTCTCCGTGAGGGGGAAATAGTAATAATTACAGCAGAACTTGAATGCCATGTCGTTTTGTGCACTGACATTGTATGTTCTGTCTTTCGCTCTTCTTTTTTCTCTCTCTCTCTGTCTCACCTCTCTTTTGGCAGAATTGCTGCTGTTCAAGTGAAGCTCCCATCCAGTCTTGAGTATGGACTTAGGAAGTCAGGCTCATGTGCTGGTGGTCTTGCTCGCCTGTGTGGTCTTGCCATGTCAGGCCCAGGAGAGGGACTACACGGTGAAGGAGGAGCAGCCAGAGAACGTCCGCATCGGGAACCTGCGCAAGGACCTGGACCTCAACCTGGACCCCAACATCAGGTTGTCCTCACCGCTGCAGTTCAAGCCTGTGTACAAGACAGGTGACGTGCCTTTGGTGAGGGTGGAGGCCAACACAGGGGAGATCTTTACCACCAATCACAGAATCGACCGGGAGAAGCTGTGCTCAGGGGTCTTCGCTGAGAAACGCTGCTTCTATGAGATCGAGGTGGCCGTGCTGCCAGATGAGATCTTCCGACTGGTAAAGATCCGCTTCCTGATCGAGGATGTAAACGACAACGCGCCCCTTTTCCAGTCCACTGTAATAAACATCTCCATCCCGGAGAACACAGCCATCAACACTCGATACCCAGTGCCCTCAGCATTTGACCCTGATGTAGGAATCAATGGAATCCAACATTATGAACTGGTCAAGGTGAGGCTCACCCCTATTTCATCTCTCACATAGAGAAAGTGACAATTAATAGGTATTTGTTGTGTTTCAGGGTGGCCTTAGTTATCTTAATTTTGACAAAATAAGTATTAATCGAGGTGGGATTTCTATAAAAGAAAACAATTGTTTAAATCACACTGTTTTGTGTTCGTATAAAGTCAATTTCTGAAGGCCCATTTGGTTCATTTATGAATATTGATTCTGTTTATTTAACACCAGGACTGCCACAGTACATTCCAGTCATGACTCCCATACATCCCTGTTGTATTGGATATTTACTGAATTCTCAGCTGTAATTGGATAGTACAAAATTATAAACACCCAAGTACCCGAAGCGCAATTTCTAACTTAAGTAGATGTTACTGTATCTCAAAATCTTCATGTTAATTGAATTCAATAGTGAATGAGTGAACGATATTGATAGTGAATGATACAGGCCTGGAGCCTCATGTTATTGGTACAGTACAAAGTTACTGGTTTGCTTTATGGACTTAATAGAATAAAACGCTTTTAGGCATTTTAGAAATCCAAGCACAGAACAATTACTTTTGATAAACCAAGGACCATTGTAGCAATATGTCTTGGAGAAACAATTACAAATAGATAAAACGGGTGAGAAAGTATGAAATTAATTGTCTTTTCAAATAGCTATGGAAGGCAAGCAGAATAGCAATCTGCACACATTTTATTGAAGGATTCTGACACACTGCTATGCCTGCAGCACGCCAGGGGTCTGATTGGGTGACTATTTGTAATCATTAAGTCCTTCCAATATTTACTGTCTTCAGATTTTTCTTATCATATGTTTTGCATGTAATATGATTCAGATTCTGCAGTACAGCTTCTCCTGTACACCTGCTATATTGCTTGTGTAGTGCTGTAGTCTATTTCCAAGTAGGAAATTCATTTTGACGCTTTGAATATTGGACCTATTTTTTCATAAAGTAGAATATGTCATAAGGCCTACAATATTTTATACCAGCCATTAATATTTCCATATGCATTATTTCATAATGAGAGAAGGCTATAAAGAAGGGGATGTTTTCACCATGTACAGTAATATCTGAGAACACGCATTAGAAAGTGCACACAAAGCATATATTGCATGTCCAATTTCCAACAACAGGTTACATGTGCTGAACTAAGTAGATATGTGAGAAGGAGAATACTGTATTATGTTAATAGGTGTCTCATGCAGAACAAGGGAAAACAATTCTTCATCATCTAATTGATGCTTTATTAAACCGCAGTGCAATTTTCTATGTTGCCTAATGGAGTCAGCCTTAAATCCAGAAATGTAGGATGATATCATGGACGCTTCATTTGCAGTCTAGACAACACTCTGTGCTTTGTGGATAGATGGATATTGGAGATGACATGAGCTCTTACAAATAAAGTGTAATTAAAGAGGGAGATGCAAGTACTCTGGAGGAAACCCTAAACATAATAAATAAAGAAAGGTTCGTGGATTTTGAGAGCACGGTGCAAAACAGAAATGACATGTCCATCTTGGAGTCTCACATGAAGTTAACACTGGGTTGGAATGAACAGAATCGTTTCTCTCCGTGTCTGCCTCGAATACCAATTTACATTTTTAGTCCCACTGCCAAGGCCTCTCCAGCGCAATGTCGTGAATTGTTCATGCCTGGAAAATCACCAACCAAATGTCCTGCTCATTATGATGATCATCTGCAATCATTTTCTTTGCCCTTTTCACAATATAAAGCTTTCTAAAACCCTCGCCTAGACTGTGGTTGTATTATCTTATGCAGGGAATTGTTCTTAGAGCGACCTCGGCACTGTGTCCCTGATTCAGTTCTTCTCATTATATTCTCATTGTACTCGAGATTAATTTCCTTGTGTTCCAGGTTCCATATGAGTAAAACACAGGGAACATCTTTAAAGGAGCCAGGAACATGTTCAACCTTTGGTATCTTTTATTTCAGAAGTGCAGTAGAAAGCCGAGGGTTTAGTGGGGAAGGAATGTGCAAGCATTTCCTAGAATAGCTCTTGGCCGCTAAGCCACCCTAGGACTATCTTTGTATGGTCCTGTGAGATTTGTCTCAGAAGCTCCCTCACAACGATAGTTTGCCCAGTTTCCTTGTGTTGTGCGAGGCACGGTGCTGAAATTGCTACCATTGTGTAGCACAGTGAGCCATACTCTGGTCCACCACTCCACATATGTAGCATGCCTGAATTGTCAACATACAGAAAGAATGAGAGAAACGTGGTAGCCTCTTTTTGTACAACTTTGTCCTTTTCCAAAGTTAAGAGGGACAACGGGTAATTTCATCGCACACAGTGGTCCGGCATTGCACATAATGGTGTAATTACCCTTTGAATGAAACTCTGCCGTCTGTGTAGTGGTGGTCTACGTCACCAGAACGGCAGAGAAGGTGTCCCAAGAAATGGTCAAGGTCAGAGTTACCAATCACATGCATGGATGGAGGAGGATCTCCCATGAAAGCAGATTAGATCACTTTATGTATTCACAGGATAACTCAGAGGCCAACACGGAAACATACCAAAGACCAAAGGAGATTCTGCTCTTGATGTTGCATGGGACTTCGACTGTTCACAAACATTGGCCTCTATCCTTATTTCATTGGTTTATGAGTTGCCAGAATCACCCACTACAATAATCCAAGTTCCATCTATGTCAGCATCTTCAGACATATTTAAGGTGGGCGTCGTGTTCCAGTAATTTCATGTTGAGCCATGTTCTACTGATGAAGTGGATGATGAAGTGGCTGTCCACATTTCAGTTGGGCAGTCTGGACGGCTTTTAGCTTTAACCTGTTGTCACCTACCTAGCATTTCCCTTGCATCATTTTTTTCAGAAATATATTTTTGAGTGAATGGAGTGGTCTTTTCGCTGGCACTCCAAGCCTGGGCTTGAATAATTTTATTCCTAAACTGATGCTAACTTTGCATTTGAAGATGCAAAATGTATTCAAGCGCCCTTCCCAAGTAGCAAGAAAAATTTGATTAATGCATTGCATACTGCCTATAGGCAGGGAATAGGGTTTTTGGGCCGAGAGCTCACTGTCAAGCTCTTCCAGTTTTCATTAGCATCCTATTTTGACACATTATCCTCTTCTAAGGGTTGACAAAAAGCGACAAACAATTCCTAGCTTCTTTTGTCTTAATTATATGCATGAGATCATGGCCAGGGGCAAAAGTGGATGAGGGATGGAGAGAAAGAATGAGGGAGGAATGAGAGCGAGAGACTGAGAGAGAGTGAGTCTCTATCAGCATTATAAAGAGGTGCTATAGCTTGTGATGAATAGCCCTCCCCAGTTAGCCCTATCCATGAGCATCACCGTGACTAGAGTCCTCCTGATATATTCACAGCCCGATCTCAGTCTCCTCTTAGTTTTAATAAGGTCATCAACTTGACTGAAAGATGCATCCACTGATCAGGCGCTGTCTGCAAAACGGGGTTCGGAGTCATCCTTCCCTCATCATCAGCCACCGCTGCTTCTGTCAGTGTCCCTTTTTCATTTAAATTAGCCATCTGTGAATAGATTGTGTACCACGCACATACCACATATAGAGTGCCATGATCCCTCTCTGATCGCTGCCAAGACCAGTAATTGGGAATGAATGGCAAGTCATCAAAGTTCAAGAACACATGTACCTGTACAGTACATGTGTGTTGGAAGAGAATACGGTATAATGGTCATACTTAGCCGTTTAGAGCGCTTCGTCTCTCTCGCTCAGCCTTAGGGTTTCCAGTGAGTGATTCATGCTAGTATTTGGCCTTTTCTTAGCTTGCCCTAGATCTTATCACAATCCACCAGGCTGATTCTGCATTCAGGAGGATGCACAGCCTGAAAGATAGCTCCCTTCAACTTATTGAAATGCGCTGAGTGCCGTCTTGTCAGTTGTAAAATTGTGTGAAACCAAGACCAAAAGCATAGAGGAAATGCTGGCTCATAAATCATTGTGCAGCATTCCCTTTGACACATTCTAACTCAACATCCTACTATTAAATCCGGCTTTGCCAAATATCAGTGCAGCAGATACTCAGATACTGTGCCGAATGTGTGAACTATTCAAACAACTGGGGATTGAGGAGCTCTGCGTGGATAGAGTAGTGCTTAGCAATGGAGCCCCCAGAATGTTGCCTTGGACCTTTCGGTGATGGCAGAAATAGTTCTGCAAAGCGATGAAGATTCAGCACAGTTCCTCCATAAAACAGTTTCACTAGATTTCCACACATATTGTATATACTGCTTATCCCTAAATGACTCTTGCTTGCCAGAAGGATCACAAAATAAGGTCTGAAAGATCATTGCTGCAGTGTTGGCTGGTTTAAGTAGTTCTGTCAATCACTGATATGTTGACAACATTCCCTTGGCAAGCACTTTTTTAAAGTACATAATTTACGTGCTGCAGCGGCACGTTTCCAAGTGTCGGCTACAACACTACGCTGGCACGAGGACGGTTCTAGATTTTAAAATCTACTGACGACTCACAATTTGGTTGAAATGTTATTTCCTTGAACGAGGAGAATGTATATATCTTAATCTCATTTGATAGCTGTGCCTAGACAGAGTAATCTCTTCCAACATTATGTGCAGCATGAAGCTTATCTCTTTAAAGAGGATGCTTTTTCTTGTTTTACCATGAAACTACTTTTGACTGAAAGAGCTTCAAAGGGCTTCTTTGTTTCATAATGTGCATGCAGCTCATTCATGGGCTTGATCTTCTTATTTCCTCCCCCTGCTCTCTCTTTCTCTCCTTTTCTGTCACTTGTATCCCTCTTTCGCCCTTCCTTTCCTTCCTCTCTTGTCTAATTTGAAAACATTTATGGATCCATACCATACCCCATCTGAAATTGTAAATATTAGTGCTGGTTTTTTGGGAGGAAGGCAATTACTCTTAACAGCCGGTGCCAGTTCCTCCGGTTTCTCATGGGGATTACTTATGCATTTGTTTTCAATTTCCTCCGGCTTTACTTTTGCCTAGATTTAGCCCTTCTTGAGCAAAAAGCCTTTCTAATATGCAGGGTTTTTCACTCCCTTCTCTTAATCTGTGGTGATCTGGTCTTGCAGTGTATTTAAAATGGGAGCTCACTGTTTTGTCTCCATTTCCAGCGTTCTCTCTCCCATTATGAAATAAAATTCTGCAAGGCTGCCTGCTCTATTCTAACTTGACACAAGATAGGAAAGTAGGGTGAAAAAAACAGGAAAGAAAGCTGAAGAGGTAAATGAATCCCTTCAAGCTGTAGTTGCAAGGAGAGGTGGAGGGACTTGATTTACTGCAATGGTTGGTCACATTTGTAAAAAATATGAATAATCTGACAATTTCTACGTTTCTGGGGCAAGTATTGTACAGTGTAGGGGGGAAATTAGTAAAACAATCTGATGATTAGCGTGTTTGAAAAGGCTTTTGATTAACGGGTGCCGTACTGAGATGAGTAATGCGGAGCCAAGAAGCAGCTGCCTTGTTGAAAAACGTGCTGGGCCATTTAATTTGCTCTTGACATTCATCACTGCCTAAAAGCCTGATCCCAACAAGGGTTACAAACGAACCTGAGAAACCTAAGAAAATACCTCGACAAGCTGTTTGGCTTTCTAAGACAATTGACAAATGTATAATTTATAAACAAAAAAGCAGGAGGAAGAATAGCTCAGAATATATTATACATCACTATTGTGATCCTTACCTTTCTTTGCCATTAACAAAGTGAAAATGTGGGTACAATTTTGGAAGTGGGGTTCACATTTGAATATTACGAGTACTAATCAGAAAAAGCGTAACACAAAATGTTGTCTTGTCTTTGCAGAGTGTCAGCGAGTTTGGCTTAGACATCATAGAGACTCCTGAAGGGGACAAGTGGCCGCAGCTTATCGTTCAGCACAACCTGGATCGCGAGCAGAAGGACACCTTTGTGATGAAGATAAAGGTAGAGGATGGTGGCAACCCACCCAAGTCCAGCACCGCCATCCTCCAAGTCACCATTTCCGATGTCAATGACAACCGCCCCGTCTTCAAGGACAGTGATGTGGAGGTCACAGTGCCAGAGAATGCCCCCATGGGGACATCGGTTGTTCAGCTTCACGCCTCGGACGCAGACCTGGGTTCCAATGCACTGATCCACTTTGCCTTCAGCAACCAGATCTCTGCCTCAACCAAACGTCACTTTGCCATTGACAGCTCTACAGGACTGATCACTGTGAAGCAGCCACTGGACAGGGAGGTAACTCCTGTTCACAAACTCATCGTCCTTGCCGGTGACGGCAGCTCCACCCCCTCCAGAGCCACAGTGATTGTTAATGTAACAGACGTTAATGACAATGTTCCCTCCATAGACACTCGCTACATTATCAACCTGGTTAATGGGACTGTTCTGCTGTCTGAGAATGCTCCTCTCAACACCAAAATAGCTCTCATCACTGTTACTGACAAGGATGCAGATCTTTATGGTAAAGTAGCTTGCTACACTGACCATGATGTTCCTTTTCGATTGAAGCCTGTCTTTAATGACCAATTTTTACTAGAGACAGCTGCCCCCCTAGATTATGAGACGACTCGAGAATATGCAATTAAGATAGTGGCCTCGGATAGGGGGACGCCTCCTTTGAACACTTCAGCTATGGTTTTAATTAAAATCAAGGATGAGAACGACAATGCACCCATCTTCCCCCAGCAGGAAATCCAACTTTCCATACCGGAGAACAATGACCCCTCTACACAGTTAATAAAAATCAGCGCCACTGACGCAGACAGCGGACTTAATGCTGAGATTATTTATACTCTTGGCCCTGATGCGCCTGACGGGTTTAACATAGACAGACGGTCAGGAATTCTCTCCGTTGGCAAACGACTGGACAGAGAGAAGCAGGAGAGGTACTCATTCACTGTCATAGCGAGGGACAATGGCTCCACGTCCCTGCAGAGCAATGTCACTGTCAGGCTAATCGTCCAGGACCTTAATGACAACAGTCCAGCTTTCACACACCCTGAGTACAACTTTTATGTGCCTGAGAACCTGCCTCTCTATGGGACTGTGGGCTTAATCACAGTGACGGACGCAGATGTGGGAGATAATGCGATTATAACCCTGTCCGTTTTGAACAGTAAAGATAATTTCATCATCGACCCCCAAACCGGTGTGATCAAGCCCAATATCACCTTTGATAGGGAGCAGCAAAGCTCCTACACATTTATGGTCAAGGCAGTTGATGGAGGGCAACCTCCAAGCTCCTCCTACGCCAAGGTCACAATCAATGTAGTCGATGTGAACGACAACCGTCCTGTGTTCGTCATCCCATCCTCCAATTACTCATATGACCTAGTGCGAACCACCATCACCCCTGGCGCTGTGGTCACCAGAGTGTTTGCCATTGACAATGACACAGGTATGAATGCTGAGCTGCAGTACAGCATTATCAGCAGCATCATCATCACATCTAGGGTCTCCCCTCGAGGTCTCTTTGCCATCGACAAGACAACGGGTAACATAACACTGCAGGAGAAAATAGTGGCAGCTGATCAGGGGTTGCATAGGCTGGTAGTCAAAGTCAAAGATCTGGGTCAGCCTGAGTCATTAAATGCTATCGCACTTATTCACTTGTTTGTCAATGACACTGTGTCAAATGCTACCTTTATCCAAGAACAGCTGCGAAAAAGTATGGAGACACCCTTGGATCGTAACATAGGGGACAGTGAGGTAACAACTCAAACCAATGGATATGTGATTGTTGTCATAGCAATCATAGCAGGGACCATGACTGTCATCTTGGTGATATTTGTGACTGCCTTGGTGCGCTGCCGACAGACACCCAGACACAAAGTGGTACAGAAGGGCAAGCAGAGTGGCGAGTGGGTGTCACCCAACCAAGACAACCGTCAGATCAAGAAGAAGAAGAAGAGAAAGAAGCGATCCCCCAAGAGCCTCCTCTTGAACTTTGTGACCATAGATGAATCCAAGCCTGACGACCCCACCCATGAGCATGTTAATGGCACACTGGATCTCCCTGTGGAGTTAGAGGAGCAAACCATGGGGAAGTACAACTGGGCCACAACGCCCACCACCTTCAAACCTGACAGCCCAGATTTAGCCAAGCATTACAAGTCCGCGTCCCCTCAGCCTACATTTCAAATCAAACCGGAGACTCCAGTGGCCCCAAAGAAACACCATGTGATCCAGGAACTCCCCTTGGACAACACGTTCGTGGTGGGCTGTGACTCACTCTCCAAGTGCTCATCGACTAGCTCCGACCCATACAGTGTCTCAGAGTGCAGCTGTCAGGGGGGATTCAAGACTGCGGGGCAAATCACCACCCGACAGGTAATTCATGACTTCCTTTTTAAACCCACCCACACTAGTCCCCACTCACACTCCCCTTACTGTCCCATGGTAGGTGATGTGAAAGCGGGAGGGTGGCAGCATGGAGCCAAGGGATTTTCCCACACAGACCATGACCATGTCTACATGAATGTCATTTGCACCTAAAAATGAAAAGAATAAAACACAATTTGTCACAATTAATGCAGCAAACTTGTCACTTTAGCGTTATTAATTCATGTTTTCACCCTCCTTCATAAGCACTCATAATTGCATAATCATTTACAAAAATATACAGGTTAATTTCGTATTCAAAAGCTTGAGTAATGGCAGCAGTGCAATTATGATGGCTAGCTATTTTACCTTCAGTCTGAGTGGTTGGTGGCAATGTAGCCTGATTTAGAAGAGCCTGGGTTAGGCGGCAATGATTGAACTTTCTACTGATGTATTTGAGGTCAGGGGTGAATGATGGTGTGTGCTAATATATTTGATTGACATGTCTAAACATGGCATATCAAAAAAAAAAAAGAAATGGCAGCGGAAAAAGTGCGACGGTAATAGCAAAAAAAAAAAAAAGTGATTTTAACGTCCTAAAACAACTTGATAAATACTCCCACTTTTTGTGGATTTTTTTCCTTATTAGGTGCTGTCTCAGCCTTTTTGCCAGTGAGGTTTTCTGTGAGAGAATGCTGATTTGAATGCCAAGGTACAGCAAAGGGCTTATGATTCCGTAAGAGATATGTGCCAAATGCGAAGTGCCCCAATAAATAAAAGCTGGCGAG
Organism: Anarrhichthys ocellatus; assembly: GCF_004355925.1. NCBI lineage: Eukaryota > Metazoa > Chordata > Actinopteri > Perciformes > Anarhichadidae > Anarrhichthys > Anarrhichthys ocellatus. The sequence goes on from NW_022280057.1 coordinate 4,737,911, forward strand.
GGAAATAAATGTAAATCAGAGTTAAGGAGAGGTGGCCTTGCTCAGTGTTGACAGCCAGAGCAGAGCACTGTGGGGAAGGCTGAGCACTTCTTGGGGCATGGGGAGGGGGTCACAGAGATCAAGGTGACGCAGAGCCTTGAGACCAATATACTTAAACATCAACGGAGCAGTAGTCCATAAAAAGCCTGCTAGGCAGACGTTGCATTCAGCCCATAAATGCTCTACTTTAATGACCCCCAATTATTGTTATAAATGGCATATGTAGATACACATGCTTTACATTCTTTAAATTACCTCACATAGGAGAGGCTGTAATGGCTGCTGTGATGTGTTGTAGTTTGTGTTAGAGAGGATACTGAAGATCATTCTATCCCCAATATGTACGAGTTGATATTTGACCTGCTACCACCAGCACAATCAAGGCTGCGCACCGGGTAGCAATTTATTTATACGGTTATGTCTCTATCCATATTTCCCCTCAGTGTCAAACATCAAGTTGAAATTGTTGCCATTTTCAACCATTTTATTTTTTTTGTGTTTCATTTTGTGATTTTATTTTAGGGTTTGGTTGTTGTTGCATTGGCTTTCGTTTTTGTTACTGTTTTGATCATAATTATCCCAACTGCCATTCATCCAATTCTGGGTCAATTTCATGATATTGCATCAATAATTGATTTTGTTTGATGAGGTACTTGCTTTTGTTTGTGTCTAGCCTTATATTGCACAGTTTTCAGATCTTTGGTTCATGTCTGTCTTTTTGCTCCCAGTACGCTTCTGTGTGACATCTATAAGCATTCAAATATTCCTCATGGCATAGTTTTGAAGAATGACTGTTGATCCTGTGAAGTATTGTGCTCAGGATAATTTATGAAGACACCCACACAGAGTTGATAGTCATTCCCTTCATCCACCTTTTATTTGAAATCCTGGTTAAAAGCTATCTGCCACGGTACATTATACATAAGCCAGCTACATGCCCTTGGTACCAAAGATTAAATTCATAATGTGTTTATACGACACACTGACGAGTTGTCAGGACAATTTTCCCCTCTTACTGGTATGACTGCCCTGAAATATGCAGAAATATTCAGTATGTGTTCTACAATTCTGAATTATTTTCTATCATGAATTTTATGCATCATGGACTTAAATTGATTTTCACTTATGTTGCTGATCAGAGTGGAGTATTTCTGTCGAAATAATTTAAAAATCAATGAATATATGATTAGTAAACATCCTACCAAATCTTCAGGCTCTGTTTGAATCAGTTTATTTCTAAGGGACTGTATACTTATTCATTGCTCAAAGAGAGGTCAGGTTCAGTCAGTTTAATATTCAAATGTTTTGGTGCCACATGCTCCCAGAATTTAAATATTATCAAGAAAAAAATGTCCTCGTTGGTTCTACTCACCAACCATATCATCAGTGATGTTAGGCTGATAATATATCTTTTTTTTTTTCTGTCCCCTTGAGCAATTGAAAAGTGAGGACTCCCACTTTAGACATTAGATTTCCCACCAGTTTTAAGTGTGCTTATTTAAAGCCCCTGTCATGAAAAAAAAAAAAATAGCATGAAGCTTTGCTTGAGGAGAATCGGTGGCTGCAAAGGTTAATTAAATGCACTAAAGGGTTAATCACTCGTAGTACAGTATGATTAAAATCACCGTAATTAGGTTTGGAATGAGGCTGATAAGAAGAAAAAAGGCAGCCGTCCTTTAAGATTATCATTGATGCCACGCACTATCTTTGTGAGAGTCGCGTTGTCAGGATCCAAAGTGATGTGACAATAGATGACCAGCTGGTTGTCAAAGCTATTATAATTCCATTGTTGCTTGATTTCATCTTTGTGCTCCTTTAAAGTATTTCTGTTTTCTAAAGTCTAAAGAAGAACACTTAAAAAACAGCACTCCTTCAAAAAGTGTGGTTGGTGCTTTTATCTGAGGAGGTAAAAAGATTTTTAAGAGATTATTTCAAATGTGGCTGTTAAAACAAAAGCTACATTTGGTCTGTCAATGCCAGCTATTCAGTCTCTCTTTGAGCCTAAACCTAATACCAGAAGTCCAAAACTAAAGATCACAGGCAGGTCTTCGCCTTTTCTTTTTTGTTCATCAGAGTGACAGATGGTGCTTTAGGGCCTTTACAGTGATCTCTCTTTGCCCCACACCCTCCCACGCACCTGAAGCAGCTGAAAATAAAGCAAAGACAAAAAGCCTACCCATGGAATAACAATGTGGAGGGCACAAAGGGGGAGATGTATATGGTTGAAGGTCACCAAAATGTTTTCAGGGACTTTACAGATGTAGCTGATAACGAGTAAAGCTTGTTAAAATACTTCAGAGACCACAGATTTGTGTCACCATATGGCTTCATTATTCAGCGAGAGCTGTACTCGCAAATGCGAACCTCCTCCCTCCCCTCACCACTCTGTTCAGTTTTTACACATCTCATCGTTTTCTTTTAACCCCTACCCCCATGGTATTAGAGGTCAATCTGCCTCCAGTGATGAGGAGCTCTTGTGAGTGCATGTGCTTTAGCGGAGGCAGATCAAATGAGTACCACCCTGCCTGAGTGATCTCACACATCAGCATGAATATGAAGGGCATAAAAAGGCTAATACATTATTTTGTTTGGCCCATAATTCTGGACACACGGAGCACATAGGGTCAGTGCTGAACAAAACTCCTCCTGTGACTCAATGTAAGATAAGCTGCTGTTGGTGTTTTTGTAGTATCACACACACACATGCACTGCAGTTAGACCTTAGACCATAAGTGTTGTAGTTATGCCATCTTTAGAATGCAATTCATTATATTATTCATAAAAACAGATCACATTATAAAAAGGATTGCATCACGAGGGCAGCATTGAACACAATATTTGCATCCCTTCATTTATTTGTGTGGGCGAAGGTATTGGCCTTTCACACTAGCCACCCATGGTCTGATGACAAAGCGCTTGTGCTGACTCATAATGGGTGCATAGCCAGGGGTAGAAGCCATGATTTTAAAAGGCTAACTAGGCTTCTTAATCAAATCTGATGTCAGTATTAAATCTTTGCTACTGATTGTGGCTTTATTTTATTTTCATTTTTTATTTTTTTTATTATTATTGTTGTATTTCTGTTGAGTCATTGCATTATGTGCATTACTGTGCCTTGCTAATGTAAGCACCATCAGGTCAGATTTCTTACTGATTCAGATACTGGCAGATGTGTTGCTAAACTTAGGAACAACAAAATGTCATATTCTGTACATATCAGAGGACCCACTGGCAAGGGTTCGAAAGAAAGAGTGGGCCTAAATTCATCCAAATGGCTTTTTTGAGGGGGAATGAAGAGTGCTGCACTAGTGTGGTGGGAGACAAAAAGACAAATTGGGAGTGATAATTGGATTGCATGCTCTGATAAGTACAGGAAAATGCACAAGCATGTGACACTTACAGCATTCTTCAAGGAAACCTGACAAGATAATGACTTGATTGCCAGCCGTGCCTTGAAGAATGCTTTTTTTTTTATCTTCTCCACTCTCTTCGGAGATTTTTTATTCAGTGTTCAGTGTAGCCTCACACTGATAAGGCTACAGCTTAGGCTGCTCAGAGCTCGATGATATTGTAACTACAATCTCCCTATATCTGTCTGTCTCTCTATATTTCAGGAGACGGCACTGAAACCACCACACTATGGCACACTCTGTGGCACAGGTACAGCTCGCTCCCACAGGATTAAAATCAATCTCTAGCTCCCACTACCTAAAGCGAGAAAGAGAGAGAAAAGAGAGAGAGAGAGAGGGCAGAGGGAGGAAAGAAGGAAGGAGAGAGCTGAAGAGGTGAAACAAGTACTTTACTGTCTCTACTGCCTCAAACCCCATCTCTTCATACAACCGAGAGAAAAGATGAACTTGGAGGGGCGGCGGGGGGGGGGGGGGATATCTCAGAAAACGAGAGACGCTTCATGTTGCCTGGCTGAAACTTGACAAAGCTCCACCTGTGAATCCGTTGGAAGTTTAAAAATGCTTTATTGAGTCGTATGCTATTACTTACCTGTGTCAGTGAGGACGATACTGTATGCCCTGAACCCCTCCTCCAAAACATGTCCCTCTCCAGCACCCACTCTGTAAAATAGGTGTTAAATACAGTCAGTAGATCTGTAAATTATGTTTATATTTATGTATGTCACAGAGTTGATGGTGTTTATATTTATTGATTCCAATTCTTTGCTTTGTTTTTTAAAACTGCCTGGTGGCCATTTTATTTTCTTACTTTCTGATTTTTGTGTCTTTTGACGTTGCTCTCTCTGGGTTCGCTCATGGAAGTAATGACTTGTAGTGTATTTATGCTGCAAGGTCTACAACCTGTAGGCTTACATTAGTACTGAGCCCACATCACAGTGTACCTTTTCTGTCAACTTTGGCCTCTTTCTGTCCCACTTTTGATGCCACTGGTAGCGTGGTTAGCGAAGAGCGTGGCTAACATTACGGAAATATGCGTGGCCCCACAATACGACCACATTTGTAGTGATTTACAACAGTGCTACCGATCGCCGCGCTGTTATTTCAGTGGGACGAATGGTAGGACAAGTTTAATACTTTGAGCTAAGCCACAATCACAAGGGACTAACTGCTGGGGTTATAATCAAAAGCTGTTTATGTAGGGCAGATTTGAAGACCACTAAGCCTGACCTTTTGTGTTTCGCTTTCAATTCAGAAGTGATTTTACCGGTGAGAATAAGAATAATCCTCGGGCAGTCTTTAAAATGAGTTGTTGGGCTTAGGCCAAAATGACTTGACTTCATGCAGTTATTTACGTTGACAAAATACATTTTCTGACGAGAATAATAACCAAACTGAAAAGGAAGTGCAGGCTTCAGTTTAAAAACAGCAATAAGTTAACATTTGACAGAAAATCCACTATGGTGCACTTATTACTACTTCTGAGCCGTTTTGTTCGGAGCATAATTTAGCTTCCACTGTTTCTTCACCTATAGAATCATTATGGTACAGTTTGTCCTGCCTAGAATAATTTCTACAGTATACACCAATAAATGGCTTGATGGGTTAGCAGCATTGTTGTTCAATAGTCCTGTTAATTGGTAAGCTAAAGACTGCTTTGATAGGTAAGGCATAAAATACACCTACAGCACATACATATAACCATAGAATTAGAGTCATTAAAATAGACATAGCCTGTGTATTCAATTGGAAATGTACAGATGGACTGCACCAGAGGCTGTTTCCCCTCTTGTGAGAGACTACATATAGTTCAATTTAATTACTGCACGGACTGCCTTTTTCAATTTTGTTCCGGACTGAACATGTCATGGTTCTACAGACTATGTCTATTTTAAAGCTTTTAATTTTATGCGAGTTGCCTCTTTTTGAGGCAAGTTGTTCTTGTTGAAGGAGGTATATTCATGTAATTATGGTATCAAATGTATTCACTACTGCGTAGGAGCCACAGTATGAAATATACATAGCATCCTAGCACTGTGTAATGATTAGATTTGCCTGATCTTTTGGGAAAAGAAAAAAAAAAATACTCATACATGGGGAGAGCTTTTGTCCTTGTAAGGGAGACAGACAACCTCACTTTTATTCAATGTGAAGTACAATATGCACCCTACATGATCTTTGTAATTGAATTTGATTTGCCAGTGTGGAGAAAACTGTAAATGTTTTGTTTATGTATGTGTGCGCTTCTGAAATTTATTAAAGTCTTTTGCATTGTATTGCATATTTTGACGACTCTTCTTATTCATTGCCTTGAGATTGCCTTCAGTCAGTTCAGTTTTCTGCACATTTTACTGTATCTGCTTTATGATAACAGTAAGACTAAAATGAGATACAACACACTGTAGAGTAATCATTTGTTTTTCTCATACACAGTTAGCCAGGAGCATATAGTATATGTCAAAGAGGCTGTGGCCTGTAGACGTATGTGCAGCTGTGTTGGTTTGGACACCATTAATTGGCCCATTTCAGCATGAGAAAAACTGCCCATTCCTCCTTTTCTTCTACATTTTGCAACGCACTTAACTAGGAGACTGAGATGGAGAAATGGTTATACATCTCTCATTAGGAACAGATTACAAATAAAAAAGTTATGGAAATTTGGTTAGAGCACATCCTTTGAAGTGCACAGACAGAAAACAGCAGAAGAAAAGCTTTTTTTGGAACACCATTTTTTTTTTCTGTTTCTCCTCCATGAGAGCTGATAATGATCATTTGATAATGATAACCCCGCTATTATGATGTACAGTAGTACACAAACACAGGGTTTTACACATCTGAGAGGAAGATTGATGCTGGAGGGTGCAATAACCGCTGCTCTAACATTGTGTTATGCAGTGTTTATGCGGATTTGATCCAGAAATACAGACTTGAAAGGCATAAAACAAAGCAAGAGAGGAGACAACAGAAACATGTTTAATTGCTTATCAAAGTTACCTCATATTTCAACACTGAGAAAGAGATAATCAGTTCCCTCGGGGAAGTTGTCCTTGGTGATTTGAGAAAATGATGCACAGTCGAGTAGAGCATTCTCTTATGGAGAGTGCATAAATGTCAGCCTTCTAATAATAGATAAATGTAAACCTGCTAAATGCCTCATTCTTTCTTAAGAAAAACACAGAGCTCGGGTTGAACATAAGGTAGCTGTATCTCTTTGAGCTCGATAAATTATGATTCGACTTTTCTTGTTATTCATAATTAAGCAATGAAATGTTTTCAAACGACACATGAATACATTTAGAAAAAAAAAACTACAACAAAGCCACAGCATTAATGAGTCTTAACATTTGTGCGTGAGGATAGAGTGGGCGATAAATGCATTCTTCTTCTGCTTCAGAGTGCAAAGCCAAAGGTGAGAAAGAGGAAAGAAAAAGATTTAGTGGAAGCAGGAGTTGCTGTTCTAGTTTATAACAGACAATATCTTTGTCCTTGGACCATTTTGTTGTTGCTCCTCTGTACTCACAGAAATGTGCAGTTGTTACGGGTCTCAGCATGCGCTTGTGATTTTAGTCGGCTCACATTAAGTGCATTCACGGTGTTTTTACCATCTGTAAAAGGACTTTTAAAGGTTGGCCCATGGTTGTATTACATTATGTGACTGAGGGAAGTAATTCCAGAGTTGCTTCATGACATATTGATTCATGATTTGGGAAGACGCAGTATTCAATGTCGTCTAACAGGCCAGGAAGCTAGTTATATGTATTATGTTTGATTACATTTAATGCAATATGTCTGCAGATGGAGAAACATATACAGACCCACCCAGAAGAGCTTGCACAGACACACAAAGCAATTCATTGTGCTGCGGTGGTGAGGCTATCCATATGTTCTTCATGAATTGTATTTTTTATTGTTTTCGACTTTTTTTTTTACCATTCACATGCTACCGGCCTTTTTCTAGTAAAGCTTGTCAGACAGTAGCTTCCTGTTATATAAAATCTTTAAATGCACTGCAATTATCAAGAATACATGTTCATGATCAGTTATGAGTAATATTTTTGAAGATGAATCTGAATCTACATATAAAGAAAAATAGAAGTGGTAAAAGCCCAGTAACCTTCCACAACCTTGAGAATGCAATCAGTACAATCAGTACCCCCCCCCCCCCCCATTATCAATTCTTCCCCTCTGATAAATGTAACAAAAAACCAGACCTATTTGTTACTCTGCGGATAACATTGCTATCAAGATGGCAAAACCCAGTTTTTTTCTCTTCTCATTACATTGATTTTACAAACTAACATTGTCCGCCGAGATCACAGTCATCTGCTGCAGATGGTATAGAATGACGATTCAAGACTACAGATTGCAGCAGTTGGCGTCTCAGCTAACCTTTTAAAAGCAGCGTGCACTGAGCAACCTGAGCACCACTAAGGATAATTTACAACATTTTTCTAAACTTGAAATTAAATCAGTAATTGAAGATCAGTTTGGATAAGTCATGAATTTGATGATTTTGGCAGCCACTCACGCATTCATCAAATCCTAACACATCAGGGTGTTTTTCAGTGGTGACATCAGAAACATTCAAATTCAAAGAGGCTTTATTGGCAGGGACATTTCAATAACAATGTCCCCAAAGAATCAAAATACAATTTGTCTAAATATTTGGACAATACACCATCACAAAATATGAATAGTAATATGAACATTATTACTACATTGATAGTATATCCTATGCATGTTTAGCGTGTGTGCTGAGGAATGGTTTATGCTTAGGGAAGGATGAAGGGGTGAGCTACAGCAGCTATATCATATCTCCAGTTTAACAGTAATGTTGTGGATTGTACGTAGGGACAGAATAATTCATTCAGAAATCATCTCTCCAATTACATTTCAACAGATCCCATCACACTGTGTTATGTGTGTGTGTCTAGGCCCTTCACTGTCCCTCAGGTTGTGGTATGTTGATTCATATTGGGCAGCAAGAGGTAGCTTGTCTCCTTCTCCTAGGAGTCATTTTTAATTTTGAGAGAGTCATGCTCTTTGAACTCTGAAATTACAGAAATTAACTTGTCAAAGTAAATGGTCCTTATTTCATTGAATGTTTTATATTTACATTACCTAAAAGTCCTAAATACAAGCTTGGGAGCATTTCTATTGCTTCTGAACAACTCAACATGACTCGCGGGCGTTGAATTATTCCCAGAGAGTGTTCTGCCAAGTCCCTCACTAGTGTACTGTGAGTGGCTAGTACATTTGGCAAGAGTACCGGGCTCCTTTTTGCTCACGGAGGAAGTTTGCCCTCAAGGCTTTCTGCCAGAAAGGGTTTATTTTAACCTAAACCATGATCTGTTCCTAAAGTTAACCAAGTAGGTTGTTTGCCTTTAATTGAGGATATATCTGGCAGAGGCAACATCTGGTATGTGTGTTCAATTTCTGTAATATTTTTAGCATGAAAGTGGAATTAGAAAATTAGCTAGCTAACTAGCCAGCAGCTTAATGAGTAAAATGTAATTTAATGATTCATTCACACACTCTTGTCACAGCATAGGAAAGCACATGGCTACCGCGAAACAATCTGCAAATGACAACACAATAGTTCTAGCCAATCACAGCACATTAGGGCGGGACTAAGTGGAACCAAATCCAGCAAATGGTGTCAACAATGCAAAGGTGCTGCAACGCCTCCGCGACAACGCTGTTATTAGCTGCTTGCGCAGTAGCGGCCATGCGCTAGCTAATGGGGCACCCTCACAAGCACGAACATGCACTAAAAGCACTGGCAGCCAGCCTTGCTATGTAAACAAAGCAAGGAGAAACTACCCACACTGAGGGAAAGCGACTTCATTATCTGCGCAGGTAACATCTGCCATTACACCATTTACAAAGAAAATAACTGTTTGCTGCTCCATTAATGCTCTGAATATCAAATGTAGCACCTTCTTACTTAGGGAAGTGGTATTTTGGCATTTTGTACTTCTACTAAAAGCAATGCCTCTCGTTTAAGTGTTAAAAGTATGAATATGATAAAGGCTTTAAATTGATCATTTAATGCCAAGTGTGTCTATGGAGAGGTGTAGGTCAATTAGCCCAGCAGCAAGTATGTTCCAGAGAATGAAGTGAAGTTATCCTGAAGCAATACTGACTGTTTAAGCAAGTGCTATTTATGCATGTGCTGTGCAGTGGAGCAGGAAACAAGAAGATGCTGTCTTTCTGTTGCACTCCACTCAAGGCAACACTCCACACAATTGCTGCCAAATCTCTGCCAAACTGAATAATTCAATCATCCCCCATAGCTGCGGTGGTCTAGCTACCTTTGTGTGTGCAACAATCAAATCAGTGTGGAAGCCCGCCGAGTGGTTCTTTCTGAGACACTGAGTAGCTCTACAGCCCGGAGATTGTTTTCATTGAAAACAATTCTGTTGATTAAACGAGGTGTGACTGTGGAGCGGGGATCAGAGGAACATCGATTGCTTGTACAATTGTTTGTTCCTTGTTAAAAGTGTGATCTAAAACAGTGGTTGCTGGTGTGCAAGGAGCGTTTGCCAGTGTGCCTGCAAGACAGTAGTGTGTCTCTGTCTTCCCTAAAATATCCCAGGTAGAGAAATCCCCCATGATCGTTCGTGTCGGATTAGCAATGCCCTCACAATTGACAGGGACTCTGAAGGTTTGGAGATGTACTTGCTTTTGACATGGTTTTGTCAGCGCTTGATTGCTTTTATTGAGTAGATGTTACTCCAGTTGTTACAGTAGGGATAAGTGAGCTTTACAAGCACTCTTAAGGAGACCCCCCCCCCCCCTTTAAAACAAAGGTTTCAACCATAGTTTTGCCCATGTAGATTTAAAACTAAACCCCCCCCCCCCCCCCAAGTGCGCAACCAAAAAACAGTAAACAGACAGCAAAATGTATTCATTTTGTTTTTGCTACCAAGTGCATCAGCATTCTGTGGACTTCTGCGACAGCCGCATAGAGGTTATTTGCATTGAAATTTGCCCTCATTTCATCCTCTTTGAAGCATACAGTGGAAAACCTGTCCGGCAATCAATCATGCTGTTGGGGCTAATATATGCAGTTTCCAAACTGTTCCACATCCCACTTAGGGTCATTGTTCAATACTCTGTGATGCTGTCAATATTGTAAAGCAGAGGCTCTTTTCTGAAGCGTAACTGAGTTGTTTCACTAAATGAGTTCCAACAGTCATAAATGAATGCAATTGAACGCTGTAGTGCTGCACTAGTTGTGTTGTGTGGCACAAATGTTAACCTTATACCATTTGTCACAAAAGCAACCATTCCTGGAGGTGATGTTTTAGCTCCAGAGAATAAACCGGTGTTAAGGACAGTGTCGCGACAGGATGCAGTTGTTGCATGTTTGCATGCTGAAGGTTGCCAGACTGAGAGGCTGCAATTTAAGACATTGTCCAAGGAGAGCTATGTCTGTTTCCTCCTTAATCCTGGTAATCCTTGAGCAGAATTCTTGATTTGCTTTTGTAAAAGAGATTGGGAGATGATTAAGATGCTCGTCCGCCTCCTTAGAATAGCTGATAATCTGGTTTGAACAGAGGACTCAGGGGGTATTTAGCCTGCCTTAACATTTGCCCAAGCAGATGGCATTGAAGGGGGGAAGGTGCAACCTTAGCCCCCAACCCCCTCCCTTTTCTGCATGTTCCACTTTGAAAAAAACAAAAAAAAAAGAACAGTGGAATGATAATCAATGTTGTTTATTTTGCTGCTTGACTCTTTAAGTACTTTCAGCCAGATTATAGGCTTTTGCAGGGGATAATCGGGAGGCCGCAGACAATTGCCTTTTTCTATCCTGACAGTATCCCCCCACGAATGCGTAAAGAAGGCGATTTAAAGTTGATGCCGACTCTTAATTCCTGATTAGTCCCATTGCAAACCCTGTTAAAATTAACTGGACACTGCGCTAATCGCTGCATTTTAAACACCCCCTGTTCCGGCGCAGTGGACATGCCACATCCAGGCATGGGAAGACATGCCATGAGTCATATCCTCAGTACTCACGTTTGAAGCTGCTTATTCCTCAATGCTGATGACACTCACACTATGAACCCGGAAACCTACTCCAGGGTAACTGTAACACTTCTGGACTGAACAGTGAGTGTGCTGACTTCTTCTGACTGCAGACAGAGGCAAGCCCCTTTCTCTTCTATGCTGTGCAGTAAAAAAGAAAAAGAAAAGAAAGAATCACAATAGATGTCAGGACAACTCTTACGTGCTTGAGTTTACTGCATATCATTTCACTGTGACAACTACAAGATGCAGTATCATGTCTTTTCAGTAACTATGGTAATGCAATACTTCTGATCACATGCAATATGTAAGCATGACTACATATAAGCAGTTAAATTGTTAACATTGGGCTTCTAAGCCCACATCTCAAACCTTATGCCTCTGGCAATCTTCTCAGCTCAGTACTGGACTCTCGCAACAAAAGAATTTGTCTGAGATCAGCCCATTAACTAATTAGAGCTTCCCATGACATAAGTAGGATCACTGTGGAAAGGTTTGGACGTACAGAAGGACAGTTTCACCAAAGGCATTTGATGCTTTTCCGGCGTCCTTTGTGCAGTTGTGTGTTCTATAACAGGATATTGTACATGGCTGTCAGGCTCAATCTGGGGCAGAAAACACAAAAGCCAAGCAGAGGCCCCCAATGCGACATTGACACAGTGCAAGTTAATCCACACGTACACAACAGCATGCCGATTTTCTTTCTGTGCTCTCACTTCATCCAGTGACAAGCAAAAGGGTTCAAAGTGAATGCTTGAAAAGCACTCTAATGTGAATATCTGATTACATTCAAAGCAGTTTGTACAAGACCCACGAACAGTACACGTTATAATTGCAACTACATCCACAGCTTGATATCTTTGTGTCATACTTGCTATGATTAATGCCGTAATTACTATTTTTTTCCTTGTCATCAGTGCTGTGCTTTGTAAGTGCTTCCTCGTAATAGAAACGCACTGCATGTCATGTGCTTCAGATGTGTATGAAAACTGCATATCAGCTTGGAGGTATGCAAAGAGCCATTAGCGGAGAATGATGGATGGTGAACCGCAAAAAAAGGCTAATGCTATGTCAGTGGTAACACAAATTATACAGCACATTGTAATGGCTCGGATCTCTACCTGTATCAATGTTAGGTCACTGTTGGCTCATTGAGTGAAAACCACAGCACAACAAAACAAACATCTCTTTAACAAGCTGTTAACAAAGTTTTGATCTGATCACTTTTCTCCATCAGGAGCAAGCTCCACTTTAATGAACTGAATAGCATGTTGCTTTTAATATACAATAGCTAATGTAAAAAAATATAGCTTTAGTGCCCGGGATCATTTACCACAATGAAGTGGAAGCACAGCCAGAGCTTGCAACATGAAAGCACGATAGAATCAGAGATGTTTTTGAAGTGTCTTCTTAAATAATGTGTGTGATATTCACTGATGCTCATAAAGAATGTATGTGCATGAAGTCTTCAAAAAAGAGCAGCAACTCATTCCCCAGAACAATCAGACAGATTACATGTCATTTTGACAGTTTTGTTTTGTTGCAGATGTCTTTGTCGCTTGGCCAGACAGTCATTATGAAGTGAAATGGCTTCACGTCATGCCGCGCCATGAATTTTGAGGGAAATTGGTGCTTCCCACACACCCCTTGAGATACCTCTTTTGCAGTTATGTCTTGGTTATAACTGTTACCTTTTTTTTTTTTTAAAGAACTGACTTCATTTACAGTTTCTCCCGGGTAAGGATATTGCAGTTTTGGTACTATCTTTTACAAGTAAAACCAATGAAACCGGAATCTGACCACTTTCACAATCCTTGTGTTTGATGGTCTTCCTCTCCAATAAATACTTTTGTAGCCAATCCGATGTGATTGGAATAGTTAGATCGGAAACACCATTTCATCACCTTGTTTTCAAGTTCGCTTCACCTCCTTCTGTTTCTTAGATCCCATGTACAGACCAATATGTTTTTCTCCAAATCAGTTTTCCTCTGCTTGTGTTTCGCTGTGATTGAGGTTACATCCTCTGTTTTCAACAAAAGAGAAAGTCCCAGGCCTCCAGGAGAATTGCACATGTATTACAGACAAATTCACTACATATATTACCAATGCTCCGCACATACAGACAGGCGCCGCTTGTGATGGAGCACACATGTTCAAGCCCAGAGGTAATGGACAACACTTCAGTGAATTGTGCCGACCTTATTGTATTGTGTGGATGATTGTGTTATGCTCCCTCAGATAATGACTGTGCCCTACTTTGACTTTGAGGTACTGACCTGAAATAAGGCACACAAGTGAAATCCGAGCCTGGATGAACCTGGAAGTGATTAAGGTCACCCAGGCACACCACATTTGTTTGACCCCCCCCAGTGACTCGCATCGACCAATGTCTGCAAATTCTTTGGGAGTCTTTTGTGGGGTTCCTGCTCAATGCAAACATTGACAACATATTTTGGGAAAAGTGTCAGGATGATTAAATACACCTGCGGGAACAGACTTTAAATGTATTTAAGTACCCCATTGTTCTGGGAGGTGCAAAAAAACGTGTTGTTCTCTCCTTACATGACATACGGTCTTTAGATTTTTGGTGACAAATCTAAAAAAAAGGTTCAACTCCACAAGTAGCCAAGAGTAATTCTTCCCACACATAATTTTCTGGATGCAACCAGCTGTTTAGCAGATATGAACCACAAGACTACATTTTTACGCTTCAGTTGGCCTCATTTGTTTTGACATTGGGCAACAATACGATATATAGTGTAATCGATGACTGGTGCTCAGCATGCTGCTACTCATGTGTCCAATACTGCTATGTACTCACTATGGGTGCTGACTGCACAGAGGGAGAGAGTCACTGAGGTCACAAATAGTTCAATGGCAACTATCAGTGAAAGTGCACAGTAATGCAGAGCAATGCCAGTGAGCCAATGCAAGAAGATGAATAAAGAAGTTTTCATAGTTTCTTATGGCATATGCAAATACATCTAAGTACTTAAGGATGCATCACATACAGGCAAAATAAAACATCAAGTGAGTGAACCCGAGTGCGTCAGATGATGATGCAACACTGAATCCTGGATTTGTCTCAATTGAACTCCATTCGGCTCCTTGATACATTATTTATCATGACGGAAAAGGCTGGGTATCCTAGACCAGGTGTCATTGACATGATGCATAGGTGCCTTCATGCTTTGGGGGAAACATGGATAACATGAGATCATGTCTGCCTTTTGAGGGTGGGTTGCACTGAGAGGATCTTGTTTTTGCAACCCGCTATTCTGCTGGGGATCAGTACACAGCTCCTTGCAACAGCCATGACTCTCAGATAGAAATTGCTCATCCTCTGGTGTGCATGTAAATCAGAGTGGTGGGGATAGAATGAAATAATGAAGTGAGCCTGCTTTTTTTTTTTTCAAGAGAGACCGTTGGGACCCACTATTTTTAGACGCAACAAAAAAAGATTGCCAGGGCTGTCCAGTCCCTCCCGTTAAGTTATGGAGTTTTATCCACTTGTCAATGTACAACCACTTGTCTCAGGGCTTAGACACACACTGGGAAGAGATGGAGGCCAGTGTCTCCCACACAATCTCAATTAAGCCTCTGTGGGATTCACGAGATGGATGTGTCCACGGATGGCCATTCTGTCCACACTAATAGATGATGGACATCGTCAGCGAGTTGATTCTGAAACGTACAGAACGTATCCATCGGCCGCACGGTAACCCTGTAAGATTACCCTCCCTGCCAGCAGGAAATGCTTCGCCACGAAGACAAATGTGGCAGATGAATACTCAGCATGATCCTGGGGTATTTGTCATCTGGTTGTTCTCTTTCTAATGGGTTTTTCTGCTGATGATTCAAGGTCAAAGAAGGACAAAGTGCTCGACACCAGAAGTTAAGAACAGATTCTTAAGAAGGATCACGAGACAGACCCTAACCTGTCAACCTTGTAGATTTCATAGTCTAAACACTAATCTTATTCTCACTGCATCTTTAGCCTTAGCTCCCTTCAAATCATATCCCTTTAGTTCATGATGCTCTTTATAAATCTCAAGGTTGTTACCGTCCGCATCAGGACATGCTAGGTTGTCCCTCCTTTTATCACCCAGGACTGCTCAACCATCGATTTATTCGTCTGGAACTGTGTAAGGGATGCATTCCCATAATTTATTGTTACACCATTATCTCCCATATTTTCGATACAACATTTAACCTTGAAAATGACGAATTTGCAGATGCAGCGAGACTGGATCTTTGCAAAGTCAGATATTTTCTGGCCTCCTTGGCAAGGAGGAGAGGGCAATAATGCTGCTATGTTTGCCTTTTAGAGATAACACCTCAAAGGTCATTTGAATGACTTGGTGTAATGTGGGTCATGTGGCCATATAGCCTTAAACGCAGAGAGCAACCAACTGCCTGGCATGTGAGATATTTCCTCTCTACCAGGTTTTTATTATATGACTGACGGGTTGCTTAGGTATGTGAGATCACTCCGTAGACTATTTCCAGAGTGCAGAGTCACACATATGGGACTGGGTGATAACACAAGGGGCAACATGTCCACATCAGCTTGGTTTAGTGTGAAAGTTATAGCAGTGTCTGTTCTACTTCTATAGGATTTCTCATAAAAAAAAGACCTAATGTCACAGAAATGGAAACCCATGAATGCATCCCTAACATTCAGGATTAGAAGGCCTCCAAAAGTAACTGCCCTTGACTACTTTAAAAGAAACACATAAAAGGCACCACATGTCAAGACACACATTGGCCAGCAAAGTGAAAATTCCTGCTTCTTATCTGTTTGATTTTGCACTTAGGGATTTATTTTTCTTCATCTTTTCTCTTCAAACATCAAGTACCAAAGTCATTTACATGTGCTAGGGGAGACCAGAGTTTTAAAGCACAGACACACAACTTACTGCTGTCTCGAGGCAGTCTATGAGGAAAATAAGGAAGTTATAGGGATGGGTAAACTAAGGAAAACTAGGAAGGGTAAAATGAAAGGAAAGAGAAAAAGAAGGAAGGTGGAGGAATAGAATGATGAGGGACATGAGAACGGTAGGGGGTGAGACCAATGAAACACAGAGAGGGTAATTCAATTTGACTAAAACTCTCTGTCGCTTCATACAACAGGGAGATTGGCCTAAACACCGAAATGAATTAAAATTCATGAACTATTGAAGAGTGAGCTGCCAGTTGTGTGGATAACATGATTCAGTTTTAAAGCAGGGTATTTTTATTTTTTTGTAATTACAAATAAATGAAGCTATTAGTTTACCTTAAATTAAAAGCAGGAGGGTTCCCAGAGAGATATCTGATCCCATGTGTAACTCATTTAAGACTGATTTGGGCCCCTATTGAGCTGGCAGGCAAACTGAAATGAAGCAGAGCATCTCAACCGCATATTATTGTCTAACTCCTGCTGGCCGAGAGCCCTTTCTTTAGCTTGGAAAGACAGCTGATTGTTCCGTACTTGAAAACCACACCTGTAAGGTACACTTTGGTAAAAAAAAATAGCAAAAACTTCTGGCATGCTAAAGTTTCCCCACTCCAATTTGTACGCTTGAATACATATTCATGAACGTCTACTCAGTGGAATCTGGCACGGGAGGAGCACACGCAGCTCGTAACGCTTCCAAAAGCAGCCAAATCAAAAGAAAATCCAGTGTTTGACTCTCCATCCACAATATAAATAAGTAATTTATCAATTGTGCTTAAAGAGGCATACAATGGGCAGAACAGGGAACATTGTGTAGCTGGGATAATCCCTTAGAAGATTTATCCTGACGTTGCCTTGAGGGGAATAGTGAGAGCAAGAAGCAGATCCCATTCCCGCCTTCTCCGTCTCTCTATCTCTCTCTTTCTCTGGATTCGTAGTCACTATCACAGCTCCTGATCAGCCCTGTTTAGTTATATTGCATTGTGTTCTTTGATATTCCAGTTAATCCGTGAAGTGAAGAGATTTAGCCCGAGATTACAGTGATCCAATGAATTTCCGATGATACACTACTCATGTCTGCAGCCCTGAGTGTTGCCACCGATGGTCTGACAGCCCCACAGCTTCCCTTAAGCTACTGTAGGCTTTTTGTACTGTAGCTCGAGTTTTCTTAATGTTGTTTTCAGTTAACGGAAAAAAAAAACATCTACATGCTAGCGGTCAAAGAAAAATGTGATCCCAGACATCTGATTCCATGTTCAGATGGAGCGCAGCAATAATTACACGTTCAGGTCCTGAGCTGATTTGTTTTTCTGTGGTCTGGCTAGCGAACCGGGTGACTTGATCTAACTCGACTCCGACAAACGGACCACAGAGTTCTAATTTCACTTTAGGACCGCCCAAGATCGTCTTACCAATTTTCCATCCATATTAAGCCAAGGTGAGTTGTGTTGCCTGGCAACAAAGCAAACAAGCCAGCATAGATTTGAACATCTGGTTGCAGTTCATGGATTCTATCAGTGGGAGCATTCTGTTTATGTGCAATTACTTGAACCAATCACATGCAAAAGCTTTTTTTCAATCTGGCTCCCTGAGTGCTGTCACTAGTTATTACAGTGCTTGCTATTTAGCAAAAGTGCATTTGCAGTTTGAAGAGCATCCCAAGATATTAGTGGCATCTAATTGCATTACCTGGAGGAGACTGATGGCGCCAGTTAAAACGGCTGGCCCCAGTTCAGGCTGCGTTGAAGGCAAGTGCTTCTTTACAGATTATTTGTCTCCGACTGGAATCTTTTGTCGACTAAGTGATTTTCTGACAGCTTTAAGCTTCCACTCACCTCACCAAACACCCCCCCCCCCCCCCCCCCCCCCCAGCAATTGTACATCTCACCAATAATCCACTTTCATCCATGTGTAACTAAAACAATGACAGCATGATAATGGCAGTTAGTGCAGCCAAATTTTGATTGCACAAGTCAAGATTCGTGCTCATTAACTTGTTTTGAATTGATTCATGCATTCATGTTTGTTTACCTAGCAATAGTGTAAAGTGTCCCAGCACAGCGATCCATATTCAAGCAGGCCAGCTGTGAGGCTCATCGCAGTATACTCGTCCATTTTGTAAAAGCCAGATTTTGTTTTTTAATCTTTCCTAATTCCCAGTGATCAAATCTCTCCATCTCTGTACCGATTCATTACGCTGCTCATCATTTCTGCATAATAGACTGAGCTCTCCATATACGTAGGTCTTCTTTGCCAAGGTGACAAAAATGTACAGTTTCTTCAGCAAAAGAAAGAAGTCATCTCAGGGGCGGCCCAACATCATTTCCCCAAAAGCCACAGGCAAATCATGATGACTGAGAATACAATAAGATGAAAACTGCCAAGTGACCCTCATAGGATATGTCTCGAGCACCTTCTGTCTCCCACTTCTAGATTTAGGAGGGACTGGAGGGGTTTTTACCTCACAGTCCTCACGTAGTCCAGTGGGACTCTCATCTCGGGAATAGCATGCCAGTTTTATTGAGCAGGGAGTGGCAGTGGAGAGAGACGAGGGCCCTCGGAGACGCCTGGATGTTTTCCATATTAAACTGCAGAGAGAGAGAGAGATAGAGAGCCTTAAGATCTCACTGGTGAAATTACTTTCATTTTCTATATCAAAATGCCAGATAAAGTAGCATAATTGTCGAGACTGTGACATATCTGTCTGTTGTTTGTGTGAGATTTTATCCCACTTTAGCGATCCCGCTCCCTCCTCTCATTTCACTTCTACCCCACCTACACATTCCTCTCTTCCTCTTCCACCCTCCCTCTTTGCCCCCTGCTCCCTCCCTTGCGCCAGTACCCCTCTTACTAATTCCCCAACCTCGAACCCCTCCCTTTTTCTGCCTCACTTCCTACAGAGAGTAAAACGTCTATGGGCATTTATAGTCACATTAATATGACCAAAGGATGTGGGGTAATAAATCGCTTTCTTTCTCCCAATGAGCCATAAGAAGTGGTGATAAAAACAACTTTTCTGTTGTTGTGCGCTTTTGCCTTGTGCAGTGAGGAAGGAAAAAAAAGAGCTGTGTTTGAAGTTCAGATTAGTCTTCAGGGAGTCCCACCTATTGGGACGGTTAACCTTTAGCCATTCAGCTATAAAGCAAGTGAGTTCCATTAAAATACATAATGCATGAAGTGCCGAGATTGCATGCCATTGATCAGCACTTGAATAAATTGAGTTGAAATCCTATTAACATAACCAGTTACACATAAAGTGAGATGAATAAAGTGCAGTATAACACCTGCAAAAATTAGCCACCATCAGCCACAGTTTTGTGACGGTTGAAGTAGTCAGAGTAACTCAAGGCAATTTAGAAATTAACAGTAATGAACTATAATTTCAGTTATTTATGCAATGGGTCGCTGCCTGCATTTGTTGTCTTTAATTGCATTTTAGTAGCAGCACATAGTAGTGTGGGTTTGGAATGCTGTCATACATAGTCCATTTTGTATATCAAACCCCCTAAATCCCTTTGTAATCCTTAGCCTCAGAGACATCTTGTTGTGGCCATTTCTTTGATTTATAACAGGACACAAGGTGACGTTTTTTCCAATGTCAGTTAAAATGTGTCACAATAGCAAATGTTCATTTCTACCAAGTGTATTGCTTTTGCCTCTTCCTCTCTGTTTCAATCGAAGTTCTTCATTGTTTTTATTGTTGTTTATTGGTTATTGCTTGTCCTTTTGGCTCAGTATGAAAAGTTGTCATGAGAGACGCATCAGAGCTGTTTAGCAACGCTGCATCCGAGGGAGCATCTTGACCGTGGCGCCTGTCTTCTTCTAGTGTGTGCGTGTGAGTGTTTATGGTAAGACAGACGAACCCCCAATAACCACACTCCACTTTTCGGCTTAAAGCATGCACATCCTCTCCCTTTTGAAGCAATTAAGGGCTATGCTGTCATCTTGACAGGTAGCCTCCATCTCTCTAGATGCATGCGTGCCACACGTTTTTGTGGGACACACATGCCACACCATTTTATAAAAAACATTTTTTTCTGTCTTTAACTCCCCCTCTGTCTTGTATCAGGAATAATTAGGTCAATTTATTCAGGTGGATACCCAGTACAACATATGTGTTTTCAGATTAGGTGCTGGCGAGGCTCTGTCACCCGACCTTGTGCAGACTGGGTGATGACCCAAATTAAAGCATGTTTCCTCCCCACCCATTGCTCCCCCTTCCTCCTCAGATCCCCCCCGCCATCGCCCCCAAACCCTCATCCCCCACCCCCCTTCCGGTGCCGTGCCAGCCTCCCCACAACAAAGCCAGAGAACGCCTGCCAACGGTAGCAGCTCCTTAATGAAATAGTAATTGTGACTGTGACTCGCATGCATCAGTCGCTTTCCTGTCCTGTTCTGTTTCATTGCACAATACACAGAGAAGTCGACGGAGTTCCAGCTATGTAATTTCATTAATGCTCAGTGTCGCACCTCTGCGTATAGTTTGTTTTCATTACAGCTTTACATTAGCTGCGATTGCTTTACCAGGTTTGTTGCCCTGTTGTTCCGGGTCTTAATAGCTATCTAAGAAATGTTGCACACAGTATACCGGAGTTACACCCAATGAGTGAGATGCATGAAGTGCACTGAATATTCCCTTAAGGAGATGCGTAATGAGATTTTTGTGTGGCGGCAGTAACAGCTGTTCAGAGAGACACAAGAGTGTGAAATATTTAAGATCAATACATCATTTATTTCACTGCGAGTCTATAATGGGCCCACAATTGTACGCTCCATTACTGGACACAGGGGCCTAGACTGCTGACCAATCCCATCTAATGAAAACAAATGTACTGGCAGGCTGAAGCAAAGAAATACACTGCAACACAGTTCACGTTCCAGTGTCATTTGGTATGAGGACTGTGGCCCTGGTCTATGCAGAACACCAGGCTTAGCAACTCAAGTGTGTCATTATGTGTGGGCAGGGAGAGGGAAAGCCAAAAGTGCCCTAATAGCAGACCGCTACTGAAACTGAAAACCAGGTCGCAGTTGTTTCATAGACATGCAACTGCAGTACAGAACAAATCTATCTATCTACCCATCCATTTATCCATCTATCTCTGTCTGTCTCTCTGTCTAAATTGCAAAAATCTCATTATGTTACAGCGTTACAAATTCTGGATATCATGTTGAGATGTTTCGACGATAGTGTCTTTTATAGCTCTTTCATCAAAAGCACAAATAAGATCAGGACTATTATTTCCAAAGTGACCACGCTGATCCAACATCAGTTTTAGCCTTGGATCACGCCGAAAATGGAAGAAAAACAAGGACATATTTAGTGATCCCAGATCAGCACACCTCCTCTGAGAGGACTTTGATGAGTGCAGCTCCCGATTAGATTAGAGGCCTCGACTGATGAATGTAATCCATCATCTTGTAAGCAATGGAAATGTATGACAATTTAGTTTCAGTAACTCTGTCATAAGCCCTTAGCTTTTAGTTTTCAGACTTGCATAACTACAAACAGACTAAAGGAGTACAAGGGAAGGCTCATGGGGCTGCATCTTTCACGGAACTTGCGGGATTTTGATTTGTGACCGTGACAGAGATTGAAAATACATCTTTCTACGTTGAAAGTGGCTTTTTTTTTTCTTTCTATTTCTCGCATTTTGTTTCTTTTGTTCACCTTTTGCCTTCTCACTGCAGGCAAAACAAAATGTGTGGTGGTTCCATTTCATCAACTAAACTCTGAGATAATTCATGTATAAAACTGGATGTTTTGTGAATGTTTCACCACTTTACTCCAGTTTGAGAGACGACAACTTCTTTGAACTTGATTTTCCCCCCATGGTGCAGCTACTGTAGCCCATGAAGTGCGTATTCTTACTGGGCACCGAGGGAATGAGCTGATCAGCGCTCTCAACACAAATCTTTTGTTTTTGTTGTTCGTGTCATATTTCTGTCAGGTGTGGCAGCTCATCAAGCTGAAATAATGAGGCCATGTTCCATGATTTGTGACAAAACTCTTTAGATATTTATGTCATCATAAACTGTTTCTTTGAACTGCTTCAAATAGTTGGTTCTTGCGACTATTTACCCAAAGATCCTTTTAAAATAAATTATAGTTGTGTATTGTTTACACTTAGACTACATGGTAGATTAGATAGAGGCTAAAAATAATGAAATAAAAAGCAAAACTAAACATATGCATACCGTAAACATTGAAATGATACATTCAGGAAACCAGTTTATAAGTGGGCGTGTGAATTTAATTGAGGCAGAATCTGTTGGGTGACATGATAGAGGGATGTGGGTGGGGAGTTTTAGCTGCCGAGGAGTTTAAATGTTTATGCTTTTTTGGTTTTATAATTCCTAATACCCATTAAGTGACATGAAATAATGTGATTTGCCAGGCGAATAACAATTTAAGTATTCCAATACGGAGTCTTACTTTTCCCCTGTAGTGTGATTATGGCGTACATGTTGTATGAATAGCAATAATAAGCACATAGCTAATCGCACTGAGCACCGTGGCTCATATTAAGCTGTTAAGAATGAGACAACAGTGATAAACGTCGGTTAGTTTTGTCTCGACCATATCACGAAACAGTGCGATAAGAAAAGCCAAACCGCACTTCCATTCAAGCGTTTCAAAAAGTAAAGTGCAGGTTTTGGATGAACTCTTTGTATGCTGCCTGCACAGACAACAGCTTGACAGTTGGTTTCAAAGAACGTCTCAGCACCTAAAGGGAGGTGTGCAAGGAAGGAGAGAGAACAACAAAAGTGGTTCAGTCATGCACATCATATCGTTCTTGTTTTTATTAATCCCTACTGTACATCTCCTTAGCACTTAAAACAGACTTTAGCTAGCACCCTCTAACTCACATCAAAGTCAACACTTGTTTGTTCTGTCATCCTTTAGAAATAGACATTTGCCCAAACAACTGACAGTCATGCTTCTTATTATGCAAATAGGCAGGTTGGAGTGTGTGTTGCTCTCAGCGTAGGGAAGCACTGGTTTCACATCAGATTACAGGGGGAGGAAAAGTGATGTAGTGGGTGAATGACATTATCGCTTCCAAAATTTGATTTCCACAGTTCCTGCTGACCTAAAAACTGAAATGATGTAATTTGAAGTAGTTGACCCTCTGTCAGTTTAAACCCCTGAAATCTGACTACCTGGGCTCCAATACAACTCATTTAAACCAGCTAAAAGATTGCATCTGAATGATATTGGACCAGGCGTTTCTAATCTACTCACGTTCGCTGATAAACACTGTATGTATTGTTTTGGGCACTGTCTAAACCGTTTACCTTTTCATTTTACTAGATACTGCATAAGGTGAAATGTTCATGTAATTGAACCCGATGTGTCGCCTCACATTTCTATAATAGCTGATTTGAATCATATCCCTTCAGTTTGGTGCACATGTCGCATTAAAACTTAATTAACTCGCCATCCACCACGTAGAGGTGGATGGCGAGGGATGCGAGTCGAATGTCGATAACGCACAGCGGGGAGAGCTTTGCAGAGCATGGCGTGCTCTAAAATCACACTAATTTAAATAATTGACATTATACATGCTATGTTGAATAAATAATTAAATAAATAAATAACACCTACGGATCATAGCTGGGTTTCTCATTAGAAGGCAAGCTGTGCAACTTCATGCTCAGGAATGACAGTCAAGTGAAGCAATTGCAATAATTACAGCAGCAAGAAAGAGTGTGCGTGCGCGTCGGGAGGGGTGGGGGCTTAACGGAAGGCAATGAGGAGGGAGGCGCTGACTGTCTACAGGTGCCTCTGATTAAGGGTAATCTGGGCAGCCCTCCCCTTTCTTGTCTCTGCAATGAGCCCTGTTGCCTCTGGGTGCCTCGAGCTCCGTGGCTGCCTGGTGTAATGAGCTCCAGAGCAACTCAGTGGCTGGCCCGCAGGACAGTCCCTACAGAGCCATAATGAGTACTCCGGTGTACCAATTCGTGCTCCCCACCAAGGGCACCCCCAAGACCGGTTCCCCTCAGACGTGGGTGGGTACGGCTTGTTTCGGCAAACCTCCCATAGCTCCACGCTCCACTCCAACTCCCTTTTCCGCGGTAACGGCATCCCCTCTGGGTTCAGTGTGATGTCCCTGCGTGTGTGGTAGGAGGGATGGCCTGCAGCCCAGGCTTGGCATCAATCACTTTACATGGAGAGTGAGGCAAGAGGCGGCGATAGGGATTGAGCTGCAGCAAAGATAGAGGGGAGGCACGGGACGCTGGGATGGAGTGCCGGATGAAAAGTGAGGACAGCTGAAGTAGCCGGGGATGGAAAAAGGTAAATGATGGTGGAGGAATGGAGAGGGTGAGCTAACTGACAGATGGAATAAGTGTGAGAGAGGCAATTGTATGAGAGAGAGAAAGAGAGAGAGAGAGAGAGATAGGAGTATGTGGGTATAATGAGGTCTATGGAGGAGAGAGGGTAATGAGAGAGTCAGAGTCCAAGGTGAGGAAAGATAGCGGGAGAGAGAGATACAGAGAGAGATACAGAGAGAGAGAGAGAGCGAGAGAGAGAGCAAGAGAGAGACTCTTTTGCCAAACAGCGGTCCCTCTGTTGGTGCTGGGTTGGATCTGCATGTTTAAGAAACTGCACTGCTGTGCTTTTTTCTGTCTTAAACAACCAGGACGTGGGTGAGAGGATCGACGGGCCTGACCACAGAGCAGAGCTTTGAAGCTGCCTCACGCTGAGAGAAACTCTATTGGATTTAGACAGACTGCCGTTCAAAAGGAAGAAAAAAAGAGAATGAAAGACAAAAAGAATTGGAAAACAGAAATAAAGACAGAAAATAAAATCGAATCTAAATAATTGATATATACGGCAAATATAAGATATCATTTTTAATGATAATCTTGACATGCTCCATACGTGTGCTTTTGCTTGTGTATGTTTATTTCTGTTTGGAAGATTAGCATTACAATTAACATTTTCCACAAGGCTGTATGCAGATAGCAATCTGGCAATCACAAAAATAGTATAGCATTCATTAGGATTATTCACCATCATTAATTGTGGTCGTGAACAAATGTTCAGGGTTAGAAATGATTCCATCTGTTTCTAGCATCGGTCGTCTTTTGCATTAGAAAGGGAAAACATAAAGCAGTCGTCTTCAGTCGTATGTTTATCCGCGTTTTGCATTTGTGGATGCGTCTCTCTGTGTGAACGCCTGCGCATGTGTGTGTTCTTAGACTCTTGTGAAGTCCAGGAGTAAAAAGGCACTCATCACCTTTCATCTGTGCTGCATTTATTCTACAGTAGCACTGCGGCAGCTGTTGCAGCCATATTTGTTGTCATTTTTTAACCCCCCAAAGAGTTGTAAACTTGATATTTTGAAACTAAAAGCCTGTGCTTCTTCAATGGCAGCCAGTCAGACCACTGTTGCACCTTCTGGCATCTGAGAATATGTTTATATTTTCTGAAGAAATACACTTGGGGATGGAGTGAGAGTGCAATATTACAACCTGATACACAATAGATACAGTAAAATGAGAGTTTTTGCACTACAATAGCTGCATCTTTATCAGAGGATTAGCGTGGTGCGTAGGATTGGACAGTGTGTCTTATTTTAATTGCTGTGTATTTCAAATCACTTCCCAATGCTCTTCTTCTTGAATAGAACCTCTGTGGGCCCAAAAACTGTCTTTTCAGGAAATGGTTCCATCTGGGAATAAGGATTACACTACTACTGTTATTAGTATTGTTATTATTTTGTATTATTATTGTTGTTTTTATTATCTTGAGAGGGATTAAGGATTTGTCTCAACCAGCGAGTGTTGCCCTGCAAAACACAAGTACAGCACCGTGTCACAGCGTCTTTTGTTCAGATCATGAATATATATAAAAAACATTAAATCCTGAAAAGGAGATGTTTTACATCCCCTGAACAAGGGCAATGTGCTCTTTTAATAACAGCATGTCACATAATCGAGTTTTAAAAAAGAATGATGTTTGCAGCAGAGTTCAGCACCCGTTCCAGAAACAGTTTTCGAAAGACGATATTGAAATTACAAAACTGCGTTAGGGCTCAAATGATCTACTTCTGTGATATATGAGTTGACAGATGAATACATTCAGGAAGTTGCAAGCTGGTTATCAAAAAGCTTTCTTACATTTTGCTTCCACTATCATCCTCTTTTTATTTTATGAAACATCAGCACCTTTTATCCTATTGTTACTTGTGATAAAGGACACAGAATGCCGAACACCGGCCCGTATCTCACAGAAAAGAGGAATATGTATAAATGTTAACAGCTCAATAAGTATGCAGTATTATATTGAGGACGTAAAACTTCTAAAATGTCCACAACATTGGTATAATTCCATGTTTTCACATGAGTCCCTTGGCTTCAGGGCAAAATAAACAGAGAGGACACCATAACAAAGCACTGCCCACAGCCACAATTGACCTTTGGGGTTCTGATCCCTTAATGTGTTTCTCTGTGTTGGTGCTGATAAAGCCTCCCTTTGCCGCTGTCCAAATCTATAAAGCTTGTTCCAAAGATGCTGGTAATGCGGAGTGAGAGACACAAATATCCGCCCCATTCTATGGTCATAACCTCTGCCTCTGCCATCGATAGCTATAATAGGTGTTTAGAAGGCCTTGTATTCTCCTCCGTTTGATAGTTCGGCATGTCATTCAGAGAACAAGGTTTGTGTTGAGGGGGCGGGGCGGAAGCCAGACAGTAATTTTTTAGTGAGGTCCGCTGAGGTCTGAACTGCAGAATGAGAACACCTATTCAAAACCAATCTCTTTTAAATTTGTAACACCCTAGATTTGCATAATTCATGTATGTCCACCTGAAACAGAAAAAGAAATAGATTTGCAATTCCATTCGTGATCATAACACTCCAGTTATTATGTTAGAAGCACATGTGGGACTTGAAGGCGCAGCATGAAGGGCTACTGCTTACAGATTGATCCCTGTGCAACACCAGTTATTGACCATGTCTTTACGACATTTTTTTCATCCTTAATAACGACAGTTTACTTCTCAAGAATTCAGACGTATTGCAGTTAGACCATGCTGATGTCTAAAACACTACTTTTTAATCAAAAAATGTTGTTCTATATTGAATCCAAGAGAAGCCACTAACCCTGTTAATATTTTTGTTTTAAACCGATATATATAATTCAACATTTGACAGCTGTCTTTGGTACCCCTAGTGGAATTTATAAAAATCATTAACAGACAGCTACAGCTATTTGTGTTCATGACAATCTATGAATGCTTAAAAAAAAATAAAATACTGTAGCCTATGTGGTGGCATCAGTTTAGTATTAGTATTTTTATCATGGATCTGCAGAGCATACCATTCTTGTTAAAGGATTATGGTCATGAATTTGTATTATCTGTTTGTGTGTGTGTGTGTACTGTTTAATTGTGTAGTCATTGCTTTAAAAAACAAGACGGAAGCTGTTCTTTTATGTCAATGATATACTTTGTATGAGTTAAATGTTTATCACTACTGACAAAATGGTACTGGTACTGGGAATGTTTAGTCTTGGTTGGGTAATACATGGTTGGTAATTCCTCAGTTTAAATGACTGGTATGAACTATTATGTATTAGATATCAATGTCTAGCTGTGGAATGAATGAAAGAGGATATTTTTGTGTGGAAAATAAATTTAAAAGTGAGGGTGATATTATGTCAAAACTAGACGAGTATTCACAAAAGCATTGGAGCGAGTACCCGTCACCAAAAAGGAGGATCACGTGGTTAGTGCTTATTCAATATGACATTGTAAAGTGGAATTTCTAAAGCTACGTAGGCAATGCTACAGTTTGTAATGTTGAGGTGTTTGTTATTGAATTGAAAAATGTGATGATTTATGAATTTTCTTTTTTGTTGATTTATTTGATTCGTACTTAAATATGATGTTTGTAATCATATTGTTTTTCAAAGCAAAGGCTATCAATCTAGAACACTGAACAATATAGATATACAATACAAACGGTATCTATCTTACCCAGATTACTTGTCTTAAATATGACTTCTTTGCATCTAGGGCTGGGCTATAAGGCCAAAATCTTCGATCACTATAAAGGTCATTTCATTTCTCGATAACGATATGTATCACAATATAGCATGTTTTCTAAAACTACATGAAATAACTACAGGGTTTTGATTACTCTTGTGTGAATTCAATACTTGACAAAGGACAAATAGTGATTATTTTCTCATTTAATTAAGCACTTTAGTGCAAAAAAACCCAACAGATTTTCTGATTAACAATTTATCAGGATATCTCTATATGATTTCATCACGGTATGATGCCATTGAATGACAATAAATAGTTATAGCCCAGCCCTAATTGCATTCTTTTATCCAGGAAGAGCACTGGGATTCATAATATTAGCTACCTACTGTCTTACCCCCTGCCTTTCGCACTGGGCTTCAGCAGCCTGCTGCTGCTTGGACAGAAAAACCCTCCACTGAGGTTTAACGCAACCAATGAGATTATTTCTGCTTGCATAGCAGCTCTGTCTCTGAAAAATGTTTGTGTCGCTTAAACCCCAATCTGCCTACATGTCCTGGTTCATGTGTGGCCGTGACTCCCCAGACTTGGGGTTTGTTCAAGGCATACTGCCTGCTAGTAGTGTGGAACACATGCCTGGCACAACCAGTGCCATGGGGGGACTGGATCACAGCTGGTTTGATTGGGGCTCTGGCCTTAATCGCCCACGTCTCTGCCATCAGAGCTCAAGGAGCAGTCACACACATGTTAACTGTGCCCATACAAGGGAAACTGATTGCAGCCTTCCAGATTCATTCCCAATCAAATACTGGTGTTGCTTTGTGAGATGGGTATCAATGTCTAACGAGAAAGCTTGGGCGAAGCACTCCACAAGCTACTTCAAGTCCCAATTCTCATGCAGACGAAGGAAGGGGTCTATTTTGGGACTGCCGATTGTTGGGTTCGGAATGGTAGGTAGGAGTCTATGCGTTAGAGATAAATATGTCTACTCCTGTGGAAATGCATTAACCATGCATCATTTAATCCTAAACACTTTTGCAAAGGGCCGCAACATAAAAAAAAAAAGAGGTTGTGAAAGGTCGACGTCGAGCAGCTCTGCAGAGAGGAGAGCAGACTGCTCATCAAAACAGAGCGGCTTCTCCGGAATTTGACAAACAGAAGATGATCAGCATACGTTTGCCAAATGTGCTGCAAGCATTCTTTTGTTCCTCCAATGCACTGTTTTGTATCATCTAAATCAAAAGCCACTGAGGTATTTATCATTCCTAACTCCTTTTCTCCAAAAGGCCTGCTGAGGACAATGGATTTGCGAATGCATAACACACGCACTGCGTAATTTGACTTTATGAGATGGCATTTATTTTCATTTATCAAAATAAAGTTTTGCCTGACCGTGAGAAGCAGTCAATAACAATGTACAGCTAATGTAATTTTGAACACACTTAATGCACTGCTCACCCGACTAGAGAGAGAACGGCAGTAGTAAATTGGTTGACTGTTGCTGATAAGCTGAACAGCAAAGCGGCATCCAAGCATTCGAATGAGGGCATTAACGGTTCTTTAAAACAGGAATAATGAAGTGATGAACGACTGAGTGTTGTGTTGTCTCTTGCTCTTGAGAGGAAGGTCTGCCAATGGAGGAAAATGGTGACAAGATTGACTTCTAAAGGATATCAGCAGAGAAGTAGGAGGTCATCAGAACTTAGCGAATATGATAATTGCGAACCAAAAAAAGAAAAAAGAAAAAAAGCTCAGCCTCATTTCAGGATAATTGTGTCTTTATATAAAAAAAAAAGCAGCTTCACACACACTCCTGCATGCACACACAGATATATTCAGTCATGCACAAACACTCACATACAAATGCGTACAGACACGCAGACCTCTCTTAATCTTTCCGACACACACACACACACACACGTGCTTGCGCACAAAATACACAAACAAGCTCAAATGCAGTGCACAATCACAAAACAAATGTCCCCACAAAGTAGATGAGCTCCACTCTGTGTCGAATTGAAAGCATCTGCAAAGCCAGTTTCTCTCGGCCGCGGAGGCGTGCATCAGCCGGCAGAAGCGCCTGCTCGGTGTCCCAGGGTGGCTCGCGTAACACTTGGCCTGCTCCCTAGCCACTGCCTGGATCAGAGAGGCCCACTGCTATCATCTAGGCGCTGGCAGCAGAGAGGCTAGGCTTAGAATGACAAATTGGTTAGAGGGAGTGAGTGACGAGAGCAGGCCAAGAAATATACTTTGAAGAGAGAAATGCATTCCGGGTTGTGACAAGCATGCCACATTATATGGTCAAGTGTACAAGTCTGACTCCCTCCATGTGGATTGATCCAGATCCCAAAGATACTTAAATGAGGCAAGGCTTTCTCATCAAGACAATGCCAGAATATTTATCTTAGAATGTCACCCAAAATATTACTGGATTAGAGAACTTTTCAGCACATCGTCTCTCTTCTCGTGGCCTCAATTTGTATCAAACTGCCGCTCCTCTCCAAACTATCTGAGCGATGACGATTTTGTTTGCCTCTTAGGTCATATTTTTTGCACCGACATTAGTGTAATATTTCTAAACATGTAATTACAACTTAATCCAAGGAGACTTCTCCCCTTATAAACCAGGAAATGTACGCAACTCACTCAAGATAATTACAGAAAGAATCAACAAAAAAGTGTTTTTGTTTTATTTTTATAATACCATGCTAATATGATTCTAATTGATTCATTATTGATTTAGAGTGTGTTACTTGGTTGACTATTTCAACAAACTAAAAATTTCCAAATGTTTTCTCCATCATGATCTGCCAGCAAATAATGCTGTCTGTTTACAGTTTGGCAGAGACTTGTGGAATGAAACATTCTTGGAAAGCAATGCTATGTTTAATAAATGATGTTTTTTGTTGTGTATTGAAGTAGAGCTTGATGTTCAGTAAGAGCGCATACACGGTGTAGACCTGTGGCTCCTGTTGGAGGTCAAATATATTTAAAAAAATCAAGTCGCCTCCTCTCTCACCTGAAGGCCACGCACTGTAGCTGAAAGCATCGAGTCGAAATATAAAAGCTTGAAACTAAAAAAAGAATAGAAACTGTGTGACCTGATTTTTAAAAAAGACATCATATGCTCAGAACTGGTACACAAACCTTTGTTGAGCCACTGCATGTATTGTGGTACACAACAATTCTATCGCTTAATTTAAAACCGTATCAGCCTGTGACTTTTCTGTAGGTGTCAGGTTTCTGAAAACTCAATGTTCTAATGAAATGTCATAGCAGTTGTAAAGGCAGTAAAAACAATATGAAGCTTCCCTGGCACATTCTAGATTATCATAAACCCACATGGTATGAAATCCGGTTCTAGTTAATCCACAGCAATATTGCACTTATCAAAACAATCCATGGCACAAAAGACTGAAGACTAAATCTCCAATGAACGAGGACTGGTGATCGAGTGAATAGTGACCGACTGAGTCATGTTGGAGATGTATTGAAAAAATGAATCCAAAGTGGCCTTGAAAGCTTAAATTTGATTTGAGTGTACATACTAATGAATGAATACCAACCACTATACTAAATATTTCATCATACCACATTTTGCCTATTGGAATGATTTACAAGAACGTGTTCCTGCTGTGTTAAGAGTGAGTTTGTTCTAAACACAGCTGCTTTCTAGGTTGCAATTACATTGTTTTTCTGCAGGCTTGTTGGCACCTTGGTCAAAGGCAAGCTCCTGTGTGCTTCTAGGACTCTCTCTCATGTAAATTAGAGCCTCTTTCCTTGCCAAAGCAATCATGACATTGCACTAGTGCAATGCTAGGTCTGCAAATAAGCCATGTCAGAAGCACACACACACACAAGACACCGGATGTAACCCTCTTGAATTCTCCCTTTGAGCAAACTGCAGAGCCGCACCAGTTGGCATCTCCAGAATTTGGTTTGAAGTTGATGAGTATTTTACTTTTGTTGTCAAATTGCTTTGCAAATGAGGCTCACCCTGGCACAATTTCAAAGAGCTTGTGCTATATGTGCAGCTTCCTTCAGGCACTCGTTTCTGAACCTCCATGCTGTATGCATATGCACAGTACTGCACTAAGCTCACATTGAAGAATAGATAAACATGCCGAGCAGGGACGGAGATGGAAGGCAGTGTGCTTATGTCTAGTTAGCCTGTCTGTATGTTGTCTCTGTGTGCCTCAGCTTGACTGACATGGTCTATCTAATAACATGGCAGGTAGACAGTATGAAAGCCTTGTAGGTTTTTACCCATTAAAATGATATTCAATCATTTTTTGATGGGGATTTCTTTTGCCCCGAAACCACGCCTTGTAATGATTCAAGGTTCGAGTGCCATTCACATTGAAATATTGTGTTGCTTGAAGCCACATCAAAATAATTGTTTTGATATGTCCCGTTTTTTTTGTCTTGGCAATGACATTAATAGGAGGTGATCGTACAATGAGGATGAAGAACATTTTTGAGGTTTGTTGACTATATTTGAGCCACGTAATCCCCTGGCTCGCAGTTATAGGGTTTCAGTCTGGGCATCACGGAAAAGGCATTGCTTTGCGATACAAGTGGTGCACATATTGCGTGCCCCTTTGATTGCATGTCCAAGTCAGCCGCTAAATAATAATAATGCAGGGATTGAAACACTGCAAAATAGCCCAAGGCTCTGAAATTGCTAATGAACAGCAGCATGGTGCAGTTGGGGGTACAGTGGGGGGGTTGAGGCATCTGAATACTTCCTGTTTCAAAGACAAATAATCTATGGTCGCTTTCTTTTATACTCAAAACATCTTTGTCATTGCGTCAAATGGGGGAAAACATTAAATCCAATATGGACTCAGATGGCTATAAAGGACTGTATGAAAACAAGTTTGGGCTAAAATATAAACGCATCTTGTTCTCCTTAGACGTTATCAACGTGCTAATCAAACTTCAACACAAGACAGCTTTATCTTGCATAGCACTTGTGTTTTACGCATGGTACACTCTCTTCTTTCACTCCCTGTCAAGAGGTTTTCACACATTGCAGAGAACCATCAAGCAAAGGGAAATCCATGGAGAGGGACAGAGACAGAAGGCAAGAAAAAGAGAATATATTTGGTGCTGTGTGCTGCAGATCAAAAACATGGCAGTCACATGATCAAAGGCATTTGATAATCCTTGAACTATATTGCTCCTTTAATCCTAGTGAGAGAACTATATTTTATTGGGGGTGGGGTTGGGGGGGGACAATGTCAGGGTGGCAACAGAGTAAGAAAAGCAGTAACTAGCTGCTGGAAACGCAGTTTACTAAATGTAGCTTGGCACTTTTGATGTAGCCGGGGAAGACGACTTAAAATACGAATAAAGCCTCCTTGTGTGTGTGGAGAATGGAGGCTGAGCTGATGGAGCTAGAAACACAAATGTGCCACAAGTCCCTGTCCACTCAGCACTGAATAGTGCTCTTGTTTTTTTCAGGGGACTTGTAAGGGATGTTGGCTTGTTGAGTGTGACCAGACTACTATATACTACATCTGGCACATAGAAACAGAAAGGAAGTTACGCAAGCTTTGGTCTAATATTCCTTTTGAGCGAGCTTGAGTTGGATAGTTCTGTTATACCAAAGGGTTCACCTACATATGTTTATAAATGAACCAAGACTGCTAATTTATAGGTTAGGTTAGTTGTAGGGTAAGAATAACGCTAAAGGATAAAAAAAAAAACTTGCTAAATCAGCATGTATCCAAGAAATCAGACAAAGAAACATCATGTTTCAGTTATCTTTCCGTTTCCTCAGAAAATAAATGTTGCTGTGCATCATAGCCTTGTGCTCTCTGGGCCTCATCAAATTACAATAACCACCTCAAGTGCTTTGAAAAGACTAAAACATCAATATATGGTGTAATCCAAGACCCTCGATTGCAAGGCTTGTCAATAATGTTTGGCTATCAGATGCAAAATGTTCCAGACCAAAGGTGAGTTGAAAAATGTTTTTTCCTTCCATTCCTATTCATGACTTGTCTCCTGATGACATGAGTATCATCGCATTTGTGTTTCCTGTAAAAACATGGACTGTGAGTTATTGCTCACAAAGCTGGCTGCTCTCCTCCGCATTGATAAAAAATGAATGATTACCAATTACTTTTTACATGTGTGTGTTACACTGGAGCTGTGTGACAAAAGAATATGGCCTAAATGAAAAGTGATGTTTTGCTCTGCTCAAAGAATAAAATGAGATTGTAATGGGGGGGAATCAGTAAAAAATAAAACACTGATTACAGCCTGGGGAGACCTTGCTATGTGATTGTGTTTGTGTCCAAGAAAGGGAAAAGGATTTAGATTATCTGTGGTTGGCATCACGCTTAAACAGGCTCCTTTTGTTACATGAACTAAAGCACTGCACTGAATCCAAGCAGCAACACATTATATTTGTATCTGTAAATATTGCTTCTTCCACGTCATTTGTGCTTTCACATTGAAGTGGTTGACGAAGATGAAATAGAAACCCTATTGTTTGCTTCAAATTTATACAGACATAAAATAAATCCTGACATTTGCTGCTTAGCAATGTTGTCTTCTGATTTCTGACACTGATTACATATTTCTTTCTTATAGATTTAGGGATCTTTGATTAACGATGGCCAAAGCCCCATTTACTATATAATGAAATAAAGTGATATTTTTATAGAGGTACTCTGTGATTGTATATGTTGTTCGTATGTATACCCTGTGCTCCACCCCCATGTTTTTTGTTGTGTAAGTATAGCATCCACTTGTAAACCTCTCAGTACTACATTCAGCACTTTAACGCTGTAGTGCAGGAGGCAGAGCCTCTACCACCAGGGTGTGCACAGGTGTACTGTATGTATACAGTGATCGGGATGTGATTTGTTTGTTTCTACACCTGCCATTCCAGCTGAACCGTGCAAGCGCTGATGAAGGTCCTTTAGACAAAAAGCAAAAAATAAGGCATTCTCTGCATGGATTAAAGTGTGCAGATATCTATTCTACCTGTTTGACGCTGATTACATAAACGATTTAAACCTTTTCCATTTTTTTAGTAGCACATCAGACCATTCTAGAGTGAGTGGGAGTTATATGGCGAACTGGAAATGTTTTGTGCTTCTATCTCCAGTATTGTTAAGATTGATTGTTAATAGTGGTACAGGGCATAATCGTCTCCATATTGTAAAAGCTGGAGTTCAGGTCATTGGAATGTCCTCAGTTTTTTATTCATCTCCATTTAAATATGCAATATAAAAGATAGAAGTCACAATGAGACTGCTTGGAATCAAGGTCATTCTGTTTCCCCCACTGTAAATCAAACCATCCTCACACATGCAACACACTCAAAAGCAAATTCCATCTATTGCTCTCATCCCCAAAGAAAATAACTCATGTTTATTTGTCACATCAATTAAGATATCATGGTCATATAGACTACTCAATCTGTTGGGAAAATTTTGTCTACTAATTCCATCATCCCAGCAAGGCCCATTTATTCATTTATATTTAATGACGCAGTGTTTATGCTGCAGTGAAAGCTTGGCTGTTTTTTTAATTTTTTTTTACTCTCTGAGTTGCCTCGGCCAGAGAGGTGTTCTCCTTCTATGTTGCAATGAAATATAGATGTTAAGAGTCTGGAGAGTTGAGTGTGTCATGTGTCCCGGTGATACCATAAGGCAGCCATTAATAGTGTCAGGGAGCATCAGACATACCACAGGCACATAATTGGATATGAGGGCATAACTGAAAGCACCTGCTTGAAATCAACAGGGCCTTCCCAGGAGGCAGGCCCTTGGTAGATTCTCAAAAAGGTTTGCAGAGCCCATCCACATCCCTGCTGGGTTTGCCTCGCTCATTTCTCTTTTCTTTTCTAACGGAGGTCAGCTCAAGATGGCTTCTTGTTTTCTCTTTTTTTTATGATGGCATTGTGAGTATGCAAATACTTTAAATCTTTGCATAATCACAAGCAGCGGGGCCATCTGTTGTTGGCTTGTTGACTTACCTTGCGTCAGCTTTTTAATGGTGTTTTCTTGTATCCGAGTGATGTATTGGTGTATTAACAATGTGATAATCATTTAACCTCAAAAAATGAGCTCAGGCATGTATGCAAAATTCTGAGCATATGTTCAGTGAAATCTTCTGACAAAGAAGGATTTAAAATCTTCGTGGAGGCACGGAAGGAGGGGGAAACTGGAAAACAAAACAAAATACATCACTATACCCACTCACATGGTGGACGCTAAGATGATATTGTCAAGATAAAGATTTAAAATACAACTGTCAACAAAAGCTGTGGTTTTGGATTAGTGGGCTGCAAAGATTGCGAGTCGCTTCACCCCTCTAAAATATATTGCAAAAATGCTAATGGTAAGGACTGGGGAATAAGCTGCAACTTCTGTCACTGGCGATTTGCAGGGAGATGCCCTCCACAGAAAACATGTCCCTGATAATGTGTTTTTCTTGTAGAACCTGATCCAGACACCGGAGAAGTCTTTCAACTCACCGCCCCCCATTTGTCCTCATAAGGTAAGCTCCAGTTTGCTTTCAGACAGGGGACAAACAACATTATGTAAAGTAACAATTATTTCAAGCATTTAATGTTATTTAATGTCTTATTAGCTTTTGTTTGTGTGCCTACTCACATGTCACATTTGTAAATTAGCTTTATATCATGTCAAGACCATTCTATGCACCACATTCCTTTCACAAAAATATTTGCCAAAGGATGTGCAAATTAATTTGCTTATCAGTTATTCTAAAAAGACAATATTTTCACTTAAAAATCAAGCAGATTTTTTACTCTCCCTGCTGTTTTTGTCTCTCTGCATTTCATTATTTCAACATTTATTTGACATGAGGTGAGACATGAGATTTATTCAATGATAATTAGTCCTGTACATGCACAGTCAAAGTCATCACTTCCCTCTGATGCTCTCAAGTCATTTCCACACATTGAAATAACTTTCCGCCTCAGTTCCTGCTCCTGGTGCATGCCTCTTGCAAATGTGATAATGTGCTATGTAGTGAAATTCACACGATTTCAGTTCACTTACCACCAAATGTGTCAAAAATGCCCGTGTCTTTTTCTGGATGAATGGCTGGTATGGTGGAGAGTGGCTTGTTGCAAGAGTGGACCTTGGTAAAAGGAGCCCAATGGAGGGAAGCTGTCTGACAGCCTGTCATCAACTGTTCAAAGCCTAACACTCCTCTACATCGCTAATGCACAGCTAGCTGTCTAAAATGACTTTGCTGGCATTGAAAGCTGTAGATGGTGTTGGACAGTAAATAATAATAAAATATGATTCGCCTCCCCCCCCCATGTCTGTCATTGGTAAATCACAGGGAAGGCAATCAACTTATGTTTGGAAGTCTGTCAACACTGCATGCCCTTCACATATCACCTGCACTTTTCATATTTAGGTTGCTCTTGATGAGAAATTTCAGTCTGACATAGTCAAGTGTAGGACGGGCTGTTGCAGATGTTTAATACAGGAGCACTTCGTTCTCTCTAGCTCGAGTATGTCTGTCAGTGTCCCGCCACATTTGGTCTTTCTCTCACTTACTCTCTTTCCATTTTCACACAGCTGATCAGGACTGATGTAATGGGGGGAACACCGTGGGTTTGCGGATCGTGTTATTCACTTTTTAGCTGTTAGCAGCGGAACATAATCTCCCTCTAGTCAGCTCACATTAGTCTCCATGATCCGCACCAACCCAATATGTGCAGTGAATGCAATGGGCCAGCTGGGCTAATTTAGTATGTCAGTCAGCTCTGGAGGCTGCTAAAACGAGTAAATGGCTGGATATGATTTATATGAAAAGAATATTCCGATTGTGATGGCTCTCAGAATAGAATATCCTCTGTCTTTTTACACTTCTCTTCATCTGCATTGTGTGCATCCCCCAGATAGATAGTGGAATGAACAGAGGGCTTTTAAACTGACTACTCTGTGATTATATTAAGAGTGCGAGAGCGAGGAAAGACAGGGGAGGGAGGAGATCGGGTGCCCGAGCACTAAGTATATATAATTGCTTCTTGACACATTGGCCAAATTCTGCAGTGCCAGGATCTGAGCGAAGATGATTAACGGCTGTCCGAGTGGGTGGGCACTGCAGGTCTTTCAGGGCCTTTGGTTTCCATAGCGATCCAAGTCTAAAGGCCATACATTGCATACTGGAAATCCCAGAGGTCTGCACGTTGTTAAACTACAATTATAACTCGCATCAAGAGCATTGTCTGTCCACAGCAGGCTCTCGTATTCATCCGCAAAGCAGTTTCCTGCTTTCTCTCTCTTTTCCTTTTATTTCCTCCTGTTTTTCCTAAATGGTCTCCTCTAGCTGGCGAGAAGATAAAGAGTGAAAATCTTGCATTCTGTGAATAATTGATGAGTGGGCTCACCTCAGAGCATCATTACAGTACGGCAGTCAGGGTACGAGGTGAGGGTAAGATCATATTTCTGACACTAGGCTTCAGGCGGTAGAAAATTGTCAGTTTTTCACAAGGTTTTCTTCTGAATCTACAACATGAATAACAGTTTCTCATTACAGCACAACAGGATAGGAAAGAATTTTGAAGAGGGTTGTGCACATGCATACATGTTCCAGCACAATCACATTTGTAGCAGAGATGGTAAACAGAAACGTCTGAAATAAGACAATTGTTTATTTCTGTGTTTTTCAAAATGTAATATATGAAATATTTAGCTATGGGTTGGTATGATATTGAAGAGCAGCGTTCTGGCTGATATTATTGTTAAGTATGTGAAAGAATGTGTGTGCATGCATGTGTAAATAGATGTCTATGTGAACAGTGCATTCTAGTTAGGTGGCAGATGGAGAAGGCAAGAATGGGGGTGGGGATCAAGCACCTCTGACAGTATGGGGCCTGCGCTGCACCCTGTTCCTGCCAGCTCTGAAATTGCTAAGGTAAAGCCGTGCCGCTCCAAGCCATTTTACAGTGTTACTTTACACACAAGATGAAAACCTCTGCTGTGAAATGTCGCCTAACAATTGAATGAGAGAGTGACGAACATGCGCGACAGACACGTTGCTTCTTGAAGCACGTTTTGTCCTGTGAGGTCTGATAAGGGTGTGATGATTGCCACAGATAAAATGCTGAGAAGATCCTGTGGGCAGCAGCATTTTCAAGCCAAGGAAAGGCCACTGAAGAAGCACATCTTAATGATGAATCATTCTGTATAATAAAAGAAAATCCCTCTGGCATCCAAACAAGAGGCTAGTCATGCAGCAATTAAGCTTAGTTAAAGGCATCAAGCTGACTATGGGTGGCTAGTGGCTACCTGAATACGTACATCCACGTGCATGTCCTTGCGTATGCAAGCACGCAGACACACACATTCACTCACTCAACCCGTCTTACACACACACACACACACACACACACACACACACACACACGCAGAATTCATACGAGGCAAATGTGATCTCAAAAGACAAGCAGCGACAACCCACGGCTCCATCAGAGTGCCCGGGGTTGCATTGGTGGCCATCGTCAAACAAATAATTCTTTGTGACTGAAAAAAAGCCAATCCAAAAGGTCATTTGTGACCTCTGGGACCAGTACTGTGCAGAATCTGTCACTAGCAAGCACCGCATGTCTGTGTCAAATGGCAAAAGGTATGCGGTGCAGCCAGCCTGCCGTGTAATAAAGACGGTAGGCCTATATGTATGTGGCTTCGCTGTCACAGTTGCATTAACAGGGCTCTGCAGTCTCCTGGCTTATCTGCAGAACATCAGACATGCCATACTGTATACTTGACTAACTTGAAGGACTGGTCACAGCTTGTAAATTGTGCAAGCTTTATATTTAAACGGGTTTTAGGGCCACATGTGGAACACCGTATTAATAAATATTATTGGATTCACATTTATTATAGTGGTAATTTGACTGATAAATCTCCAAATGATATTCGTCATTACAGAGCATGTTTAACTGCTATGTGTGTGCTCTCATGCAGTGCTCTTCTGATAGAGGTAATCCTCAGAGGAATCACTAACAATGACCAACCGCCATGCTTGATATTATCGCTCTCGTCACACGATTTCCACAACAAGGGTTAATAGCGTCAGAAATTCAGGGGAAATTGATGAAGGAATATATAATCCGTGCCTCCCTCTCAGCCAGCTTGCCATGCTCATATATCTGCATCAGACCACACCTCCATGTGGAACAAATCAATAAGATTCCATTTCTAACCAGATTCGTTTTTTTGGAATGGTGAAATCCCATCTTCATGGACACACTAACAAATTGGATATCCTGAAGGTTACATTTGAAAAAGAAACAGAAACAGACGTGCCATAGGCAGTTCTGTAAAAAAAAAGTATATGCCATGCATATTGTGTGTAGAAATTGCATATCACACAAAATTGTGTGAGTGCAAATGAGGTAACGCTCTTTATATTTCCCAGATCTCCTGCACTGTACTCTCTCTCTCTCTTTACTCTCCTCTCACTTGCTCCAGCATATCTCCCCCAACATCCCGCTAAACCAATCAGGGATTTAAGGGCCTCTCTTCCAATCAATTACCACCCAAATCAGTGCAGAAGCCTTTGATATAGAATAATTTGTCAAATCAGTGCAGATGGCTGGGGGCAGGTACCCCTGTGCCATAGGTCACATCCACATGGAAATCTCTGCTCAGGGTGGGATCTCCCGATGCTCCGCAACCCATTAATGGGAAGTCATTGTGTGCTCCAGGACTGCTGTCCAGCTGCCTGGTCCCATAGATTGCCAATGTATAAGCATCTTAGCCTGACTGGTGGATAATGCTAAGTCCCAGGGTCTATAATAATGATTTGGAATATTTTTAAAGGCAGGCTAAATGTGACTTTCAGAGATCCTAATTGAGGTGTTCATATGGACTGAAGAAAAGCTGCAGAATGTGTTCCAAGGTGCATTTCTAAAGTGCAGCATTATCACATTTGACCTACTGCGACAAAATATACCTTCGGTGCTCTTCATGTGAAATAATAATGTCCTGTGATACAAGTAGGGAATAGTTAAAGGGTGTACAGCTTTAACTTGAAGCAGTACATGTTACATGTGTTGGAATCCATAAACCAAATGTAATTACATTTTTACAATGTCAACAGACAATTCTGCACTCGCCAACTGCGTCTGGTGTGGAGAAAGTCTCCAAACATGCAGCACTCATCCATAGATTGTGCCATTAATGCGTGATTGGTTCATTCATTAAACAGGCTTGGGACAAAAGCAATTCGTCACTGTTTGTGTAGTGTCGAGTAGTGGGAGGAATATTAGATGTAAACTCTGTTCATATAGTTTGAGTTACCATAAAAAGTGACTAAACACACTAATCCATACATGGAACATAGGCCTTGTATTTGTAATTCTTTATGGGTTCTTGTTATTTTGATATTTTTCACATGGGCTGATGCTGTGTCAGCTACCTTTCTGTGAATACACTTCCTGTAACATCAGTTACTCTTTTAGGTCAGTGTAGCAGGGCCTGTTCTACATGATCTTTTGCTTAGGTTTCCTTATGTTTTTGTGTCTTGAGGTTGTGTATGCGGTCTTCTCGTCTTAGCCAAATTCAATTCAAGAGTTCCAAGCTAGCACTTCAAGCTTCAGCACTCTCCTAATCCACTGAATGCAGGTAGAATCTGAGTTCCTTCAAGACAATAATAATAACTGGTTAGAATGATAAAAACACTTGTAGCGTTTCCTTAATGGGTTGTACGCTTGCAGCCAGAACACCAAAAATAGAAGAAAAGGTCGCGATGAGTCTGTAGTAAGTTGGTGGCTGCTGATCTGTTGATCTCATAAACAGTGCTTGTGAAGTCTTAGTTTTGTAGTGAACAGAACAGTTT
This sequence comes from Anarrhichthys ocellatus, assembly GCF_004355925.1. Taxonomy (NCBI): domain Eukaryota; kingdom Metazoa; phylum Chordata; class Actinopteri; order Perciformes; family Anarhichadidae; genus Anarrhichthys; species Anarrhichthys ocellatus. The sequence continues at coordinate 4,780,172 of NW_022280057.1, forward strand.
GACCCACTAATAGATTGAATTTATTACTGAACTGAAGACAGACGGTAGCAGACCGAAGTGTTTAAGTATTGTTGACAGAGACAAGATTGCTTCTCTTGTACCAACTGAAGTGCATTAGAAAAAAAGTAAAGCAACTACATCGATAGTCAGTGACTAGAGATCTATATACTCAACTAAACAAAACTATTCAAATTTGACGAAGTGATATGTAATTTCCACCTCTAAATGTTGGATAGCAGTGGCATTTAGTGTCTAAATGTGAGAATACTTTGGCCAGCCTACTATTAAAGAAGTTTAGCAAGAAGTTGTAACTGAATGAACCCATGTCTTTTTCAAAACTGTGGATACGATTAATGTTATTTAAGATTAATCATACCAAGCCTAATTTGTATAAATGTTCTAGAGGGATAGGGGATCACTTTGAATCATGTTGTATTTTGGAAATTGTGCTTTTGTAGTATAAACATTTGCCTAACTGCATTGTAGATTAAAAAAGAGTTGCACATTGGACTATACTGGCAATAGTGAGTATTCCGAATATTGTATCTGTCTTTTAGTTTAATAAATGTGACGGTTACATTGGCAAGGATATAAAGGAACATCAATCTGTGATGTAAAGAGTAGACAATTAAATGTCAACAGATAAAAGTGCTTTGTTTAATTTAAGCCCAAAAGACTTCTAATTAAAAAACAGATTTTGAGATTGAGGAGCCGTGCGCCAAGACTCCGGACTATTATTCCACAGAAGCACGTTTTGTGATGTATATGCCTTTACACTAAAATATAAATGTAAAATATATTTTTTTCAATGATATTGTATCCTTTCTTCTAAATTAATGAAAACGAAGAACCATACCTACCTAATAGATGTACTGTGCCAAGGTTACAGAGGTTATATGTATGTGTGAAATCCTCCTGGCTAAAACATTAACAATGCAACTACATTAGTTTTCACTGACATTGATTTTCTTGGCCAGGTTGTTATCATGCAATTGTTTGCCATTAGAAGAAAACTGTGTAGTTAGATTTCCATGTTTAATGACTTAAGCAAAGCCTTTGAGGCTTCATTAGTTTGCACAGTGGTGCAACCCGAACTAGATTGTCTAAGAAAGAGATAAAGTTAAAGCAAACAAAACTTGTGTCCTCAGGTGATCTGCCCCGTCAAAAGGGGAATACAATGAAAAATAACCCAAAACATAAATAAATACATTTAAAAAAAACTTCAACATCTAAAACCTTTAATTTATAGATCAAGCATTAATCATAAAGCGCTTAAGATTCACGTTTATGGTCCAAGTCATAAAAGAGCTTATTTTAATGATTTTATTCATGAGCAAAGTATTATTCAATACCTTCATGTTTCAGTGATGTATCCTGGCCTCTTACTTTCCCCTCCCTACCATTATAAATCAGTGCAGTGCTGTGGGATGACATGGATGCCAGCCCTCAGTTCTTTGTGCAAGAATCAGACAAGTTCTCTGTGGTGTTTGAAACACATTCTTTTAGAATATGTCTTCAGATCAACACAGCACAATTGTGTCTCTGGCAGACGGAACAAAGATTGCCCAAATTAGAAATGAAAAATAAATCTTGAAAAAAAAACTCAGAGGGAGGCCAATGACTGCGAGCATTCTAACTGAAACTACCTCAATGGCCGGCTGATATCTGCAGACACATTCTACCCAAAGCCATATTTGAGCAGCAATCAACATAATCATCAGCAAGCTGCATTTGCAGATTGCGTGGGTGTGTCGTCGGTTCTCCAATTTCACAATTTATTGTCTTCATGCGAGCAACACTTTTTGTGCTAATCAAGCTGCATTTCTAATTCATCTTAACATGTCAAGCTTTTCCCTGAATGTCATCACCTCTGTTTTATGTACTAAAGAGGTTGTTCATGTTTTTAAATAACTAATACATGCCCATGCATCAGTTAAATTAACTGCAAACATATGATGCCTTGTCAAAAATGTTCTGCTGCACTATGAGAGGTGTCTCCATGTGCCTCATTATTTTTTTGTTTGCTTTCTTCAATGCAAAAGTAGTTTGTGGATCATTGCCAAGAGACTGTTTAGATCATAGTGAGCGTCATCTCCCAATTTCTCACCCATTTTAAAGGATACAGTTCTTATGCTTTTATTTCTTGACACAGATTTCATGATCTTTGAAAAGCCTTGTATTAGACAGTAAGGGAAAAACGTAGAAAAATAAAACAAATGGAATTATAAGAGGAAATTGAAGTTTGGAAATGATTACAAGCATGCAAGCTCTCTAGGCAAAAACATGCTGCATTGCTCAGGATATTTTTCTCATCCTCAGCCTTTGCATATTTCACACTGGCGTAGTCTTCGGAGATGTAAGTCATACTGAGAGAATGTGACTCTGCATGCTAAAAAGGCATAAATACGAGAGCAAAAAAGAAACATAACCAGCAGATGACCTTATTACGCTCAGTGTGTACCATGCAGTAGCTATATTGCCTTTATTTGTCATTATTACCACCCGCCATTACTGTGAGTGGGAGGAATATCAATTTGACAAAGATGGCCTCTGACTAAATTTTAAGGAGCCCCCCTGTCACGGGAGACACATCCCGACTGTTCTGAGTGGGCAGATATGGCTGTGTTTTACTACTTATGGATATTCAGTGGAAAAGCACGGAGCGGGTCTTGCTGTAATAAGGCATTTACCAATGCAGAGGAGCACTGTGCACTGTTAGAACATATGTTAATGCCCTTGGCTGTGGCCAGAGAAACAGCAAGAGGTTCGGGGAAAAAAGCACATGGGACTGGCCTCCTGGCGCACACATTTGCCTTCTACAAAGATATTAATATGACTGGTACTCAGTGGTGAAAGAGGAGCAAAAATTACCCTGGCAGTGAGACAAAGTTTGTTTTGGTGATGGTGATGGACCCCAATTGGGTGAGGCAGGCAGGGGAAGAGAGACAGCTCTGTGCTCAGTGGCTTTTGAATATCATCAGTGGCACACTTTTAACTGACTGCAGTGCCAGAAAAACTGACATCAACATATTTGAGGAAGACATGCATGGAGCAAATGGGGATATGACTGTGAGCCTCGTCTCTGTGCTTTATCAATGTTTTACCAAGTCTGTGCCACTGGCTTTGCAAGAAGGGTTGTCTGTGTTCCCATGCAAGAGTTGACAGTTACAGTACATATTGGAACGAAGTTGTCAGAAAAATATTCAATTAAATGTATGCTGTTCATATAAGTCACCATTAGCGAACATGGAAGGGAATATTATGCAGTTCAACTGCGTTTTCACTGTGTGCTTAGAAATGCGGAACTTCCAACAACTGCCAACAATATGTAGATTTGGAGAGCTTATGCTGACAAGGATTCACTGCAACTAAGTAATCGCCTTGCTTTGCTTTCACATTCATATGAACTAGTGCAATGACTGCTGGGAGACCGTGCCGATTGCTTGGCCCCCCCGGAAGTTATCAAAAACAGCTCATTACTCATTGACTCCGGGGAGAAAAGTTTAGTTGTAACGTTAGTATATTCAGCATCCAGTTCACAACTGGAACGTGAACTGCAGTCAGTGAGCTGCGGCCTGTAAAGGACCTCCTGTGGACAGCCCACTTCGGATGGCACATGTGAGAAGTGTGCCTTCAAGGGCTTTCTGCCAGAGAACCCTTTCTTCCAGAAATGTGCTTGAATTTAGTCAACAAACCTACTTGGTTAGGTTTAGGAAAAGATTGTGGTTTGGGTTAAATTAAATCTCCCATCTGCCTGCGACTCAGTCCGCAACAGCCCCCTCCCCCGCTGCTACAAAAAGCCCCAGCAATATACACCCAAGTGTGAAGTAGATGGGGTGAACGGTCCTTGAGATATGAGGACATACAGACACACGCATACAGATATTTCTTGCTTTATAGTTAGATTACCTGACAAACTATTCATAAACTTGACATTTGTCTCACCCGAGACTGTGGAAGATGTAGTCTCTTCCTAAATATTCAGTGTATTGACTGTAAATATTTTATCAGGAGCAGAAAAGTCAAACCAGTTCTTGTGTGCTGGGTGCGTTCAATGTTGCTGTTATTAAGCAACAACTTGTGTTTTCCCTGTATAGGCAGTTGCCTTCTTTTTTACTAATCATTTCTATTTGCCAATTTTTTTATTTTATTATACTATATTGATCCCTTTAAGGGGGAAATTTGTCTCTGCATTTGACCCATCCCTGTATATAGGGAGGAGTGGGCTGCCCATGACAGGCCCATCCGTTTTTTTTAAACTTTTTAATCAACATTTCACTTGTAGCTGTACAAGCATTTCCTTAGTGTCGTGCAACATTTTGTCTGTCCATATTTGAGCAAATGCTGCAAATTACTACACAAGTTATTTTTACAAAATCCTGACAATCATATGTTTCCACTAAACGGCATCGTGCAACACTCAAAATGCACTTATGAGGTGGGGTAAGTACAAAGAAGAAAGCGTTGCTGATGCTAAAATTAAATGTGGCAAGACTGCTGTCACCGTGAGTTCTCCCATTCACAGACATGACAGACTGCTGCCAACAACGGCACTGTTATTCTTTCGACTGATCACACACACTTTTAACACAAATGTACAACTCTTGGAGAGTGCGTCACTGGTTGCCTGGTTTTTCTGGCACACGTGGTCCAGTCGCTTCCAAATTCACAGTTCAGCAAAACAATGTTTCCGGTCCATGATACCCCAACGGGGTAGCACCTTATTGCATTTAAAGGGAGAGTATGATTAGACAACGAGCACCAGCTGTGCCAGTCAAATCACCTGGCACTGCTCTCTAATGAGCCTCTCTCTTTCACACAACTGAATGCCAACCATGACCACCTCTACATGCAACAACGATAGTTAGTCTAACTGGGCTAGTAGTCTCTCAGGTATGTTGAACTTGTATAATCTGTGGCTACCAATACCCGATTGGTTAGGGTTAGCCTGTTAAATAACGGAATAATAAAGGCCCCACAAATTAAGTTTATATATATATGTATAACTTTTATAATCAGCTTGGTATGTCTCTTCATTTAACTATGATAAGAAATACTATGACTACTCTTTGTAAAGTAGAATTACATAATAAGGGCTAAGATTATTATTTATATTGTATACTGAGATACAGCAAACATATAACAGCAATGATGTTCTGACTTACCACCCACAGTAAATGGTTGCAGAGTAGATTCCAGATGCACACATAATGCAATTTTCTCTGTGATAAATCTGATCTCTTACAATAAAATTAATCTCAGTGCAATGGTCAGGTAACATATAAGTTGAAATAGCAACAAACGCAGTCTTTTTGAAGTGAGACCCATCAACAATTCAGCACAGAGAAGGCAATTATTCTTCCAGACATTGATAAAGTAGTATTACCGCTTGTTCACAGTCGTTGGACTGTTTAACAAGCTTCTTTGTAAAATCCTTATGCTTGTGGTGATATGTGAAGAATGGCAGTGAATACATTTTGAAACCCAGATGAAATGAGCTAAAAGCCATTATAGCTAACCATTTGGCTATAAATTCTGTTTTTAAATTAAAGTCAGAAGCAACTCCCAGTTTTCTGGAGATCATTTCCATAAATGTTATAAAACAAATCATTAATCAGTATCATCATTGTGCCTTATGTTTGTCAGTGAGTGACAAACATTCTGGCTTTGCTTCAATCATGAAGCCTGTGATACAGTATGTCATTGCACATCACAATCTATGTACAATGCCTCTGCCAGTCTCAATGAAGGAAACTGTCAGGCGTTTCAATGGGAGCGAGATCAAACGGATGAACAATTCACGTTACTAGCAGATCTTGATAAACTGACGTTTTGACACATCAAGGGGCTTTCCCTTCTCGTTTCCACCATGTTTCGTCTTTGACAATACACTTAGTGGCCACTTTATTACACGTACCTCCCCATTAATGCGGCTCACTCCCCCAGACACTGCGTCAAGCCTTTTTCACTCACTATGCAGCAGACAGCAATTGCAGACGAGGCTGAGAGGTTCACTTACTGTCCAGCTGGACCTGTAAGCCCCACGCATGTGTCACCGACATCTACAGTATATCTAGTTTAATTTCAGTCAAATGCAACAACTTTTAAATTCTGTGTGTGCGTGAGTGAGTGGGCATCTCTGTTTGATACCATCCTTGACTGCTGACTCCTCACTGCTCTTAACCATCCGGTAGGGATCACAGCAACTGCTTCAGTTTAAACTCTTATTTCCGCTACGGATTACGAGTTGTTCCTCCCTCGATTTGCCCGATTAGATAATACATTTGCATGTAGGTCTGTATAACCATCGCTCAGCAAATTACAAACTAAACCGAGCACTGGCTACAATGGAGCGCTACTTCTTATGTTGGTAGGAAGAGAGCTAGTTAGCTGTTAGCAGCTGGTGTGAGTCCTAGAGTGTGTTAGGCCAACAGAGCTAACAACACAGCACGACTGACAATTTCTGGTGAGAGGAAGTGTTACAGTAAATATGAAGCGCTACACAGTGAACTACAGTTTAGCTGAACGGAGCCGGTGCAGGCAGCTGCATAGATTAACATGAGAGCGTATCTGTTGCGTGAGACAGTCGAGTGAAAAAAGCTACTAATACGCTTGCAGTCAAGACAAGGGGTTAGACAATTGTGGTTTGTATTCATTCAATCAAACATTACAGCAGCGGTCGCTGCGGACACACCTGGTGGAGATCTGCACTCTGCTGAGTACACTTTTTCAATTTTTTTTTTACTGATTCTGTACAAAGTGCCCTATTTAGCGAAAGAAAAGCTGCAGTGATGAGGTGGTGTGAACATCTGCATACTGTGACACACGGAAGACCTTTGGACTGGATAAACGTGACATTTTACAGAAGTTTCAGTGTAGACACACGGTCATTAAAACTCAATCTCTGAAGAGTGGAGAAAGTTTCTCTTGCATCAATCTAATTTAAACTCTATGGATCTCTCGTATCAACATCAGAGGGCGTTGTTGGTTTGATGGTAGTGGGAAATATTTTCTTTGCACAATTAGGCCCATACATATCAAGTATTCTTCAAGCCATAGCATACTTAACAGATTATTCTGTTAGCAAATGGAGGCTGGAGTAATCTTCGTCCAGTGTATATTTATTTTGAAGTTTACACAACACACATAAGCAGTTCAGGCTTGTTTTGATGAGGTTGGGAAAAAACTAAACAATAATGGAAAAAACCAAAAGCAAATTAAACAAAAACAAACTTTTAAATAAATTCTAAACAGGGTACTTAAGAAGGCAATTCCCCGGAACAGTGCAGAACTTTTTGTTTAGGCGGTACAACTATTTCGTTATGTTCAGGAAAAGATCATGGTTTGGGTTAAAATAAGGAAAAACATAAAATAACTGTTTGTTATGTAACTTACACAGGTGGTGTTATTTAACAAAAATAAGGTTATGTGATTCAACGTCCATTTGATTTCACATGAGACATCAACAGCGGCCTCATGGATGAAAATTCGGGTCTGTTTGACCCATCTGTCCACGACCACTTTGTCCCTCTTTATATTATATTAGTCACCTGCTAGTATGCTAAGACATTAGCTAAGCATAACTAGGATGTAATGTTAGTGTTGTTGAGGGTATTGAAGGGCAAGATGTTCATCTCAGCAATGCAATGAATCCTCGATATTCTAGGAAACAAATAGGAGCTTGAATGAAAGCAGAACAAGGCCTCATGTGTGCCGGTACTTGGTGTGCTTATGATAGTTTGCTTCCATAAATACAGCCAACATTGTCGCTGACCAGGTGCAACCCTTCATATTGACAGGCTACTGTTTTTTGTCGAGGGGATTTTCTAGCAAGATAATGTGTCGTTGTTTGAAGACGGTTCCAGGAAATTACTTTACTTTAGTCCAATGGTCTGCACAGTCCCCAGATCACAGCCTAATAAAACACTTTTGGGATGAGGTGAAGTGGGATGTTCACAGAATTTGCGCCACTGAAAACCTGCAAAAACTACGCTGTCAAGTCAGTATACATCATCCCAATGGAACATTTCTGGCATCTTGTTGAATCAATGCCTCAAAAAAAAAAGTTGCAGTGCTGAGGGTCGAAAAGTGCCACACAGTAATACCAAGGTGTACCTAATGAAATTGTCAATGAGTGTATTTACAACCCTGGTAAAGGACTACACTTCAGTCAAAGACCTCCGGCTGAAATAGTCCTTCCCTTCCTTGGCTTCTTAGCATAGGCACCATGACATCCGGAATTTGCATAGTAGTAAAGATCAATGTAGCTCTTGGAGGCTGGTGTGGCACTTATTCAAAACAGCTCCCCTCTTTTTCCCTAGTGTAGTCTTGAGCGAAAGGGGGTGAGCAGGCAGTGAGTGATGTGGGTGAAGAAAGCCAGACACTTCCTCGGCCGGAGTCAACCTCAAAGAGCATTTTGTCATGTATCTTCTTTTGGTAAAGTACCTGCAACCCTCTTCACATCACCACTGAATCAAGGTCTGTTTCTAACTATTTGATGCTGTTTGATGTCGATGTTGAGATGTGAACCAAGTAAAACTGGCAGAGCATTTTTTATTTTTATTTTTTTTATCTTCATCTTTTAGCACTAGTGATTTTTGGAAAGCGATAATTATTAAGTTAGATGTCACTGCATTATGAAGAATGTCCTTCAAGCTGCGCCGTATTTCAAGGGACAGCTTGACAAAACTCACTTTGAATTTGGTTGAAAGCATGTCTAATTGAATTTTGATACGTAATTAAATCAAGCAATAAATCAGCCCAGATCCCACTGCAACCGACAATTCAACACTCCCGAGCACCACAAGCTAATTATGATGAAGTTATTATCTCAGCCAAAGGGAGTACTCTGAATGGCTCCTTCTGCATCACAGAGAATCTTTTCAACTAGACTGTACTCAACCTTGAGGAAAGGGCATCTCTCATATTAAGGATCCAGGAGATCCTATAAATGTCACTCACTTGGTTGGAAATGTATCAATGTTGAAACATTGTCCCACTCTAAAGCAGGTGATTAAAGCACTAGTGAAATGTTTTTGACTCGCATGTACGCATTAACATATTGATGCACCAAGCCAGAACTGATCTGATGTGTTGTAAATCAGCAATTACAGCTGGTAGAAATTTCTCTGAATAATCCCTTGATGTGTAGGAAGTGACTATATTGATTTAACATGGATTAAGAGCATCGTCCTCATCATCTGATTTCCAGTTTCATATGGTTAATCAATTACATTCCCCTGCCATTTAAGTATGCTTTAGATGCCATGCACCACACATGTAAGCTCATGGCACAAGGTATTAAATCATGTCTAATTATAACTTTGCAGCTATGTGTCGCATCACTCTCATAATACCTTCCTTAAGAAGACAAATTGGTTTGTCGGTAAATCGGGGTATAAAACAAAAATTAGTCGTTAGTTATGTCTGCCACATGAACCTTGTAAGTAAATATGCATACATGAATAAGGTGTGTATTAATGATCAGCCTGCTTGAAGCTGAGAAATCTTTTACAAATACATGAAGAAGTGAAAAGGGCAACATTCTCCAACTCCCCAGACAACCATACTAGATCTAGCTGGTATGGCTTTCGTAAATGAATCCTCTGCAACAATTACCGGAGTAGCCTCCTTCTGCATAATTTGATGAGCAAAGAGAAAATTGATGAACTTTTTTTAATTATTACGCCGCTTGGGATTCTGACACAAGCGCCACAGAGAGAGGAGGGGGTCTACCACTACAGCTGCCAGGGAGCTGCTTTTTTTTCTTTTTTTTTTTTTTTTTTTTCTCTTCTTCTTCCTTTCTCTCTTTTCCTCTTCCCACCTCCCCTTTTTGTAATTCACCCAATTTGTCGGTCCAAATGAAACAGCAAAAGGTTAGAGTGTGGAGTAATTAACAGCAGCTAGCCTAATGAAATTAGGAGGGGGCGGTAGACTGGAAGGATCAATACCTCGCTTAGAGTGAAGCAAGAGGGGGGGGGATTGTCCAGGGAAAACACACATATACAGACCACTTAATAATAATAAGCTGATGAAAAGGCAACATGTTGTCCACTTGTAAATCAAAATTGGTTCGAACACACTCCGACATTATTGCCGTCTAGTAATTGTGTTAAAGGAAAGCTGCTCCTTGTGCACACTCATGAAGTGTACAGGATTTACGCCACTTCGTGTGGTTTGCTGAGAGGGTTTCCCTTTATTGAATGTCAATAAGTACATCAATACACTTTGGACAACTGAACACCAATGCAGAGGGAAATGGGGATTGTATTTATCTAAGCCTACACTTAAGTATATTGAAGACTTTATTAGCCCCTTTTGATGAGGTGTTTTGTTTGCAACAGTTTTATCACGCTGTCTAAGACATGCTGCGTTTGCCAGAAATATAAGGGATGCAAACTTGAACTCTGCCCACTGTTTCTTGGCTGAGACATCCACGTCTCTTGTGCATGCACACACGAGCAGATGGCATGCACGTCCAAGTTTTCCATAGTGGATATTTGTATTACGCGTGCATATGTCTGAATGTGTGTGACTGTGACACGGCTACCTGACAAAGCTGTCATTTTTCTTCTATTGATGAATCCAGCCACGTTCATCTCACCCGTAGGGATAACTAGCTGAATTGAACAGCTCCTGAGTCAGTCAAAACAAATGTGAAATACGCAAGGATGAGCTTTGCCAGCTCAAGAGACTATGGCTAGCTGGCATGCTTCCTGTCTCTTTGCCTCACTCTGTGCTTCTCCCCACCTTCAAAGGTATTTACACTATGGAGTACACTGTAATGTGGGAGGCTGTAGAGATGGGAGCAGCAGATCTCATTAGTGTTAAACTATTAGGAGCATGGGGACCCCTGGGATGAGGGTCTTTTCAAAGCTTTCAGTCCAACTTGAAGTTACCACATCATACAGTCTTTAATTTTTTCACAAACTGCAGCAAAGCGTCTACAGGTACCGTTTTTTAAGACTTTGACCTTACTGCTAATTGATACAACTCAACAAAGCTTTGTACTGTGATGCTGTCCTATTCCTGACAGATTGATGAGGTCAGCCAATTTAGTATGGACGTATAAGCGCTGGGTTTTTATTTTCTATGTGATATTAATGTAGTGGAATACGTCCTTCCTTGTGAAGCCAACTGATCATTTTGACACCTGTCATCGTAATTGCTGAAAATGAGCACAAGGAATATGAAGTTGATTGTTATTCCTTATCTCGAGTTGACGGGGCTCTGTGTCATCAAGCTCACAGAGGTTAAGGGGAAAAACGATCAAAGAAATGGAAATTTGCTGTGTTTTAAGGCACGTGTGAGACAGCTCTCCAAGAATTGTCACTTATCACTTAAAGTAAATTGCTGTGTTTGCTGTTGCCCCCCCCCCCCCATCATTACTTGTAACAAGCAAGCTTTCCTGTTAGCTCCATCTTTTATTGCTCCGATATCACAGTATAGGAATTTTGAAATGAAACACAAGCCTACTAATGAAATTAACCACCAACTGTGCTTATGTTGGCAACCCAATAGTTGTGTAAAAGATGTTGCTTAGCTTTCATGCTGCTTTTAAAGAGGCATTTAAAGTAATACATGCAGAACTCTTTGGCCTGTTGTTGTAAGTTAGAAATCTAGATTCATTTAGATTAATTTTTATACTCTAAATGTACTAAGGGAGATTTACTAGCATATGTTCAAAAGATGATGGGAAATTCTCTTTTTAATATCCCTGGTATACACACAGTGGGCTCGTCTTTTTTTTTTTTGCACACTGCAGGCTTCACCGTAGATATAATATTAGCTACCCTCCAGCAACCTATGCACAGCTGGAATGCACTCTCACCTACCTTCAGACTATAACCCTTTCCTTTTACCTCTGTGCCATAGTTCAGATTCTCACTGGAGAAGACAGGTTATTGCAGCCCTCCAACCTGTCTCCAGTTCATACTGTAACTCAGTGCTCGGGAACAGATAGACAGTGCTTTACATGTACAAAAGTAAATATGTGCGTGTGGTGTGAAAGCATGCCATACAGTGTTATAGTATTTTAAATGCTCCTCCCTATATACCTTCATTGTGCAACGACTGTGTCTCAAAATTGGGATTGAGTTGGATACAGAAACATAGCACAATAAGGTCTGATATTTTTAATCAATTATTTATCCAATATTTTAATGATCAGAGTGCCTGGGGTGATCAAAGGCTCGGTTCGAGCTCCACTGCCTCTGCTCACTAAGTCATCCCTCTCTACTTTGATGTGGTTCACCAACAAATGCACTTATCTTAAGCATAGCTCTCTCTCCCAGGCATGCATGTGGGTGCTTTGAAACCGCTAGTTTGAGAGGCGTACATAAAGAGAGAAGGTCAATGACCAATCCATACTGAGGAGGAAAAAAGAAAACTCATACATTTATGGTCTCCAGCAATCAGATGTACAACTGCTATTTCGAATGTCATCCAAGTATGAGACAAGCATAGGTCACCTTCTCAGATCCCTCATGTACATTATCATATATTTAATTGGTTCGCAGGGTCTCTAACTTGAAGTATGTGTCACGAGATGCTGAATAAAACATTATTTGGAGAAGAAACAACTGCTTGATGGCAGCCTCAAGTAAAATCCTGCTTTAAATGACCAGTCACTGGATGCAAATGAGGCCTGACAAATGTTGGTGTGCTCAATTATGCAGAAAAAGGAAAAGAAAAGAACATTTTTAAATTACATTTATTTCAGAAATATTTTACATTCGTTATCCCTTTCAATTAATCTATAGGGGTTAGTGCTGTAGCATGTTCCAGCCATAATGTCAGACTGATGTGTGTAGTATACAGTAGGTGTAGTTGAATTATACTCGGTTTATGACAAGGCTATAAGGTTATAAGACAAATGGAGACATAACCTCTATATGTTTCCATATGCAGCAAATTCCTGTAGATTGTGTCTATATTTTATTATAATCTTTGCATAATAATTGCATGCCTCATATTAAATAGAAAGTAATCCAGACATCAGTAATTGTATATATCAATCCTTTCTAATCTTAACGATTATGGTAACTGCACTTTTGAGATCATAGTTCATGGATTTAGTATAATATTTTACGAATGGACCACCCAATGAATGCAGGGGCCTTATAGCAGGGCAGTTGAGCTAGCAACAAAAAAGGTTAAATAATGACTTTGAAACATCACCTTTTGTGCTAAATGATATAATATTATTTTACATCATCTATTTCAGACAATAAACCTTTTCAACATGGGCACAGCACAGCAAGCTGAAAACTAAATCCTGACTTGTTATGAAGTTCTTATTGCTAGGAAACAGTTGCCTATTTCTACATCCAGCTGACAAAAAGCAATGCAACATTGTCATTCATTAGGAGTCACGTTTCTCTCCACCTGACAAATGCAAGTCCAATGTTTACCGTAACTGTTAGCTCGGTTTTGGTCTCCACCAACTGCTGTGGGAAATATCTTGGCTCTTTAGCTGCTAAATGCTCCACTATGTTCACCAGTAGGTTGCTGACTTTTTCCCCCATTAGGTACTGGTTAGGCAGTTAATCAGAGCTATTTTGCTGAAAACAGCCCTTCTACTGTGACATGTTTGAGGTTGGTCATAACATGAAGTTATTGTTGTTAAGTAACAGCCACAACTCAGAGCAGAACAGAGCGGAAAAATTCAACGGTATTCAACAATATTCACTCTAGTTTGACTAGATACCTCATGGCAATTCCATGATTGTATGTTGACCTGTATACATTTCTTACATATGCCCTTCTCCAACTCGAAACATGACTTATTATAAATAATCTACAATACAATGGTTTTACTGTGCCGTTATTTGTCAGAAGTTTGGAGACCATTTCGTTCAGTTGTCCACCATGAAGCTCCATTTTGTTTTGATGAATAGCTTTGGGTGTACGGCTCTATTGCTCAGTTAGCAGCATCCCTGGGTGAACAATTATAGTGGGATAATCTGTTGACATGAATGTGTTTCCTGTTCATTGTCTTACCATTCTACCCCAGCAGTCCTTTCTGATTCTCCCTGTCTAAGTGGCTCCTCAGTGCCAGATTTATTTTATTTTCTTTGAAAATCAAGTCATGTAGATTATTATACACAGTACAAAGAAAACACAATTGGTGATTACAAATTAAATACTCTTATCTCTCTGTGAGTTATCTCAGTCCCCAGAGAGAGGATGCTATTTTGCAGGCTTGCAGTTGTCTTTTGTTCCCAATTTAGAAGCTTGTCGCTGTTTATTGTTAATTTTTGATGCTTCATTTGATATTCTTTTCACTTTCCTGCCTGACATGCCGAGAAAACATCTTTATCGAAGTGTCAGTTGTATGGCTTGTGTTGTCAGGATGTCAGGTTTGCCCTATTCTTTACATTTCTGGGGAGAGGGTGTGTACTCTGCAGCCCGGTGTGTTGGCGTGCCAACTGAGCACGGAAATATGCTTCACAAAACTCTGGTTCTGTGGAAGAAATCAATATGTATCCTAAATCTCAATTCCAACTTAAAAAAAGCCTTTAAACCACAAAATCTATGAGGCTGTCAATTGTGAACCCTGACTGACTTTACGAAGACTGGAAAGTTCCCAGTGTAGTTTCCTTTGTTGGTTTCACACACACACCCACACACACACACACACACACACACACACACTTCCATAGTAAATGCTCTGTAGAGTTACAGTCGGACAGTGATGTGAAATGTCTTTTTGTCTTTGCAGGAGGCCTGTCAACTTGGCAAGATAACCTCTGTGAACGTAAGTCTGTTCTCTGCTCCTTCTTGCATGTACATTTCCATAAGCATGAAGTTTATTACCATATTTTACACAAGTTACACCTATGTTAACATTAGTAAATGTTATAAATGTCTTAAAAATATAATATCTATAATATGATATAGATGGAAGGTTTTCGTCCAATAGCGATGATTAATCTATTAATGTTCATGACTCCACTTCTTTTTTAAATATTTTTCTGTAAAGTTACTAAGTCACTGTCATGACCATATTTTTGCATGGATTCTTACATCCTTGTAGTATTGTATTGGTACTAGTGCAGCGCCCGTTTAAAATATGCTTGCTCAGAACCGGCAGAATACTTGGAATGTGGTGTAGCTGGTTGCAGTTTTCTCAAATACCGCTCATACAAACAATTTAACCGAGCAATACACCTGTCAATCATAGTTGCGGCACACACCCAAGTCGCGGCCTCTCAAGGTGAGAAACAACAGAGAAATACACAGATTCACGGGAAAAAAAATTCCAGGGGCAACCTTTACCGTGAGGCAAGGTAGGCAACTGCCTCAGGGCACAACTAAAATGGCCCCAAACAGCTATAGATTTATTATGATCTTTAGATATTACAAATATTGAATTACCATACTGTCATTGTGCCCCGAAATAACTTTCAATAGGGCCCAGCAAGCCCTCAGAAAATAGGCTTTCCGAGACCAAATAAATTAAATATAAAAAAGCACCACTCTAAATCTTGTGCTCAGCAGAGATGTGCTCATACGTTTTTTGTAAATAAGTTGTTCACTATGAAAAAGCATTACAAATATGACATATTGATTGACCAAAACAACCAAAAGTTAACTAGTTGACGAAGAGGGGGGTAACACTTCTTACTGTGTACTTTACGTGACAACATTTCTTTACTGGTTATGTTTTGCTGATTCAGATTTGACTCAAAAAATACAACAATTAAAATATAATGCATTATTATTCATTAAACTGATTTGCATTATATTAGAATTGAAAGCATCTTGAACAGAAGTAAGTTTAATGTGCAGCAGAATTAAGAATTGTTTTTGGGGTACTTTTTCTACCCTTCCCAATACCAACATTCCCAGTTAGAGAAATGGTGAAAAGTATTAGCAGAAACATAGCAGAAATACACGTGGTGGAGGTTCGCTTACTTTGACATAATCACCGCGGTTATAAAGTAGAGCATGGACTCAATTAGCAGAGGTATTTTGGTGGCGGTAACGTTATTAGTGTCTTACACCAGGGAAATCTAGTCTTGCTCACGGGGGAAAAACACACCCAAGTTGCAGCATGCTGATGGTCAGAAACACTGGTGAAACACTCTCTGGTTCGCTTCTGCTTTCAGTTGGCTATCTGCTCGTATTGACTCCAGAGAAGTGAAGAAGAGTTTGGTTGTAGAGTGAACTGCAGTCAATGAGCTGCGGTCTAACATCCTCTACTCAGTCTGCAGAGCCCTGAAGCCCCGCCCCTACTACTTCACAGAGCCCTGTTCGCTTGTTTATTCAAAGTTTATTATTATTGAACATGTCATGTGAACGAATTGCACCATATTCGACATTGGCACTCCCTTGGGTCCTTACATACGTACATAACCCTTCTGTTACGTTTTCCTGTGAGCAAAAATGTCTTTACTTTCAATTGTCTGTATTGTTGCTCGTTCACGTGAAATATTCAACTCAGCTCGAAAGGGCATTTCCCACTTCCTTACAAAATGCCACTAACATTAAACTCAATTGTGTTGTGGCATGTGACCGTCATACCATCTCTTATCTTTTCAGTGTTTCAGGTCCTCTCTTTATCTTGCAGCTCATGTCCGCACACAGAGTTCACGAGTCTTTGGTCAATGAGAGCAGGACTGCACAATAGCATGCTGTTCAAACCTTCTCAATTGATAACATATGACTACACATTATGAAAGTGTTTTCGTTCTCAGGGGAACATCACAGTTCAGTGTAAGACCCTGCTTTGCTCAGACTGGAACATATTACTAATACTGAGAAGATCATCATAGCATATGACTCAATAATGGTTGGAAATGTTAGAATTTGATTTGTCAAAAATCACCCAGTAATCTCTCAACCCACTTGCTACAATCACCTCCTTCTTGAGTGTTCCCGCTAACTCATCATTTCACACACAGTGGCATATCACCTCAAACGAAATAGGCTGAGCTGGAACAGCATGTTCAAAAACAAAAGGATGCACCCGCAAAGTAAAATCACTAACAGTTGAGTGGATGATGCACGATCTTGGCATTATGCAGAATAGGGACATGTTGGACAGCATTTTTGGGATAAATACCGTAACATTGCTGTTGTTTTTTATATTTTATTTATTTCCTACACATAAGACATGTGCAACATGACAAATCACCATCTCCTCTGAACAGATTTATGCAGGTCTAGGTGTGCCCGCAAGCTGATCTTTATCTGAAATGGCAGAGCCAATCTCCCCTGATTCACTCCTAAGTGGTCCCTGTTTATCACTCAAAGTGAGGTGGTTGTCAGCCAAGTCCTTCTCTGTGCAGCACTGACTTCTTGCTATTTCTAGAGAGCTTTAGTTGGGGGAAATGCACAATACAACCGAAAGAGCTGTGGCCTACCAAAGGAAAAGGTTGCGGCCACCTGGCCTCTCCTCCCTCTATATCTAAGAATAACGGACTTCTAATCCGGTAACCTGTGAATCCAGCCCTATCTGCTTATTGTCTGGGTGCTTCCCAGAGGGAGGGTTTTGGATTGGCTTGCATGTTGTATGGCAGAACCTGGCATGCATCTCTTCTGTTCATTTTATCGCTGTGTACATACTTCTCAAGGCAGTGTTTTATCTGGCTGAACGGGCTTTGTTTGGTCTTGATATCTCTTACCGCAGCTTGTCTTTGCTTTATGGATTTCTGGCAGCTTCTTCAAATAAGTGATAATGCTTAGCAAAACACTCCCCTTGACTCCTCGATGAATGTTTGTGTTTGTTTGTCATGTTTATCTTTCAACATAATGTTAAATTCACATTAGTCATTGAAAACTTTTATTTATTTAAGACCAATTAATGGTATTTAATTGTAATTAATATTGTAGCTCTATACGACTTAGTACTGAGTGCGTCGTGAAATCAAATTAGACTTTTTCTTAACATCTGGCAGCAACTTGAATGGGCTTGAATAAACAGCCGTCTAAAAATGAAGATACTCCCTTATGCAAAATGATTATGTCCTAATTGTCACGGACAGCTGTTTGTTCTAATAGATTTTGGATGCCATTGTTGGAGCAAGTTTCCAATAATTAGAGTCATGTGGAGAGGAAGCATGCTTTTTGTAGAGCTGCCAACCTTTCATAAGTGGGCTCTTTCTTTTGCTGGAACCTGGACATTGCTTTTTGCGTGCATCCTCCAGTAAATTGAGAAACAGCTGCCAACGCCGTTTGAGAAAAAGTAGATATTTAGACTACTTGAAAGCGTGGGCAAACATGGCACACATTATATGAATTTGCCAGCAAGGTATTCATCTCTGTCTCAGACAATGAATAAAACCGCAGGAGGAGGGGGGGAAAACATTCCTCTCTATATGGAACCATCGAAATACACCTCATGATTTGGCAACAGAAGGTGTCACGACACATGCAGTAAAAACAAGATACATTTCAAGAAGTCCCGCATCATATATTTGTATGTTTTTAGAAATAAGTGCGGTGCATGTTTTCTTTCTTATTCTAATACAAACAACAACAAAAAGCTTCTGTTTTGGAGTTGTTTTCTCACAAGTGTTGAAGGTTGTGCGTTTATTTTTGTTTGTCTTTGACTCTATGCCCCTTTTGCACTCTTATTTCTTATGTCTTACTAGCATACACACACACACACACACACACACACACACACACACACACAGCTATTTGTGGCCTCAGGATCTAGATGAATCAAGTAAATAGAATATTTAACTAGCTGTTTCAACATCACAGCATTGAAAACCATTCAGTTGTGCTTTCAGGCTACTAATTGTGTGGATTTAGGTTAGTCAACCCTCTCTGATAGTTTTTAAATGAAGCTTTTTGTGCACTTGCTTTTTGGCAGTGTGTCCTTCATTAGTGCCAGACTTTATTTCACTCTCCCTCTCTCCTATTTTCCAAGCCTGATTCAGTCTTATCAAAGAACAATACGCGCTTATCTATGCACTATAGTGGCGAAGGAAAAATATGTTCGCACAGAGACATCGCCTCCTCCTGAGCATAAGGGAGCATGTGTTTATGATGTTTTTAATTCAGGACACACGTATTGCTCTTGTTGCTACTGTGATGAAGAAATCAAGATAGTAATTTGTGCTCCAGTTGTATTTGCTCTTGAAAAAATAAATCTCTTATCAGCTTGAATAATGGGATGAATAAAATTCACAGCAAAAACCGCAGCTGAGGGTGTAATTAAGTTTTATGTTTTTTATCGTCCTATACGTTGTGATGCAGTATGATGCTACTGAGGGAGTCATGTGAAGACATGAATTCAAGCTAAGGTATATTTCACAGTGACAATTTTACAATTTTACAGCCTCAAAGCCAAGTCAGATCGCCTCACTCCTGGTATCTCCAGTACAGATTGCCCACTGTGCCTTACCATGTGAATTATTGTAAGTTTATGGTGTGTTCTCTGGAGGAATCACTTACCTGTTAGCAGACATCACTGCACACACAGGATGTGTTTTCTTTTTTAGCTCCAAAGAAAGGTCGCAACGTGAACTTTTGTAAACCACCAGAGAAATCAAAGAGGCCTGCACCTTTCACAAGAAAATGCCCACACTCCTGTGATCCCCAAGACTTTACAAATCAAAGTCTCAGCCTTCACACACATTCCCACTTCGTTTGTGTCTAAACTGGGTGAGAAGCAAAACTAGCACATAGTTCAACCTCTTAATACACATCCTATCTAGTCACAGGATAAGAAGTCTCAATTATAAACCTTTTAGTCAGTTTATTATCTGAAAAGTAATTCACTAAACTCATAAGATCAGAAATTATTTTTGGGTTATGAGGTCTCTGTTTCAATTAGTCACCCCCCCACCACCCCCGGTGACAGGATGCAATTTGGGCATATTTGTCAACTAAAATCAGGCAAAAGTGATGAATGCAGTGCTGGGCAAGTAACAACAACACTTGATAAAATCGAGCAAGGGTTTCCCTTGTAACCGCTACTCATTCATGCATAAATGAGCATTGTTGTCACCACTCATATTAATAGTCTTTGTTTGTCAGTGTTGGTGTATCAAGTCTCTCTTTAGGAGCAGAGAGAATACCTGTAAAGGATACTACCAATGTGCATTCATCCCTGGAATAATGTGTAATTTTAGATACCTCTCTCTGGTGGTCAATTTTGATAGAAAGACAGTGTAGCAATAACTGAGGTCAAGGGTCGAACATTGAATTGATTATGACATTTGCTTTTTAACAAGGTTGTTAGTAGTAAGCCAGTTGACAATTGGAGTCACACAGGACACGAGCAAACGGACTCCTGGGTAAAAGTCACGTGTTTGTTTAACCGATTCATCCACCTTTTCCCGACGCGGACTTTCTCGCTCTTTATACTTTTTCACCTGACTTCCAGTGCACTTAACCTGAGCCTCTAATGTTGCTGCAGCGCAAAATTACACACGATAAATGCATGGTCAACACACAAACTGACTTAAGAAATTGGTTATTCGCCAATGTGGCTATTTACACCCGAATGCATATATAGCATGGCAGACACAAGCACCCAGGGATCCGTAGACAACAATGCTATTTGCACCTAACCGACTTGAGCACTTTCCTATCTTTAATTCTTTTTTTTTTTCTCCCACTTTTTTCCAACAGTTTCTAACAGAACATCCCTTGTTTGTTGGTGTGCTCCAGACCCAGCGCCGCGTGACGTTCCATCTTCCAGACGGTTCCCAAGAGAGTTGCAGCGACAGCGGGCTGGGAGACCCGGAGCCTAGCAGCACAGCCAGCACCACCCAACCTCTTCCCCTCAGTTTCCCCCAGGAGGAGTACTATGAGCAAACGTCACCAAACAGCCGCACCGAGGGAGATGGAAACTCAGACCCCGAATCTAGTGAGTACTGAATTTTGCTCAGACAGCAGGCAAATCTGTTATTTTTACGTTTTATTTTTTATCATTTTGTTGTGATTTTTTAGGCTGACTCTCCATAATATAGTTTACAAGTGACCATCTGTGTTTTCGGACAGTAAAATAATTCACTGAGATTACAGCTGGGATTGTCATAGAAACAAGACATCCTTGCAAACATTTAACAAGGTACCACGTTCTGGAAAAAAAATGACTAACAAACGAGATACACAGAAAAGTTGCTTTGCTATACCTGCTGTTTTTTTTTTAGATGAGTAGGACAACAGTTTTGTTGCACAAGAAGTCAACCAAGACGGAGGGCTGCATTTCTGAGAGAGAAATAAAACCCAGCAGTTTTATGTGTTAAGATTTAAAACCAAAAACCATCTCAGTCATTTTAGAAAAGCTAATTAATTGGATTTGATCAAAACAAGCTGTGAATCTGTTGTCATGGGAGTGCAGAAATTATATTAATGACAATTAATTTTGTAAGGTACAATTTTGTAAATGTTGTCCAATGCTAAGCTGTAGAAGGTAAGGGAATTCAACCTCTGAAGTTGGAACTGAATTTATTCAAATAATTCACAAGACAGCTGTCACTGCCTGGCTTACTGCCCAATGATGTTCTCCATAAAAAGCCCCATTGAACGCGGGGAAGCAACACTCCTTCCTCATACATATACAACAGATTTCTTTTAAACGCATTGCTCAAATAACTGGCTTAGGGGGAAAAGAAGTGTGCTTAAGACACACCACAGAGGATCCTGGGTTTTTCCACCAGTGGTAGTGTAGATCCAAAGCCTGTGCACCAGCAGCATGCCAATGATGCTGCTGACATGATTTTGCTCCACCTTAACATGAACAAGGCTATTCTCAGTCCCATATCCCTGTCCTTGTCACATACCAACCCCCTCCACTTCAAGCTGGATATTCTGGTCCTGGTGGGTTGGATTATATTTTCTGGAGGTAACCCTGCATCATATATTGCAGGCTGGATCGAGGCTCACATCGGAGCAGACCTTCACTCCTCCTGTGGCCCGTGTGTATCACTGCTAGAAACGCTTTAGCCATTGCACAGAGTTACTTGTCAAAAAAAATAAGTCCGTTTTTTTTTGTTATCTATCCAGCAGAGAAAATCTACAGCACAGGTGGAAATAGATTGGTTTGCATGCGCCTATGTGCAGTATAGCCGTTGTGTCATATCTGTAAGTGAGACAACAGTCCTTGGTGCATCTGCCTCCCCGGCAGCTGCGCTGACAGGTCCGGGGCTTGGGTGTCAGTGTGAGTGTGATTGTGAATGCATTTGTTAGACATTAGACAAGATGGGTGACATCCTGGCGATGGCTTCCTGTTCATTTACATGCAAAGGTCCGTCCCATATGTGATTTTTCTATTTTTGATAAGAGGATATTGCAAGCAATCTTTTTTTACAAGACACACAACCAGCTGACCTCCATATTCCCCCACACAACAAACACACACACACACACATGCACATATCTGTACACCAGGCACGTGTATAAACACAGATTCAAATGCATACATCTAATGCTCAAACCTCTCCTCCCCAGCTGTTCACTTTAATGTATTCACCATGGTGACAGCAGTGATTCATATATGGGACTCATTCACATACAGAGGCAATTGCTCATCATCTCATTAATATTCAGTGACATAAACATCTCATACCTCATAAACTTACTCAAATACTGCACTTATTACCCATTTTCCCTCTGGGGTAATATTTGTTGAAGTGGATTAGTTTTAGATAGAAGACCATGCTAATGTGGTAAATGCATGTGTACTTTTACAAATTGCTGCATTAAAAATCAGAGGGAGAGTGTTAACAGACTAACCAAGAGTGTAATATTGGAGTCTAATATTAGTAGTTGGATATTAGAAAAGTAATTTTACTTATTTGACCACAAAGCTCTGAGAAATACTATGTTGTAACCTTGATGGAGGGTTGTATAAACACCATATAAGAAGTGATTTGATTATTTATACATACATATATATCATTCCTTATGCAATATATGTAGAACTATGCAGCTTTCACATATCTATTGTTTGCCTTTCCAGGCTGCTAAGAAATAGTAATATTAAATATGAACTTCCTCTAAGAATTGAATGATTAAATATTCTCAACTAAAGTCATTTGCTTTTAGATGCTGCAGATTTAACACACACTTGCACACCCGTCCGTACATCATTTGAAGACGGAGTGAGGGACGCCTGACTCATCTGGCTCCATTTTCTTCTTCCAGAGGTTTAAAGATAAACTCTGACTCTGTTCTGCTCAGTTCAAAAGGAGAGATGGATCCTGTGCATGTTGACCATCTCAGAGATAAGTGCGTTGGTGACAGAGGGGGGTCTAAGATGGATTTGATATGGTTTTATCAATGAGCACCAGGCTGGCATGGCGGTGGCAATCTCTTATTATGTCGACTGAATTTGTAAAGCAGAAGGAACAAGGAAAAGTGGGGAGAGGAGATGGAATGACTCCAAGTGAAGAAGAGGAAATAGAGCTGAGAGATTGAATGACTGAAGCGTGGAGTCGCTAGAAAGAGAATTCCAGGAGTCAAATGCGGTTTTGTTTCGTAAAGGTGCCTCAGCTTGGACCAGAATGTCAGCTTGCTGAATAATTGTCCGTGCCAAAGGCAAGCCATGTGGCCTTCTTATGACAATGAATTTCTCAACTCCTCTTTAAACCTGCATCTTTATTAGGCCACCCACTCTTGAAATAAAGTTCATATGACATTTTATGTTTCTATTATTTATGAGTTAGGCGGCTGTTCATTTTATAGGCTCTTGCTTCCCCCTCCAGGCTTTCTTCACCGCCCGTCATCAGTCTCTGTGCTGTCGCCTCTTTTGTCACACACTGTTCCAAAGGTTTTGATATTTCCTCCCCTGCCTCGACAAATAGATAAAAGCTGCAAATTAATATCATTAGCATGTGTGTTTTGAGGTCCAACCCCCATACGTCTTGACAGCTGGCTCTTACAAAACTACACATCAAGAACAATTTGGCATGATGAATCGTACCTGTCCCTTTAAGCCAAATTGCAACACTTCATCAAAACATCAGAAACAGGAACGCATAATGATATGCGACGCATCTCTTCCCTCAAATAAGAAGGATGCGCTGTTTCAGTTGGCGTTCTAGTGGCTCAGTATCCTCGATATGGGTTTACAGAGGTTCACCACAGGCATCAGAAGTGACTGACTTTTCCTGGATTCACAAAGTGCATGTGATTCTGTTGTTTTTCAACAGTGAGCATTGGTCTTGTTCCGTGTGACGTGAATGCACTCGTGATCAGTTAAGATTTGTTGACATTAATGATTAAATCCTGTGTATTCCTTCTGTTGTTGACTTGATGATGTCCTGGACATTTTTTTCTCTGAATGATGGGAATCATCATGTCATGAACAGCACACAGAGCTAAGTCCTCAGACAAAGAGCAGCAAAGTGGGAGCAAATCCCTGAGTCGAAATCTTTCACATTTTTCAAACAATACACAATTCTGTTCTCTGGGCGATTTGTAATATACTTATTTCTTTCCCCTGTTGTTGGAGCTGAGGGATTTAAGAGCTTGTGCTTTTTGCCCACTTACAAGCAACTCACTACAGGCAGTTTTGAAGCAGTGCATTAGTCTCTGGGAGAACCATGAAAAGCTGTACAATATAGTGCCGTATCTTAATCTGTGGCATATGGCTTTCAAATGACCAGCTTACACCTTGTCTGTCTAAGATCTAAATCTGCTATTAAAATAAGCCAATCCTTTTTAAACACTGCAAGTATAATGAGATTATCGTTTTAAACGTGCTGCTAGTGTATTATAAAACTACAGACTTTTCACCAAAGGGAATTGCTTCATCAAATAACAGAGTTCAATCAATGATTTTGTTTGATATTTAAATTATTTTTACTTTATTTGTGCAATTTTGTGTCCAAGGCTTTTATAGTTCATTATATAATTCCTGATGCCAGTAGACAAATAATCAGATTAAAGGCTTGCTGGGTTCATACTTTGTGGGGGTTACATTCCCAACTCTTTGATTTCTGTAGGTCTAGAATTTGCATAATAGCTCTCAGACTGAATTTGCGGTTGACTGATTTACAACTGCCTTTTTTTTGGAAAAATCTAGTGTGAAGGGACCACTTGAATTTTTAATACTTTTCAAACCTCTAACTTATTACAGCGTGTCTGGCCGCCAATGCCAAGCTTGTGCTAAGATTGGAATTCAACTGTCTAGACACAATCTGCCCATAAATAAAGGGATTTCAAGAGGAAGCATGAAAAAACAAAAAGTCAGTTGGTTGTGATTGGAACTCCTCAACTAAGCGGGACCGGCCTCTGTGTAACACTGTTGAACTGCATTTTGTCATACATGCCAATAGTTTAGCACATCATTATGTGACAGCAACAACGCCAAAGTGTTCAGTTGAGTAAGCTACATTAATTATTCATATGAGTCCAATCTCAGTTTCACTTTGAGGGTTCTCAAATGCAATTAGAAGTAATGAATGTGCTTCTTAATTACAATCATTTGTGCAAATTTCCATTCCCCGTTGAATTTTTCTGTAGAAACATTGTGACACTGACCAATGGTATATCATTTGCAATGTGACTAAATCCATTCAGCATAGAACAATTAGCTGTAATTAGTGTTACAGTGTCATCAGCGACCAGGGGGAATGACTAAGCTGACATGCAAAGGAGAAGAGGACCCTTGTTCGGAGAGTTTAAAGTCCAACGTTGTACCAAGATCCAGATAATTGGCTGACAGGTTAGAAAGATGATGAACTGTTGTAAGACTCTAAGGCTTAGTTTTTTTTTTTCCCAACTTCTGATTCATGTAAAATTGGCTGAGGGGGCATTCTCTTTGACAGTAATGCCCTTTCTCCACATTAACACTTAGTGCAACCTTTTACTCCTGCCTGCCCATCTCGTCATCTGCTGCTGACAAATGAGCAGCTTCAATAAAGTAATTGAGAATGAAGTGCCTTGCTTAGGGGTACGTTCCTGGTGGTTGTTAAAAGATGGGAGGAAGCATTTCTAATTCATTTCACATCATGACCTTACAAATTGTCATGTTATCAGTGATATTCTGTCTGCGGTGTGTATATTTAATTCATGCCGCACATAAAATGGTAATGCAGCCTATTCCTTTTCTTGCAGTTATTCCACAACGTACAAGATAACTTCTTCAAACTCCTTTTTTTCACATCATGTGCACCAGTTTGCTTCTTGCTATATATTCTCCCTCATATAAATAAATAAAAGCCTTTGTGCCTTCTAGCTCCCAGAACTTTTTACAGCTGCCCCAGTGGGCCTGCAACAGAGCTAAATGAAGCAACAGTGAGTATTAACCTACATAGATTGGACCTCGGCTTTTAAGATGATTTGAGATTTTTTTTTCTTATTTCCTCTGCTTTTTTTGACCACCGGGGGTCTAGAGCCGAGTCAGCAGGGGATTTAGATGGACTCATCTGTATCCTTCTCAACCGATTGGGATTTGGTGGAAGTGCTCAGTTCTCAGAGGTGAGGTGGAGGGGAACCCTTGTTTTATCTGGTTCAAATGCCACACCAGTCGTCTAAGAGAGAGAGAGAGAGACAAGCTATTGATCTGAAGGAGTCAACTCAGCTCACAGAAATCTCTCTCCACCCTATTTCAAACGACTGAGGAGTGTCATGTTAAAAACCTCCTTTTCCAGAGTATTAGGCTCCTTCTTTGTTGCCCTGCCATAGTCTTCTGTGAAGTTGAGACGGGGGCTTTCTGTTACAAACAACAAAATCTATATAGAACAAACCGGGGAAATATAGGCTACTGAAAGATGTCTGGACAATCAGAGCATGGTATTTACAGTTTCCATACCATTAGCAGTGCTTCAATGTCACAATGAGCAGAAGAAAAAACACATAATATGGAACTGCAACACATTATCAGAATAATGAGGGCTGACTTACAAACTAATTAAAACAGACAAGACTGAAAACAGGCCTACAGCACATTGTGAGTGACACATTAGTATTTATTTTTAATGCAAGAGACGATTGTTGGAAGCTTTTTTTAGTTTTTCACAAGACATCTATAAATTCACGTCTTTGATTATATTTGTCTGGTTATATATGTGTAGTCTCATATATAATAAACATATTTTCTTTGTTGCTAATGCATCTCTAAATTTTTTTTTATTTCAACATTAGCTAATGCTCTGGTGTGCCTTGAGAGATGTGATTTGAATACTCAGAGTTCAGCTAGAAGAGAAAAACAAGAAAGTTGGCTGGATATGCCATGTTTGACTCTCTAAAAGTTGCTGCTTCAAATTCGCTCAGCAGCACTGTGACTTGAGTGGGCTTTTAAAGACCTGTACAATTAAAATACTCATTCCGATGTTGTTAACATGTTCAGTAAGTCTTGTGTCTGGTTTGGGAAGGGATCAATAGCTGCCAAGTTTGATCTTGTCTCTGGACAATGTATTCTGAACTCGGCGGGGATAGAGAGAGAGAGACTTCAAACAAGAATGGAGGCTCAAAGGCCCCAGCCAGCAATTCACTTTCTTCCATTTCACTGACTCTGTGATGCCTAAACTGGAATATGGCTTGGACTGCATATTAAACCTGTGAAATGCTGTGATCTAGAGAGGTGAACTACTTTAGTCTTTGTAGCTGATAGGATCTCAGTAACATCAAACAAAAATAATTAAAAACAACAGCAACACAACTTAAATGGAAAACAAATGGGCAAGCCATTTATTGGATGCTAATGGTGTCTTTGGCATATGATGCAAAAGGCAACGTATCACATCTTTTTGTCCTCGTTTTATTCTGGTTGAAATTAAGCGGCCATAAAAAAACGATTAAGTCAGATCATTTTTAACTTACTTGAACTTCTAAACTTTGAAGACATCTCCCCTGCAGATCTGGACACCACAAACCTCCCAACATCTTTCAAGAACCATGCTGTCCTTTCAGTGCGATGAGCCGAGGCCATACCTGTCTGAAAGAGCAGAAACTTTCACTCCCCTCAGAAGCAGGGGGAAACATGGGAAGCTATAAAATATAGATGTGCTAATGTTTTATTCAAGGCCATTTGTTATAGATAGCTTTTTACAAAAAAAAAAAAACCCACTGCTTTTCATTTTTAGTTTGAGAGCTTGTGTTTGCATTAATAGTTTCCTCTGCAATTGAACTGCTGCTGTCCCTCGCACCCATCTCACACAACATGTAAACCAGCACACAAACAAACACTGTGTACACAAAGTGCACACCTGCCACTTCAAACTTGAACCAAAAGCATTGTATTACTATACGTAATGGGGATTGGTCTTTCTTTGGCTTGAAAACAAAACAAAATGTAACATCCGTGCATATGAAAATGTGTGAACGCAAAATATCCTAATTTGAGGATTTACAGTGGGTACGGAAAGTATTCAGACCCCTTTAAATTTTTCACTTTGTTTCATTGCAGCCATTTGCTAAAATCAAAAAAGTTCATTTTATTTCTCATTAATGTACACTCAGCACCCCATCTTGACAGAAAAAAACAGAAATGTAGAAATTTTTGCAAATTTATTAAAAAAGAAAAACTGAAACATCACATGGTCATGAGTATTCAGACCCTTTGCTCAGTATTGAGTAGAAGCACCCTTTTGAGCTAGTACAGCCATGAGTCTTCTTGGGAATGATGCAACAAGTTTTTCACACCTGAATTTGGGGATCCTCTGCCAGTCTTCCTTGCAGATCCTCTCCAGTTCTGTCAGGTTGGATGGTGAACGTTGGTGGACAGCCATTTTCAGGTCTCTCCAGAGATGCTCAATTGGGTTTAGGTCAGGGCTCTGGCTGGGCCAGTCAAGAATGGTCACAGAGTTGTTCCGAAACCACTCCTTTGTTATTTTAGCTGTGTGCTTAGGGTCATTGTCTTGTTGGAAGGTGAACCTTCGGCCCAGTCTGAGGTCCAGAGCACTCTGGAAGAGGTTTTCTTCCAGGATATCTCTGTACTTGGCCGCATTCATCTTTCCTTCAATTGCAACCAGTCGTCCTGTCCCTGCAGCTGAAAAACACCCCCATAGCATGATGCTGCCACCACCATGTTTCACTGTTGGGATTGTATTGGGCAGGTGATGAGCAGTGCCTGGTTTTCTCCACACATACCGCTTAGAATTAACGCCAAAAAGTTCAATCTTGGTCTCATCAGACCAGAGAATCTTATTTCTCATAGTCTGGGAGTCCTTCATGTGTTTTTTGGCAAACTCTATGCGGGCTTTCATACGTCTTGCACTGAGGAGAGGCTTCCGTCGGCCACTCTGCCATAAAGCCCCGACTGGTGGAGGGCTGCAGTGATAGTTGACTTTGTGGAACTTAATCCCATCTCCCTACTGCATCTCTGGAGCTCAGCCACAGTGATCTTTGGGTTCTTCTTTACCTCTCTCACCAAGGCTCTTCTTCCATGATTGCTCAGTTTGGCTGGACGGCCAGGTCTAGGAAGAGTTCTGGTCGTCCCAAACTTCTTCCATTTAAGGATTATGGAGGCCACTGTGCTCTTAGGAACCTTGAGTGCTGCAGAAATTCTTTTGTAACCTTGGCCAGATCTGTGCCTTGCCACAATTCTGTCTCTGAGCTCCTTGGGCAGTTCCTTCGACCTCATGATTCTCATTTGCTCTGACATGCACTGTGAGCTGTAAGGTCTTATATAGACAGGTGTGTGCCTTTCCTAATCAAGTCCAATCAGTTTAATTAAACACAGCTGGACTCCAATGAAGGAGTAGAACCATCTCAAGGAGGATCAGAAGAAATGGACAGCATGCGAGTTAAATATGAGTGTCACAGCAAAGGGTCTGAATACTTATGACCATGTGATATTTCAGTTTTTCTTTTTTAATAAATTTGCAAAAATTTCTACATTTCTGTTTTTTTCTGTCAAGATGGGGTGCTGAGTGTACATTAATGAGAAATAAAATTAACTTTTTTGATTTTAGCAAATGGCTGCAATGAAACAAATAGTGAAAAATGTAAAGGGGTCTGAATACTTTCCGTACCCACTGTATGTTCTATAAATTCTTTCATGAGGTCAGAGGTCAGCCTGGTTCTTATTTCAACAAAGCTATTATGCTCCGGCTTAGAGGTGTTGTATTTCCATACAACCAATATACGGTTTATTGTTAACAACTGCATTAGTGAGGCTGAGACGGGGTTAGAGGAAGTGCATCTCTCCCCCTCCCTCTTTCTCTCCCCCCACACGCTCCATCTCTACCCCCCATCCCTTATTCCTCCCTTTAAGATATAGCGGCATAGACAGATTAAAATGCATGGTCTCATCCCTTTCTCATTTTTCACATGCAGTCGGTCTCAAGGATAAGGATGGCCTCTGCTCAGAAGGACTTATTGACCAAAATAACTGTGCATCAATATGTCTCCTGAAGGCTGAGCGGACCACAGAATCACAGGGGTTGTATTTTCACCAACTCTTTCAGCCTTTAATGTTATTGAGCTGGGTTGTCTTGATATGCTGCAGAACAGCATGGCAGACTGAGGAAATACTGTATGGCAGAGACGTTTTAAAGCTCCATTGTCCTTAAAAGAGCACATTTGTGGATGCATCAGAGCAAAATGAATGTTACAAGTATGCTGACAGATGAGAAAGAGGAACAAAAACAAGGTAAATTCGCTTGAAGAATGGCATGCTGTGACCAATGTAAAATTATATCGCTGCTTTCCTCTGGTTTATTTTTCAATAAGAAGTCACAATGAGAAACTGCAGTTTTGATGAGATTAAATGTACAGTGATAGCTGCAGTATTGCAGCAATGACATCAATGATATGATGACAGACGGCTACAACTATGATGCCATCTGTCTATATTTCGCGTATTAGCATATTTCAAGTCAAATGTGTCATTCACAAGGAATGCAATATTTTCCTGTGAAATCATTAATTTCACAGGTACGGGCATGGAATTGCAATACATCTCATGCATAACAGTTCTCACACACACACACACACACACACACACACACACACACACACAGACACAGATATGCACATAAACACTGGAATTCTGATGAAGTTAGCAGCAGTTAATTCAATTGGTTGGAATATAATAAAACATGCAGGTTACAGAATGTTTTTTAATCTGCATCCTGAGTTACCGCTGTAATTTAATCCAGGTGGTAAATGCACACACATGAACAGAATTACTCCCACATGTACTGTATTGTACATGTACTGTAGCAATCAACGTATGCACTGACTGGTTGATAAATTGGTATTCGCGGACAAATGGAACATTTGAGAAACCACGCACAGGCCGATAACACTGACAAATGGAGTGAAGATGTGGCAAGAATAATAAAAAAGAGGAGAGGAAGGTAGAAAGACTAGGATGTGGTTTTTCACATGGGATATGCTGAGGGAGTAGATTTCCAGGTAGGCCCTGAAGGACATGTTTGGCCTAACAGACAATGACAGGGGTCTTTGAGGGTCTTGACACTGAACACATAAACCGGGTTGTTGTGTAGCCTCCTCAGCAAGCGAGCCGAGGTCTTCATCACATTCACCGTGGTCAAGTTCGCGAGGCACTTCTGCCCGGGCTCTTTGTGAGGCATCTGTGGGGACCTCAAGGCAATGTAGCACTCGTGAGGTCAGTCAGCTGTCTGCCATTCCATGCAGAAACAGAAGCAGACCTGGTGCTTAATCCTCGCCAGGAGCTCTTGCAAGCCGGCAGACAGAATGTGTCCCTTTGTCCCCATTTCCTCCAGACACCTGCCTGATTGCATTGATTTGTCCTGATTCCATTTAGCCAGGGGTCCCACTGGATTTCAAGTGTCAAACATCTGTCATACAGAGGCTCCCTCATGCCGACTAATGCATCACCCTCAGACGAGCTTAACCCTCACAGAACTGATTGTGAGTACGCATCAATAATTGGATTAACGGAAAGAAAATGGCATATTTCCAATATTTTGTGGGGAAATTATTTCTTTTTAAAGTTTCTAAAACACATTTTTTTAAATCTTCATTCTGGTAACAGTAGTGGCTGATGTCTATACAGACATGAATCTGGATTCTTTGGATGTATTTCTTGATGTTCATTTTAGATAGAATGGCAAGAAAAGGGAAGAAGTAGAGTGTAAGAAGACTGTGTTAGACAGAGTGAGTTCACAGTGTTAGCAGAAAATAGACTGGAACGTCTCCCGAAGCCAGTTACAGGCAGCAGCGGCAGCAAAGTCTTTGTTATGATAAAATCAGGGACCTCTGCGAGCATGCCCTTGATTCTGCAGTTGGCTTAACTCGGCAGGTCACCAAGGGGAGGCAGATGTTGTCTCGAGGCATGTCCCACTGCCTCGGCGAGGGCTCCGGCTGGTGTCGCTGAGCTTACAGGTGCACTAAGCCGTCGCTTAGCCGCCACAGGCCAGCTCTGGGGATGTTGAAATGAGCGGATATGCTCATTTTGATCCACTGAGGTATAATAATTGATGATCAGCCCCGCTGTCGCATCTGGGAGTCACTGGTCCATGACATAATACACCCGTAATGCAACACATGGTGGTGTGGACAGAGGTGCCATAGGGTCTAATGCTGGCTTGTATTTCATGTGGTATAAAGGATGATTGAGGGAACACAGGTCCATATATGTAACACACCATAGAAAACCATCTCTTGCAACTTAACTTGTTATACATGTTGAATTCACGCCTGAAATCACCCCTGAAGGAACTCGATACATTTGATTTTTAATGCTCTCATTGTTATTATGCCCGTCTCAATGCAGCCGCTAAAAATGCCAGAAAATGTCGAACTGGGAACATTTTAGTCTTAAAGTAAAATAAATTAAGTTTAGTATAGTATAAAACTGAACGTATCACACATGTATGTGTGTTCTGCTAAAAACAAACACTTATTCTGTCTTAATTGTATATTTGAATGAATCTGTAGAGAATAATTGGAGAAAGGGTTTGGGGTTTTGGGAGAGAATGTTTATCTTTAAAGTCCAACTCCATCATATGTTGAGCTTAAAACCTGACCTACTTTCTTCCCCTCTTCTCTATATCTGCTCTTGTTCTATTAAAAAAATGAATAGGATCCTATTTGGTTCCCTGATTAATCACCGTTACTTTCACAGATGCATGCGAAGACTTCAAACACAAGGCACACAAAGAAAACATGCAGGCATACAGAGGCACATACATACACATGCACCTTGATCTGAATCTAGCTGAACAAACCTTTGTACAACTAAGAAGCACCAAAACACTACCATTGACAAGCTAAGGGTCTTTGAAAGCCTCCACTCGCTGATCCTTCTTCAGTGCGGTTCTCCTGCTGCAAGAGATCAAACATAAACACAGCAGCCCAACTACTCAAAACTCAAATCGAAAAATATCCCGGTGTGTCTCAATAACCAAGTCTCACATAGCGCTACTGCCTCTATTCAAAATGAACGTGAAGTACTGAAAAAGTTGGCGTTTCAGAATAAATTCCAAAAGGATCAATAGGCTGCCATTGTCCAGGCCACACTGAACAACATTTAAACCACTGAGCGGCTTTGTGTGTTCAAAAAAAAAAAAGGAGCTCTGTTCCATGTTTGTTGTCATTGTTGGTCGTCAGTGATCCGATCAAATTTTAATCACACTATTCAGCCTCATTGATTTCAGTTTACCACAGATTGTGTTGAATGAAATATTGTTTTCCTCTATCAGTGGCAATTACCCAAAAATGAGAGCTCGATATCACAGTGCAGGCTTGGTGTTTGTGAAATACTGGGTTTGGTCTTGTCAGCAGCTGCTGAGATTTAAATAAGAATACATGGATACATATACTTGTGCAGCAGACGCAGGCCTTTGTGCTCTAAACCAGGCACTCATTTACTTTAATATACGTTTTAATACACCCCTTCAGCAGCAGACTTATTTTCATTGTGTTTTTCGCCTTCATGGTTTAGGACAAAAGAAACCATACATCCGGGACAAACTCCAATCCCTCTATACTGCCGCCTTCTGGACTGTCCTCAGTGTTGAAAAACATGTTTGGTCGTTCAGGTCAAGAAGGCAAAGGGATCCTAGCCTGTGTTTGATCTAAAAATGAAAGACATTGAAATAATGCTGTATATCCTGGAATATAACTGTTCCAATCTTTTGTAAAGATAAATCTTGTTTATCGTTCTCACATGGAGAACCTTTCGGTTTTTTCCCAGCTAGGCATTACAATTTTTATTGTTGTGTTGCAAATGATTAATATTAATTTTCCCAAAGTGAAAAATGTGCATACTTTCACTGAACACTGGCAAAATCCATCTGTCTTACCTTTGGAGCATCTGCCATCGCTTACAGGGCCGTCCACCTCACGAGTCACAGAGACGTAGGGACATCTGTCCCAACAGATAGAAAATCAGGATAGGGGCCATCCATTCTCTTAACGCTCTACTGAACTCTGTGTTATGTTCACCATAATTTGCTTTTGGTTGCTGCAGCATCCCGGAATATTGCTCTGCAGCAGCTCAGACAAAGAGCTGCTGTTTGTAATGTGTCCCTTTTCGGCCATTCTGCAAGCAGATAATTTGATAAACCCCCAGACGTAATGGCTAAGCTGCATCCTGATAAATGTGGGTAATATGACATGGGACAGAGGATTTCCCTAACAATTTCTGAAGAGAACTTTAGCTATTAGGATGATTTGATATTTTCCGGAGGGAGTACATTTGATCTGAAGGTAATGTATTTTGTTGGCATTCAGTGTAACACTGTATGACTTCTTTAGTTACGGGAATCGATGCATATATTGTCTGTGTTGTTTTTAAGCTGGTTTGTGAATGTGGATGTTGTATTTGGATTTTTTTCAGGCAATATTTCCTTTTTAAATTGTTTTTGCAGTTTCAGATACAAAGCCCATATTCCACTGGGAAAACTATAGAGTAGGGTTACAAATACAAAGTGTTACACTATTCCCCATCTTGTGTTATAGTGCCATAATGCTCTTTCACTTCTCCCAAGCAAGAACACTCTTCACTGCACACATATTATTCATAATACCCTCTTATATATTCTTGAATACACAAATCAGAATAAAGTTAGTGAAACTGACCATACAGTGACCCAAAAGCTCACGCAGCCGCTCCTCCTTCTCTCATCTTGCTTTCTCTCAATCTTCTGAGGGTAAACGCGTCAGCTATTCCTCATATGATAAAATATGCAATCTGTGCCTGCCAGTCTATGAGCGAGTTTCGGGTTAATCCTCATGAATACGTGACTTTGTCTGCATGAATAAATGAAAACCTGCTCACTGGGTAATTGAGGTGCCGTGGCACTAACAAATGAGGACACAATTTGTAAATGGGATTTTCCCCCCCCCCCCCCCTGAACTGGACCCATGGTGTTTTATATCACATTAAAGCGCTGACCAAAATCATACACAATATAAAGTAGATATGACATTGAAATGTTGGATTCTCCCCTGAGGAAAAGTTCTATTATGTTTCCCTTATAAACCATTTGCTTCAATTTTGTAGAAGCTCAAGTGTAAAAAAAGAGCGTGGATGGCTAAATATGCCTGGTGCAAGAAAACACTGAATAAGCCATGATTTAAAATGATTTGTCTATTTGAACGGTTGACAGTAAACAAAACTCCATCGAATCAAACATAGACATATATTTGAATCAAAATATTTTTTTTATATATAATATATTGACAATCATATATTTAATGAGCTAGATTGTGGAGTTGATTGCCTTCTAGAAAACATCTAAGTGTAGGCTACAGAGTGCAATGCAGTCGGAGAGAGACAGAGGACAGAGAGATGCAGCAGACAGAGTCGAGGTCACCCGTGATTCCATCAAGGCTGGTTGCTCTTCAGAAAGTGTTCCATTTTGTATTTAAAGTGGTCCCAATTATGGTCAATTTTGTGATGTGTGCGTAAGGGATTCCATATGTTCATCCCCTTTATAGAAAAAAAAAGCCTGTCTAAAGGAGGTTTTGTGACAGAGCACTTTGCAATTTCCCACAGCAGTGCCCCTGGTAATTGAGCCAAAAGCCCAAAAAGGTTTCAACATGTCACTAAGAATCTCAGCAGCCAGGTTACGTAAACATTTATAGAGGACTGTAGTGTTGGCACATTTAAAGCAATTATCAGACTTGCAGTTATTTGGAAAATGAAGAGCCTTAGGATATATGCAGCATATAATGTTGAACAGATGTAACTCATTTCAATGTCTATTTATTCAGTTTTTATTCAAGATTAGACAGACTTTTAAATCTTACAGTGCTATCAAATTAATACATTTTGGTCATTCATTTCACTTACAGCATTTGTTGAATGCTGTCTCCTGAACCCAAATAAATAACATGTTTTGTTAATTAACTTGGATTATGTATGGAACGGTAGAATGCAGACATGTGAGATATTTTTATTTAATATTCAGAACCACGTTATTTTGCTAAACCTAACTTAAAGTGGTTTTGTTTTCCAAACCTATAACTTCCTGTGAATACGGAAGTTTATTTTGAGTTATAGTTTGAAGCTTAGAAACACTGAAGCATTTGACAGATTGAGGTGAGAAAGTAAAAAATACATTTTGAAAGTGTGAGGATGAGAATAACATATTAAACCTGGTCAAATGTCTATTAAACCTGCTATAAGTATAAGAACTGGCCACCTGCTACAAAGAAATATGGGGCACCATTTCACCTCTTTACTGGGTCCATGCAATCTAAATTTACATTCATCCATTATAAAAAAAAAGAGCCAACTGTGTTAACCAGTAAGGAACCTTTCTTTTTTCTCTGAAGGGTCGTGGCAAAGCACAACAATGCTACATTAGAATATGAAACTGGCAGTAAATGAAGGTTAGACAAAAAGTTAAAATGATATTGTTTTTTATGAGTGTTGTCTGTTTGCTATTGTTATTCTAACACCCTTGGTAATTGCCTTGAAATCCAGTTCACACTTGCACAGGGACTGACGGCAGCAATTAGCTTCTTTTAAACAAGACCAGAGATGTATCATTTCTTCTATCTTGGGAGGCAAGCGTTATAATGGTCGACAATTGGGGTAGCATTTACTGTAACAGCAAAAATACACAACTATTATGATACTTAACTCACAAGATCTGATGACGAAGAATGCCTCGGGAATGATATAATCAAACTCAGATAGGGCAGCTCCAGCTTTTAGCCCGTCATTTACCACCACAGTACACTTTTCTGGTGTTCGATATCCCACCAAAGCAAGCCTTGAGAAGTGCATTGATTTCTGTGGGGTCCTCTTTGCCAGGCCTGCCCCTCACGCCTAGTGCTTGACCCACTTATTTTCTCATCTTTCGCTGTTTTCTCATGAGAGTTATGCCTGCACGCTGCTTTTCCCATTACAGTGAGAGTGGATGCAGGCCAAGTATGATTGCATTGCATAGTCTGTCTCTCCCTTGCTCATTCTCTGTCTCTCTCTCTCTGTGTGACTCACACACACACACAAACAAGTACACACACTGTCTACCTGAATGAGTTAGGTGATACCAGCTCAGTTAGCCAACAAATAAATCACTGAACAAATTGACATATGTGCCACAAGAGAGACAGTCTTTAAAGGAGTCATTGAACACTGCATGGACTATAAGATTTTCAGCCGTGATGGATATTGACAAAGCACTGAGTTTAACCCAAACCAAAGGCCCACACTAATCCAGTAATTCCACAAAATATCACTGACCATATGGAGCTGGGCGGCGTCTTAGCACTGTTAAGAGGGCTCCTGCTGTCCATGCCTATTGAGTGCAACTTAAAACAAATCAAATATATTCCAATCTTAATGCAGTCGTTTAAATGTTGGAATTTTACACAGCAAGTCTTCAGTTAGCGGAGAAGCTTGTATACTCAAGGTTTGAACTCCCTTCACCCTGTCGGACAGATGTGTGCTAGGTAAACTAGGCCTCCTGATGGGCACAGATGTTATATCGTAACATTTTTTCATACCCCCCTCCCCCCCCCTCATATGTTTTGTACACAGTACACCTTAAGTGTTAGCTCGCAGCAGTGTAGAGACAGCCTTTAGCTACAGTTCAGTGCTGACAAATCTGCTTTAACAACATTATAGTAGAAACTAAACAGTAGACTCATACCCTAAGTTGTACGCAAACAGAGGAAAGCTAACTTAGCAGATCTACTTTAATCAATCTTGTTTAAAACAATCAGGTTAACATCTTAATCGAGCTGATACAAGGAAAGAGCGGCATGCTATTTAAACACAAAAAGGCTCAAAAGTGAAACCCACAATGCACTCTTAGCCGATATGCTGTTGCTACGTGCAGTGAAGAGTCCCACAATTTGCCTGAGGCAGCCTCACGTATATAGCTGGAAGCCAGGCAGAGCACTCTTCTATGCAGCACTTTTGGGATTTGGTTTGGTAGTGTGAGAAAGCTAAGATCTGTATTTTTTCACCTTGTTGGAGGTACAGCCAGGACCTGAACAACTTTTGGGCATTTTGTTGATCTTGTAAATCGTTGTATACATTCACTGAAAGAAGTATATTTTGCCTGGTTGAGCTAAGGGTTAAATAAAGTATGTGTCTCTAACAGGGGCCATTGTGTTATTATTGTTATTATAGCCTTTATTTTTGCTTAGATTACAGTATTAATTACAGTATTAATTATTCAAAATGATCAATAACATCAAATTGAAAATAGAACACAATGCTAAACTGTAATGTTTAATAATGTACTTGTCTGCATGGACATCTCTCAAAGACAATCATTCATTACTAATTAGTTATTTGACTAGTGCTCTGAGACTCTCATTGTGATACTTGCTCAGCCAGAGAGGAAGGAGAAGGCTTGCAGGCAGCAGAGTTTAAGGCTTGAGTTTAGGTTTCGTTGGAAGGCTGCATAATATTTCCTAATAGGGTTGAAAGCGAGCTTGAGGCAGGTCTATAGGGATTCTCCCTTCCTCTACTGGATTATCATTTTAAAGCAGCTTCCTTGGGACGATCCAGAATGAGCATTATACAAAATAGACTATACCAATTTAGTTATTTCACCAATTTACTTTCTTTGATATGATTTGCAAAATATACTGTCCACCCTCTTCTAATCAAGTTCCAAAGGCGTTGTGAGCTTTCCTCTGCACATTGCTGTCATATCTATCATTTCTGACTGAGCAAGGACTAAGCATAAGCTGTCATCAGAATAATGCATTTAGAAGCTGATTTGTTTTTATTGATGAAGGAATAGCAAAGCAATTTCATACCCGGTGCTGATGCAAAGAAGTATGTTTTCATTTTCCTAAATAATTCATAAACAGAAAAAAAGACCTAGAACTGAGACCTCTTTTTTTGGAAACGTGTGTCAGCGGTCTCTCCGTGGACCTCGTAGCAAATATCAGAGAGGCGTCCCACTTTATTGTTTTATGCAGTTGACATCCAGTGAGAAATACATATGCAGCACGGCAAATCCTTGAGAGCAAGTTGCAATTTCATATTGAAACAGATGGTGAAATTACAATTAAGTATTACTATTGATCCTCGGTGGAAGCTGAACTGCAAAGGATCCATCACACGGAGCGGTTGCATTTTCAACCCACTGTGTCCATGTCATAACCGTAAGACAAAGCCTGTTCCTATTAGCTGCAAAATCTGACCTTCTTCAGGTACCTCTCTCAGATTTTCCTTGCACAGCAATAGCATTTGCATTTTTCAGCAGAGGCAGGATTTGAGCAAAGACTGTGATTGCTCTCTTTGCTAGATAAATGTTTAAAGAAGACATGCAATTTGAATTGCTGCAGAGCTCATCAATATGAAATTGGACTAGTAGAGGGAAACAAAATGTAAGGACGCCGCCTAGCACTCGGTATGCCCAAATCCAACACTCAACCCTCCATCAAATCCCAGACTATTTCCCACCACAGCAACAAAGGGGTAGACTTTCAGGAGGAAAAGAAAGAAATCCTTAGGCTACTACCTTTTGAGGATTTTCCTTGTTGTCAACAGCATAAGTAACTTGCAGTACTTTATCAGAGCATCTGCAGGGTAAGTCTCAGAAGAAAACAGAACAGCTTTTAAGAGACGGAATGAATGATTAATATATCATACATACTTAAAAACACATGCAAAGCCGAGTTATTGATCAACCAAAACCAAACTCTATTGATAATGAAGTCACTTTGTCAATCTTTCCCGTTTACAGCCAGGCGATAATGTGTTTTAATGATGAGAATAAACAGGTCTGTTAACTAGCATTAAGTATATCCATCTGGGGAAAACGTCATTGGGCCTCTGAGGTAGTTATCTGTCAATCAAAAGCTGATCCAATAGCATTCATAATGTCGCTAAAGCCCACCCGCAGTTTTTTGCCCCCAAATCCTGCTGTGCTTGAAGATGTGTTGGCAGCACCAAATTATTTAATTGTATTTTTAATTCTCAAGGGTTGTCAGGAGCCTCGCAACAAAATAGAGTTTCCCAATATAATCATGATTACTCGAGGGAAGGTGAAGAAGAAGACCTGATGTGAGGCAAATAGGGATGCTCCCAGCAAACTAGGGGGCTGAGCACTTTTGACAAGTACCACCTCCTTAGTTCTTCCTCTTACTATCAAGCCGAGTCCAAA
Source organism: Anarrhichthys ocellatus (assembly GCF_004355925.1). Taxonomy (NCBI): domain Eukaryota; kingdom Metazoa; phylum Chordata; class Actinopteri; order Perciformes; family Anarhichadidae; genus Anarrhichthys; species Anarrhichthys ocellatus. The sequence continues at coordinate 4,820,605 of NW_022280057.1, forward strand.
TTTGACTAATAACCGAGCTCTGTCCTACGCATACGTTGCTCAACGGAAATAAATAATTTGTATGGAGAGCGAGTCAGAGTTCAATAGACATTCTGTCATCGACTCCTTCGGCTGATAACACGCAGAAGGCAGGAGGGCAAAAGGGAGCCATTTGCAGAGTTGACAGATTCCATCATGGATGACTTTAGCATACCATAGTGCTGCTCTTTCCCTGCCTTTTGCATGCCCTCTGCAAGTAAAAGGAGTGATGAACCAAGCTTTAAGGGCTTTTAGAATGCTGGAGAGGTCAATCTGTGCACGGTTGTTAAAATCCGACAACTTCACCAGGCCCTTTTAACAAGATCGAAGCCATTCTCTACCCACAGTCCAGGCTTCACATTTGTATCCTTTTAATGTACTTTGCCCTGATAAGTTGCTCGCTGAGTTCCTGAATAACACACTTGGCTGCTACCATAAGTTTTAGTGCAAAACAAATATATCTCCCAGCAGTTGAGTTCCTGCTGTGCCCTGACTTGTTCCCTGACTTTTCACCGCTGCTTGCAGTGATTGGAGAACAGTAGCCTCTGATCTCAAGCTCAATTATTGTTTCCTAAAACCACTGTTTAGTTCATTGGCTGGTAGCCATTATGCTGTCTGTGCCCTGAAATATTCCTTCGAATAAAAGCTGAAAAAAAAATAAACGAGACAGAGAGAGAGAAAATATAATCAAATTACACAACATATTCTTCCCTGATTTCTAATACAGTGGCTGCAACAGGAGGAGGAAATGATGCATTGTTTCATTAGTATCTGCAGCTGAAGAGTTAATCTCTTTGAAATTGTTTCCCTTTCATTACTCTAAAACCCCAAAGCACTGCAGGCAGGCAAAAATATATACACACACAAATCACAAAGTTGGGAAAATTAAAAATCGGAATAATGGTAACTTAATAAAAGTAATTCATCTGACTAAAAACAACTGAGCAAAATGCATGTAGTCTGTTCATAAGATAACACGAATGAAAAACGGACTGCCGTGAGTCATGTTTCCAGCAAACATTGTAAATGATTGTTGACATTTTAGTGCAGAGATCTTTAGTATTGACGAAGCTGTGTTGCGCTCATAGAAACACAAAACATCCTCATACACAGTGAATACTGAATAATTGCTTTGTTGAGTATAAGACGCCCTTGATCCTTTTCTTTCAGATATTTTGAGTTTCTCCCCCCCCCCCCCATCAAAATAAATAAATCAGAAGCGATTGAGGCTGAACATGGCAATCATATTCATAGTGTGACATGTTTTGCATCACAATTCTACCTATCTATTCGAATTGTCAAAATCGTGGGCAGCTGCAGTCCATCTATCTAATTTTGAAACTGCACACTGAATCCTTTTTTTCCTGTCCCCTTTCTTCAGTTGCTCTGTTTGCTTGTACTGTGTGACCTGTTTTTCTATAGCATCATTTAAAGAGGTTCTTGTTACTGTAAAAGCCTCTTAATTTTCTATTTGGATATGTTCATCATGTTGCCTTGACAACAGACATGGCTAAACCGTAGTTCAAGGGCCATGAAAAGGGCAGCGCTGATGCCCAGAAATGGTAATATCACCTGGACTGGGGGTGTCTGATGTCTCCTCACTCTGATCTTCCCTTTGAATATGTTGTTGATGTTGTGAAGTCACATTTTCACACAGCGTCACCACGTGCATGTGTGTGGTTTGTGTGTGTGTCTGTGTGTGTGTGTGTGCATTTTGCCAGTGGTCTGGCAATCATAGGGAATAACACAGCATGATTGCACACTGCCCTTGAAAAAAAATCTATTCCCAGTTGAACTCAAAACAGCCCGAAGTCTTTTCTCACCAAACTCAATATTTTTCCTGTATACATTCAGCTATAGGTGGACAAGAAACATAAACAAAAAGAAACAGCAGTGTTCGTGGCGCTGGATTACTGTAAGACACGTAGAGTGTGATTTTACTCAATCGGCCCACACAGGAAAGAAAATGTTGTTGTCCATCAAAGGAATAATTAAGTGATTTGCTTTTTCACTGAGTAAATGTAGGATTACAGTACCACATAAGATATATATCACAACATATCAACATGTGTGTTGAATTTAGCTTTTTTTATTAGAACAAGGGCTTTAATGTGCATCCCAGGTTAAGTGTTATTTTCATCCACATGTCAGTTGTTTTTATCTGGAAGCATTTTAGAGCTGACATGCGTTGTCTTCTTGTTAAATGTCACTGACAGGTTTTGACATGAAAACTTAAGTTAGCAGTATCCAACCTGTCATAGTATATTTGTAAACAGCTTACGTTTCCTTCTCCAAGCTTAGGGGAAAGGAGGTGAAGCCTGACAGCAGACAAGGGTTTTTAACAAACATCCCCACATGCATACATAATGCCCCATTTCAAAAAAGAGAAAGTTTGCCGCTCCATTTAATACGTATATTTCTCCGAGCGCCCAGAGGATACCTTCTGTCCACAGCTTCTATGGGCTGCATGCACTATACTTAGCAACTCTGAATCTTACTGTATGGCAACACAGCTTACCACTTCTCCTATCCATGCATCAAGGGAATGAGTGATTTAGTGTAATAAGATTATGCCTCCTGAGGAATCCATGTGCCCATGCGGAGTCAAAGTTTCATGCAATAATCCATCTCATGATGAATTGCCTCGAGTTTTTGTGGGATGAACTTTGGTTTTCTGGGAAAACTTTGGACGTCATGCATTGGCTACGTCAGCTGCTACATGCTGTGTCTATGTTGCGTGGATATTGATTGATGTAGCTAAGTAGTGCGATTACTGTCCTACACAGCAGCAGACAAGGCCAATAGAAATCCTGTGGATTTCTGTGGCTCAAGCAGGTTTAACTCATCAGCAGAATCGGGATCTCCTTTGTCCTCTGGGAGTTGGACTTGGGATACTTCAAGGGCAGGTGTGAGGGGACAGGTGACCCCTGACCTTTGCCTCCCTCTACCTGACCTTAGAATGAGATTTCTGTATCTGAGCTCAGGCTTAAATCTTTATCACTAGATCAATTTGATGATGTATTGAGGGTTAGCTAGAAGCTCGGGATAAGAGCTCGATATCTAAGTACAAAGACACACGTGGGACACAATGTGTCTGTTTAGTCACCTCTGTGTGTTCTACACATTCTACACATCTGCCTAATTCAGCAAAAGCACACATTGTGCAGCGCTGGGAAATGCCCCAACTTCGCGATAAATATGCAGTATCGTGATCAGCACACACTAATAAATAATATACTTCATGAGCAGTATTCAGAATTGGCAGCTTGAATCAGCTGCCTAAATTCAAAAGATAACCCAAAAGATGCGAGGGACTGGTGCTACAAAAGTGCTCATTGCTTAATTCAGGGAAATTCTGAATTATTCTAATTTCCACCGAGATTTCTGAAATATACTGGTGGTAATCCAGTGATGCTCGTTCTGTTTTTGTGTGGTCATTTAGTCCACCAGCTGAATAAACAACTGTAATATGCACATATTTTTAAAGTGTTTTTAAATGTGTTTTTGCATTCTGTTCCCAGCCAGTTAGTCTTAAAAATCGTCACTAAATTGACTGCACTATAAACCGTGAAACTTTTTTAACGAGGCAACATAATGTACTGGATGTACGACATCCAGCGTTTACCAGACAGATCAGATTATTATATTGTGTGTAAACCCCACTGCCCACCCCAAAATGTGCTTACACAAACATACACAGAGAGAACATTTTGTCACATTGACTTGGCAACTGGATGTGACTAAGGATTAAGGATGGCTTGCTTGTCAAAACACAATCTCTGAACACAGTCTTGATCCATAAGCAACAAGACATCCGTTCAGAGCCAGAAAATGACTTCCTCTCTGTGAGGAAGTCTGTGACCACAGAGGAAGAGCAAAACATGAATGACTGGACACATCATGAATGAGCAGAGAGCGAGGTTTGTATGGCCGCTTGCCTAATTCCTATTATGCTCATTTTGTTCCGTACCATCAATCATAGTATAGACTATTAGACTGGTATTAGGGTTTATGACTAAAAGTGTGACAAGACACTTTTTCAACTCTGAATAGTTTCTCTTAATGTGAAATCATATTCCACAGTTGAGTCAGCGTGTGCACTGTTTTTCCTTTTCACGTTGAGTAGAAAGATCTGAATTATTTGTTGGAAACCTTAAAGAGGATATCTTTAAGATTACCCTTTCACCACGTACAATATACAATTCTAATTACACAGCAAATTTTATGTTAGGCATTGACTTTTTTATTGCATGTATACATTTTATTTTTACACAATATGTACATGGGTAATAGTGACTTGGTGGCACACGTGGCTGAAACATCAACCAGGTGGTGATTGGAAATTTCTCACCTTTTGGAAGGAGCGAAAGTAAACAGATGGCAGGCCTTTAGGGTCCATAGCACATTGTCGACAACGAATTACAGTCCAGAGGGGAATGGGATGGCTGATAACCTCCATCCCATGGTTCCATCTGCTGAATCCTAAGCAAGGACGGTGCATGCAGACATGCAAACCCAGACACTGACATCTTGCAAGCTTGATGAAGAATTGTACAAAAGGTGAATCCGGAAGAATTATTAATCGTTTTCAGGACGTGTTATGTAGCTCTCCTGGAAAATATGTGTTTTGGTAGTGCAGTACGTCACAATGTACCAAAATAACATGAAAAATGGTGCAGAAATTGTCAGTCGTCAGTTAATTGGCGCTAAATTAAATATTTGTTCAATTAGAATTCTGAATGGCGGTCATTTTTCTGATCACAATATCCAAATAAAAGCTCAAAATAAAAGAGTGACGATGTAACAAACTACGTGGTATGGCCATTCAAAAGGAATCAACCTCGCATTTGTACCTTCAATACAAAGCAATCTCTTGACTGTTTCCATGACGTCTATTCAAAGCCCCTCTGTATGGCTCTTTGGGGTGATCTAGAAAGAAAAGAAGCAAAGGCAATTGTCAGAAAACACATGCAAAGCCCGTCTTTTGTCCAGTTTAAACAAAGTGGTTCGTCATGTTCTGTACATTCACCAGGTTTTCAAAATAGGCTTTTAAATCCTATTGTGGCAGAACAAGGCAATGTTCTTAGAATCAAATAGAAAAGGAATAATGTTGTATCTAATTGCAGTCCCTTCACAATATTCTCCAACTGGGTTTAATCTAGCTCCATTCATGCCCGTTGTAATCACAATTTAGTCTCTGCTGCAGAATTACCGCCAAACATAATTCAGGCTGTTATAATTACACAACAGGCGTTGGCAGCAGCCTCTGAAGTCACCAATATAAACTACATAGATACAGTTAGTATGTTTCCTTGATGTCTCAATATTTGAGGGCTACAAGGAAAACTGGACATTAGAGAGTCACTTTATCCAGCTCCATTGAAACTGCAACCAGTGCTGCAGCCACTCGCTCACTACAAAACCTGCTGCACCACGATATTGTTTAGCCTGTTTGTATGTGACGGGAGGTCCCCTCTCCTGCCACGCTTCTCTGAGGACTGTTACACCAAGAAATCAAAGCCTCTGCTGAAACAGCTGTTTCTACTTATGTAATGGCTGCAGGATGACTGTTCATATCCTGGCTCGTTGAAGCTGTCACAAATCATTAATCCTGGGCCTGTCTTTGGGGCCACACTGTCAAGTTGTTTCTGGCCGTCTGTGGCTAGACAGAAGGAGGACACGTCATTTAAGCGTTCGCCTCACACCTTTGAAATCTCACAAGACAGTTTAAAATAATCTGACCTCACCTACAACTCTTACCATATATGTATGTTAATTAAATGTATATATGCTGTATATAAATACTGTATATAAATACACAATGTAGGTATATAGTTTTCATATTTTTTTTATTATTTTGTGGGCCCTTGACTGTTCAAGGACAACCACAAGAAAAGAAAAAAAGAGCGAGCACATTGAAAGCCATTGCACATTTCCTGGTGGTGGGGTTTATGTCTGTTGCTCTCCCTTGTGCAATGTTGCATATGTTGTCGGATGGATGTATTGCTGGTGACACACTGCAACAGAGAGCCCTGCAGAGGTACCTCAGACCAAATGGCACATCAAGGGGTTTAGCTGCAGCATAAGTGAGGTCTTGAGTAACTTTTCATGCAAGACATTGAAGAGAGACACTAAGAGACTACATGCCCTCTACTGGTGGATAAAAGCAAATAATTGAGCACTTTGGTTCCTTCCTTATGTGCTCACTTGAAATAATGTGCCATATTACTAATTTTTCACATTGTTACGACAAAGGTACGTAGAACATAAGTAATGCATCTTGCTTATGCTTGACCTTCAGAGCCATTACCTGCAGAGATGATTACAGGTTACAGGAATGTGTTGTGGGATTAAGCAGATTTAATTACGGCCAAGTTGAATTATAATACATATTTGATTGTGAATGGAACGCGGAGATTGAGGCACATTGTTCAAGAAATAAAGAGTCTGATTCTTTTTTTTATTCATATTTTTCATCTACCTATTGCTGATATTTGCAAATTGGAACAAATGAATTATACAAGAATTGAAGCGTTAAAGTGAGATGTACAGTTTAGCCCAGCCCATAATTGCTTTTTCAAAGACTAGCCTTGGAAGTAATTAGAGGTCGCAGTACAAAACACTAACTATTCAGATAATCAGCCTGCCATTAACACTTTAGGGCCTGTATTCCGTTATCAGCTTGACCCGACTTGGAAGATTGACTTTCCCTGCCTGATTTTGCTTCACTCTTTAGACACAATATGTTTGATCGATTAGTGCAAAGGTCACCATGTAATACTCCCAGCATATGTGGTCCAGGAAGTTAATGACTAAACAAAATGGTGGGTGTCATACTTTTCAGCAAGACTGTTGTTTAGCAGCCCCATGCTGAGCAGAGTAAACTAATTAGGAAACAAAATCTCCTTTTAGTGCCTGACCTTTTAATGGCGGCCATTGAAGGACTTGAGTGTGAATTTCATTATGGAGAGAAACTCATCTTTATTGATCAAATTAAAAGGCAGGTTGCGGGAGGTGTATTTGTTCATATTTCTTTCTGAATTTGCTTTACCGGATAGGTTCAACTTGTCACGGATGGATACATGTTAATGTCGGAGGAGACTGAAAACTAAAACCGACCATACAAAGACAGTCAAAAACCCCACTCTTTGATTTTAGACAATAAGGTGAAAAGGAGAGACTATATTTAATTTCTATCAGACACACCCTTTGGTGGTTTCCTGACCATATGGTCAATGTTCATTTGGAAACAGCTATTAGGTGCAAATAACTGTGAATAATATATGCCAGCACCTTGACAGCTTTAAAGACAAACAATGCTTTGCTTTCAGTTGAAAGTCATGCAGTTTTATTTATGGTTAATTGAATGTATTTACAGAATTGCAGGTTGAATCATTGATGCACCATCCATGGATCAGTCTTTTCACAAGGAGGGAAGTGAGCATCCTATTTATTACGGTTATTTTCCCATTAAAACCTGAGAAAACATCAAAGGCGGGATGATTTAATTAACAATGTGGAGAGTCTGTGTACAGCCGTCTGCATTTTGCAAATTACTCTTTGCTAAGAATAAGAGACTTATCGGGTCCATACAGACATCGCTGCACACCTCAAAAGAAGTTGTGTTGACACCAGGAAGGGGAAAATGCATGTCTCTCCCTGACAGAATTATCCACTTCACAGGTATTTTCAGTTTACAGTTTACAGGTTGGAAAATGAATACCCTTTCTTCTTCTGCCAGAAGAGTTTACCATTATTTGTCGTGTGCTCTGTGAAGTGTGGACTGAACGAGGAATAGACGGGGAGTTAAGTGTCGTATATATGGAATATCATTGTGATTTCTTCCCTTATAGCATTTCAATTTTTGAATTGTTTTCGACGGGAAAGCGTCTCCTGGAAGCTGTTTCTAAATGATTATTCCCCCTCTTGCAACTTGGTTTCGGGAGCTTTCAGTCTGTTTACTTGTGGCTAAGATGTACAATGTAGCCAGGCAAAACCAGAGAAGTGCCCTCAACATGTTTAATATTGAAAACGAGTAATATTTTAAATGTTAACCACTTAAAATGGTAATGGTCCCACCTTGCTCTTTGAAGACCTATGCGAATCAAAGAGCAATTGAAATTAAGGGGATGGGAGCCAGATGCATTCCTCGCAGTCTATAGGCACTGAACACATTGTTGAGATTGTTTCGGCAGTGCAGCTAGCTTGTTTAAAGGTCCTTCATACAGTGTTTTTCAACATCTCAATGTTGTCTTCAGGTGAGGTATGATGTCTGATTGTATTTCCGTAATGAATTATGAATAGAAAATGACTGGGGTCACATGCTCGCAAATTAGAAAATTAGTTTATTCTGCTTGTCAAAGAGATGGATGGTTAACATCCCGCCTTCCTTCAGTCTGACTTCAATATGTTGACTCCCTCAGAGCCACTGTAAATAAATAGAGTGAGTGTGGAGTGGAAGAGGGATAATGAAGGAAATGCTACGAACCCTGCTGAATACAGGAAATCATCGCTGGATGATGTCCAACAAAAAGTCAGCCTTTTTTTTTTTTTCTTCTTCTTGTATTGACAGAGGAAGTTGCCTGATCCAGTGCGTGCTTTAATAACGAAGCAGAATAGCTGAAGTTGTACCCGCAAGAAGAGAATGAAATCTAGAGAAATAAACAGCAAGAAGTGAGTGTGTACGAGAGAGGATAGCAAGAGATGGAGACAGACAGAGAGATAGAGGAGATAAAAAGGGAGAGAAAATATATATATATATAATTTTTTTTTAAGGGGTGACACTTCAATATTATACCTATGTTTTGTTGCACTGTTCCTCCTCCTGCTTGACATTTCTGGGTTAGAAAGTGCCTATTACAGCTCACTATTGCCATGTTTCACATAAATTCACATTAAGATGCTTCCACAGAAATGGTCTTTTTCGCTGTTGAGGAGCAATCTTGCTCTATTATTCAGGTCATGAGCAAGCCGCCATAGGTGAGGGGAAGGAAGAGCAAGGCAGAGTATTGTGGTGATAGAAATGACACATTTGATAGAATCGCACTAATTACATGCGTGTACTAAATTGTTCTCCGATGCCTGCACACTGTGTTGGCTAATGCCATGCTTTGAATGACATTCTGATTCTCACATTATTTCAGCGAAGAGTGAAGAGAAAGTATCTTGTGCCTTACCGTTTATTTTAATAATCATTTTAATTATAGCATGAATCAATCATGAACGACCTTTAGTAACATTCGATGAGCAGCCGGTTTTCTTGCAGAAGAAAAACAATAAAGCCGTCAAAACATGGTGACAGAGGCTTTTAAGCTAGTTTGGAACAATGCTAATCAAAAACAAGACTGACTACTGCTACCACAACTACTATCACTACTACAACTACTTTACAATAACCACTCATGACAATGATAATAATTTGAAATGTAGTCCTTGCTTGCTTGTTTTTACTCTTGATTTCCCCAGCCTAACTGTTCATTGCCGATGGATGGGGAGTGTGTGTGTGTGTGTGTGTGTGTGGGGGGGGGTGAGTGTCATCAATCAGCATTAACCATCAGCTCTGAGGTATTGACTGATGATTCACCACGGCAGAATCTCCTCTGACTCTAAAATGAAAGGCAGCAGCGGCAATGTGAGGCAGAGACACTCAGTTGATTGGCACCTCATTGAGTCTGGCAGGGGAGCCTTTGATTGCACTAGCTGTCAATATCACGTAATTGTTTTTCTTACATACATGGTGCCCTCTGTTTTTGCAGCAGGCTCTGCTATTCCATTTGCCATTATGCCATTGCGCAGAACTTATTATCATTTTGATCCATTATTATGAAGTGCACACATTCGCCGCCCATACAGGAATTTTATGGCTTAATTTACCCGCTTGTTGATACTGTGAGCAAAAGATAGAGTTTGTGCACCACCGCCACCCGATACGTCATTGTAACATCAGTGTATTAAGATTCATAACCCATCCGAGACAGCCAGATTAGCTGCATATGGTTGTAAATCTGCCCTTCACAGCTACCCGAGGATGTTTCAGAGTAGCCAGTTATGCCTTGAAGCTTTAATTGGGCCCCTTTTAATTATCACATTAAGTGTGTTACTGGAATACATATACTGAGCACCCTTCTGTCTTGACAAGGGTGAACTCAGCTTGTATTCACTGAAGTCAGGCTAAAATTGAGTTTAAATTTCTTCTTAAATGGCACCCATAACCGCCAATGAAAGTGTTCAGGGCTGAGAGAGCAACCCTGTTCCCCACCCCAAGGTCAGCGGGGAAGACGAGATTTAATTGGAATTGAAACTGTCTACCTGATAGTTTGAAATAATTAGCATTATCAGAGTGGCGAAAAGGAGAGTCTGGGATGACGAAAAATAAAGAGGACACCGGCCCTAGATAAAAGTGGCAGACGGGTGGCAAGTCATCACTTCTAGTGAATTGAATGTCACTGTGATTGACTGGACTCGACTCTGCATGTCACACATGAACCTCAAACAAGTAATGCCAGCTAGATATATACGGGACATATGACTACTGAAACTTTGCCAGAAGTTCGGAGGGGTGACCTGTCATTTCTTTTTTCTTACACAAGGCGAGTGTATCGTTGGAACTGCTTTGACCCAGGGTGTCACGCAATGGTCACTAAACGGTCAGCTTCTTATCTCGGCAAATACATTGTTATGGATGCATGGCTCCAAGAATCATCTACCCTGTAGACTAGTAGCTTTCTCCTCCCACCCGTAAAACAAACTGCCACCCCGATGGACTTCAGAAGTCACTTCTGCCGGGCCCAACATTTCCGCACCAGTTAATAAAGGGGAAATGAAATGTATCAGTGTTGCTGTCTTTGCTCATGGTGAATAGAAAATTATCATAGAGATGGGTATTGGTGCCTTCACACACTGAATTACATAGAGGGTGAGCCTGTTTCTCCTTGCACGCACTCACTCACATGCACACAAAAAACCCAGCAGCTTGAAATAAACTGCAGGATGAAATTGGCTATAGTGATATCATCGTAACGGTGGTGGTAATAAGCCAGGAAGCTCGGGCAAATTTCTCCCACAATTCTACAAACACCAGTTTGACATTTCGGGCATTTTTTTATTTGCCAACTTCCTGTCTCTCCACACCTTCCCCGGGCTCTGCTAAGACATGTCAACATTAGAGTCAATGCTAGATGCCAGGCAGAAGAAATGTGACATACCCCTGCCTCTTCGTGGGAGTTTGTCGTGTTAGAGGTGGAAGAAACAACTGACATAAAGAGGATGGCACCCTGGGTCAAACAATATATACAAGTGACCTCAGGGCCTGACAGGCATGCAAAATCAAAGACGCAGGGTGTTAATATCTGATAGTTAGCGCTCGAGGCTAAACAGCATGAAATACATTAAGGTCAATGGGTTGCTGGCAGTCTCTAGAGCAAACTTAGTCGAGTGGCTATTTTCACCGACATCCTCCTCTGTGGACTGTTGTAACCATTGGAGCGGAGCATTCTCTTCATCATCACATACAGAACACAATCACGGAACCTACTTTCTGCTTTTGCCCTTCTATTTTACAATACATTTTATTTTTTCTGGAAACCGAAGCTGTTAGATTTGCCACCCTAGGAATGAAAGCAGTACTGAAGACACGAAAGGAGGTTTTGGAGGCCAAATTGTTTGAGTGCCCTGTGATTAAAACTGCTAACAATATATTGAGATACAATCTAAAACAATGACGGCGAACTATAATCAACAGGAATATAATTCATTATTTTTAGGACTTGGTATGGACAATTCTTTAGTATAATCAGTAATCCAATATCCATGTTAGCAATTTCTCATTATATAAATAGATTCAAACTGACTACAAATTACATTCACTTACAATTGCATTGGTACTTGCACGATCTAAAAATGCTTGAGCTTTAGTATGGAATAAGATCACCGTACATCTTTATTATTTGCAGTTCATTTGTGACAATAGAACTATGTGATATCACTGGCTGAGTCAATTAATTGTCTTTATGTGAGGGTAACACTGTTATGATGAGCCAGCCTCATGGTTATTTGGTCTGAGAGTGTAACTGTAGTGAACGGGTTGCCTCACTTTTAAGTGCCGATACAAACAGCAGCGAAATCAGGCTTTTTCTATGCTGGAGTAAATTGAAGTCACCACAGCAACAGCATATTTTAAGTTTCAAACGTGTTAATCAATTCTAGTTTTTCTTTCTTCACAGTTTTGAAACATGTTCCTGTTTTTTTGTGTTATTTATTTGTTAAGCTTAACAACTTTTTTTGCTTGTGTTTCAGCAACCCAGCCATTTTACAAACTCTCACCCCGTGTCTCTATCTGTATCTGTTGCTCTCGCTGTTGGGAACGTTAGTTGACAATGCCTGCACTCAACACATCCCCAAATGAAGTGCATAGTGACAGAAACATTAACACAAGCCACTGAGTGCGACTGTGATTTTAGTGAGAGCATATCCGTCAGCAGGGCCTGGAGGAGTGAAAGGCATATATCTGAACTTTCAACAGCTGGTGTTTGGTTGGAGGATTGTGACAGTCAACATCAAAACACTAAAAGTAAAGCTTTGATTTATTGAATGTGCCTCTTGGGTCTGCTTTCATGTTTGCCAGTGATACATTATATGACTTTTCTCCTGCTTTCAAGAACATGGCGATGCGGATGAATTAAACATGTTAAGCAGGAAGAGGTCTCTCTCTGAAAGCCTTACCCTTTTCATGATAACCCCTTTTTAGACATTCAGTGGACTTATCACAGCGTATAAATAGGAGAGAATTCATTATTCAAGGGAGGTTTCAGTGAAAAATTAATAGTGGTCCCGGGAGGAGGGTCTGTGGCGCTCCGGAGAAGGAGAACCTTTAAAGTGTACATGCACAGGGGGATCTGTAAAGAGTCTGCCCCTCATGTTAAAACCTTTACCACGCAACACTACACACTGATATTGCAAATATAAGTTTGCTCAGCATTAATGACTGTGACTAATACCGCATACAGTCTGCATTCATGCCTAAGCTGTCCTCATAATGTTTTGAAGAAAGAGGAAGGAAAGTAAGCAGAAAAGGGACAGTGTGAGTGTCTGCTTCTGACACCGACACCTCGTATAGATTACACATTTTCCGGATTGCCTGGTAGGACGAGACACTGGAACTTGAGCTGTTGACATCTGAAGAGTGAGTCCTTTTTTGTGACAACATTGAAAGATTTCACTTCACTGTACAATAAACAAACGCCCTAGAAAAACACAACGAAAACTGTACCGCAGGTCGTCTTCTGAGCTCTATCATATAAGAGATTACAATTTCCACCATGCCCAGATCACTCATGCACTGAAATCTTGCCGCCGCTGGTGCTGAGTGGTTTTCAGCCTGCCAGTTATCCGTTGAAAGATGGGCTTCACGATGCCTTTGTATCCACTTCCTATCTGCCTGGCCATGGAGGCAATAACAGTAATGTATGGCTAAGGGAAAACAGAGCTAATCATCAATGACTGCAAGATATATAGCATATGCGGTGGCACCTTGTTTATTACCTTCTCTTCTCCTCCTGCTGAATCCATCGGCTATACAGACAGGCTGCCAGATCCGGGAGCTTCTTCAATGTTAATTTGATTCATTGTTGTTTTCCATAATAATTGGGGGCAATGGGTCAGTGTGATGAATTTGCTTGTTACATGACACAGGATGTTGCACAGTGATTGCTCTACAGTTTGTCTCTCTAGTCTCTCCCCCATCATGTGACGCAAAGGCCTCATTCTTATTAGCTTTTACCTGAAAAAAAAAAAATCCATTTGTTTTATCGGCTCATACGCAACAGGTTTTTCCTCTTCTTTGACGACCTGCGTATCCCTAAAAAGCTTTTAATTTGATATTAAAAGGAAAGCAAAGAGTTTAAAGTGACATTTTTAGATCAAAGTCATCTAAAAAAAACCCTCATGATTGATTAGATAGTATTTCTGCTGGAACACTCCAATCTTCTTGCAAATATCAAACAGCTTTGTCAGGTCCCACTTAATCAGCCTATTTTTTCTTTTTTTCATCCCCCTACAAAAATGTCACTTCCTTTTCATTCCACGCTCTTTATTTTCATTTCCCAGACCTCACATTATCTACACAATATGGAAATGTTCAGACAGTCATCCATGTGCAATGAATGTTAAGGTGGATTCACATTTTTAATCTCATAAATATGTATTTATGTATTGCTTCCTTGTCAGGGACAGCACACCTACGGCATATCTACACCATCGTTTAGTGTTTGCACAAGTGCAGACTTACAAAAAGAGAATAAATGGCTGCTCTTGTGTGATGTTTTAAAAAGAGAGCACTGGTGTGTGTGTGCGTGTGTTTATCTACATGAGCATGTCTTGTGTTTTCTACCCCTCATAGAAACTGCATGCCTCCTCCTCTGTGTCTTTGTGGTGATGAGTGCTGATTGCAGATTGTTATGGTGTTTGCACCTCTCCTCTATCTGGCCCACGCTGGGTATTTGGCCAGGCCTGATTGTGTTGATGTTGACACCGGCATCTTGTCCTCCGGTGGGGAGGCCCAATAGTAGTCCACACATAATAAAGGAGATGTAATCAACCAATGTCACACACAGAAAGTCAAGTGTCAAGAAGAAAGCTGTTGCGGTGTTCTACCTTATACCATCTGTGCTCTCTGTTGATGGAAATCACACAATTGCTGTTGTTGATGTTGGCATTGCTTTTTTTTGTAAACATTTTATGCTGAGGCGATATGAACATTTTGAAAAAGTTTTTTTTTTCTCTGACAATGAGGGTGACTTTGTGACGAAGGAATCAACATTAAATTAGGTCTGTACATTGTGTTGCTCTTGTATATTCTCAGTGGGGAAATGGGTGCTTCAACCTAAACATACTTTTAATCAATGGTAACAAAAAGAAAGAAGCAAGTGCTTGGCACTGGGTTGTTCAAGGGATCCTTTCGGTCTTTGTGCACTTTGTCCTCTCTCTGTGCTTTGTTATTTGTTTTGGTGTTCTAATCTCAGCCAAGTCAATAATATTCTTTGTTGTCTGAAATTGTATGTCGGGAACAAAAAGACCTCCTCCTTTTGTTGAAAGTACCTGTCTGTGACTTTTCACTCTCTCTCAGACTCCCAGATAAAGTAATCATTAGATGTTGTTTTCTGTCTGCAATTACTTTCAGTTACAATGGGTCAAACACTAGGAAAGCAAAAGGGGTCGAGAGTAGACAAGGCTAGATGGATTACAGGCGATGAACTGTATAGGTCCCACAAGTGGTGATAAATACGTATGTGGCTCAGAGACTCGCCATGTTCAGCTCAGTAAATGCATCAAAACTAATTAGTCTCGAGTATATATGGACAACCTCGCTCTTTTATCTGCGTCACATTTTCTCCTTTGAAAAAGGCCATTTATTGTATGTGGCACTATTTGTCTTTAAATGAAAGACAAAAGAAGAGGAGCAATGGCCATTTCTTATATCTCACTTAGTATCGCTGCTGCACAGAACTGATCTGAAATGTATGTTTCAGTGGAGGAATCCCCTGCACTATTATCATTGGTAACTCATTACCATTCTTAGGGCATGTGATAGCTGATGAGAATGGCATTTACTGTAGATATAGACAGGCCGTATAGCGATATTTCTATTGTTTCATTCCACATTATATAATAAAATACAGTTAATACAAATCCCACAGTAGCTGTTTACCCCAGGACGTCTCCGTATATATCTTAATACATGTCAGCCTCCTACATGGCACTACTGACCTCTGCAGCCCGGTTGATATCTGCCTTCCAAAGATCATGCCAAGTTTTTTGCTGCAATGGAATATTTACTTCCTCCTCCGTGCCCTTGTCAGCAGTGACAATGACAGCTCTTATTGCCTTCACGAGGATTATACTGTATCCTGATAAAGGTAAAGAAAACCAAATAGCATTCGAGTCTGACGTACAGAGGAAAGTTAATTTTTAGTCACATTGCCATAGAGACGGGCTATTTCCAGAGAAGACACGTACCTTGTCAACAAGCCTGCATATTCCCATGTCATACATCATAGTCATGTATAATCAGGACTTCTTAGTATTTCATATAGTTTTCATTCCTTCCGAAAGCGGACTGAATAGAATCTTGAATTGAAGTTGTCTGTCTTGTATTTGTTATTCTGTGAGGCATTAGTCTCTCCTTCAAATGATGATTGCCAGAGCTGTGATGAAAGTAATGGCATCTCTCTTTTCCGTGCAACACCAAAAGGTTTTAATAGCGCTATTATTATTAATGACCATCCATTTGCTTATCCAGATTGTACGTTTGGAGTGGATATAAGGCCTACTGAAGTGATAAAGTCTTGGTAATTACAAACCCAATTATTTCTACTGTGATTCTATTTGTTTGAAGGAATCTTCCACATTCTTGTCTTTCTGTCTTTTGGTCTCCCTCCAGACTCGAGACACATGCTCATATCACCTCTCTTCTCGTCTTTCTCTCGGTCTCATCTCATCCCCCATCACACAAGAACACATAATATGATAATGATGATATTTGTGCACTCATATTAGCTGCAGTACTTGCAGTATTCTAGGATGGTGCTTTTACTCTTGATGAAAGACATGTTGGCCGTATACAATGTCTAATACAGCTGAATATCAGCCTCTACGCTTTTTATTTTATTTCCTGGCACCATTAAACCTGTTTGAATTGACACAGAGGGGCAGAGCTGTAGGTGAGAATGCTTCGGATGGTGAAAGGTTTATTTTCTTGGCATAATAACATGCTGGAAAACAAACAAATATACTTTAAATATGGCACTGTACATGCTTACATGGAGGAAGTCTGCAGCACTTGATAAAGCTTTCATTTTGACAATACGAGTGAGTTTGATGAATATAAGTTTCAGGCTAAAAGAATGAAAAGACTGCACCAATTAACACCACAGAATGAGTCTGAGGCGCAGTCCACCTTCCTGGTGGCTGTTTGAGGAATTTAATGTCCTAGATGCATGCAATTATCCTTTTAATTAGCAATAATGAGTTTGTGCATGCTGAAATAATAAGTTGAATCGTGATATGTGTGCAGACCTTAATGTGAAGCTCATCAAGATGTAACTAGCTCTGTCAGTAAATATCATCAACTGTCATGTTAAATATCTCATGCTATTATACTGGGAAGCTAATGTGCATCCTAGCCTGTGTGCGCGTGTGTCTGCCTGTCAGAGCTGGTGTTTGCATTAGTGGATTTCATGGCCACTAGACAAAGAAATGAGCGAGATTTAAAGCATACCAGCATAATAAAAAGGTAAAATATAACGCGAAACAAAGTGTCAACATTCCAGAAATCTGGTTGGTAACGTAGCTCTTGAACAACCTCATGAGTTTGAGCCTTGCTCTGTTTATCATGGCTATACAAATAATTACATTACCTTGATGCCAAAATCCAACCGCTTATCTTTATATTACCAACTGTGTACAGTAACCTCAATAACAGGCAGCAGCATGGCCCTGAAAAGTTGAATTACTGCTGATTATTTCAGCATTACAACCTGTATTAATATCCAAAAACAGGAATGGCCATAAACACAGCAAATATTACCAGAATAATCCTGTATTAACCACTGTTATAAAAGATTGTAGGTGAGACGCTGGTGTGCATACAAAGCAGTTAATTGTTTTAAATTAGAACATGAATCTGTTGTCTGGGACAGTTCACTATCAGAGCTGCACTTAAAGGGACATTATTATTGATGAATCCCCTGCATGCCAGCTGGTTGGATTATTACAAAATGTGTTTAAACAGGGGCTGGATACAAACATATGTACACTATATTACAAGCTAATACGATATATGTAGCATTTTTGAGGTAGGCTTTGTTAAGACTGGTTCAGAAGGGCTTTTATTCAGCTTTTAGTAGGCTCGGGGTGTACTGGACTGCATTCGATTGAAAGAGGCTCATGTGATACCTGTGCTCATGTTCTGTTTTTCCCCTGCTTACTAGAACACAAACTAAACTAGATAATAAAGTAATATAAGTCTCAAAAACATGTAGAGGGGCCAATAAATTGGATTGCAAAATATTGCAGGCATTCAAACTATTGTGTCCAACCCTCTTGTATTTTTAAATTAAAAGATTTTAAGTGTGTCCAGTCAGATTTGAAGCGGTATTTCCATTTAGTGGCATGCAGCATGCTCTGGCCTCTCTCTTACACATGTCCAATGTTTATACAAGCTGTAATGTTTGACCGCACAGATGGAAGGTCAGCTGAAGGTGGATGCAGCAGTGCTCAATCCATTGCTGGCCAAAGGATGTGTTGATGTTGCAGAACAAGACTGCTGTAGGCTACTGCTGGTATTGACCTTGCATATGACCACAGGATCAACGAGAAAACCTTGGACGGGGGCACTGTGGAGCATCTAGAAATCCACAACACGACCATTGATCATATTACCTTATGACAAAGCAGTGTAATTCGCTTGCAGGCTTTTTTTGCATCAGAACATGAATTGAATACCACTTCATTCCTGGAGTCAGCAGCAGTCTGTTATTCGGGTTGATTACAGGTGAACTTGTGTTAGATGTTCAGTCAAGTCTAGTGTAGAGTAACTAAACAGGTATCACAGTTTTGTTTCAATGTTCTCAAATGAAAACAGTAGGTTTGATCCAAGCCATGCCGTCTATCACAACCAATTGTTTGCCATTATCCCCACTTGTCTGCCATTCAAATTTCCTTGAAGGGAACGTAGAAAAGAATGTTCTCAGCATCAGGGGATCCATGGCGTCAGTGATGTGTGATTCCTCCCGAAAGCTCCGCGGGGTACAGTTGTTTCCCCTGAATACAAAAGACAGCGGCATCACAAGCAGGCTGCGGCATACCTCTAGCTGACGAAAGCAGCCAGAGCTGTCAGCAACATCACTCACACCGTGCTTCCACCCTCCCCACCCTGCCACCGCCTATCCACACTATCCCGCTGGAATAGAAAATAGTACAGACCCATGTCTTTTTTGGAACGTCTGGATGTGAAATTTTGCATGCAGAATTGAGAGGCAGTGAAGGCTGTTGAAACAGAACTGCTATGAGTTCAAACTGTGTGAAGTCACAGAGCCACAGACTTCCCTTTCATTTGTAAAGTACACTACGTTAAAGACAGCTTCACCTCTGGCTGCACTGATCATTTAAAGTTGAGGAGGAGGGAGGAAATCTGGCAGAGATGCCCTTTCGTGTGTTTTTGCGAGGAACACTTATTTGTGCACGCTTGTGGAATAAGAAGTTCATGCTAATAGCATTACCTCATCAAAAATGACGGTACCCTGAGAAAGGCATTACTAGTGGCAGAAAACACTCTGAGAGAGATTGAGTCAGGGCACGGCCGAGACTTGGCTCGGCCCTATTGTGCTAGCTCAGAGAATAAGAAGGCAGCATCCATTTTTTCCTTAATGAAGTTAGTGACCCTCTGAAAGGTGACACATTTACCGCCCAGGGGATTTATACACTCCTGCTCCAAGGCTCCAGTTCAATATGGAGAGGACAGATTTGACTCCATGTGGGCACTCCAAATATATCCTCACAATTTATACCAGGTGATTCATTTTCAGACACTGCTCTTATAATTAAAGTCGACGTTGTTCTATTCAATCTGCGGCTGCGTGGAAATACAGAAATGCATTGGGCCGTTATACAACAATCTCGATAGTTTTGGGAGGCCAAGCTGGTATCACTAACGCAATCAGAATATTCATTTATATTTAGTAGAATGCCATAAAACAATAAACAAGGTGGCGAGAAGATTTGCGGATGTTTGTGGAATCGAATTACACGGAGCATGCAGAACTTGAGCGCGTAAAGGAATAGCCGTCCCTGTGTACTGGGGTCTAAGAACACTTTATTATTTATAGCATCCTTACTTATGCAAATATACTAAATAATTTCTACATGACAGCTTGAAGCTGATGCCTAGAGGAGCGATGTGATGTTTGAATGAGGACCCGTCTCTCCTTTGCATGGCCTAGGAAACATAACATTGCAGGCTCCTAGTTGCCTTGGTGCCCGCTGTTTTACATTCTAATTATCTGGCCTGACAGGCTTTATTGCTGAGGCTCAATGTTGAGGCCTCATCCCAGACTCATTCCACATATGATGTCAGTGCCGGGATAATGAGATAAGATAGTTTGAGTGCTTAGCCTTGCTCAGTGGCCTCCTCGTTCACTTTTTAGTTTTGTTTTCCCTTCCATGCATGCAACTATAGATGCTGCCACAATTAAGCATGTATATGAATTGTACCTGAATATGCTAAAGTTGCTCACAGGATACTGGGGTGATGGGATTTCTTTGTATGAGTTTTCTTATTTGTCCAGAGGGGCTTAAGGTGTGCCACATTGACAGTGATTAAAATAAACAAGGCTTTGTTAAGATGTTCATTAAATATTTAACACAGCAAAGCCAATACGAGACACAGACAGCAAGACATTTTTTTTTTCCCAACTCTAATTAAGCTGCAGGGAATTCCTTGCATATTGTAGGTAAACAGACAGAGTCATGGGAATACCAATGGAAATTAAATGCTCTGTTGGTGTTTTTCTCATTACGAGATGAAACAAAACATTTATCACTGACTTTCATTTCAATAAAAGGCTGACATTTTCTGGGTCAAATGCTGATAAGATGACAACTTTCTTCCACTTACATTGTGATTCATGAGTTCATGCAGTGCTCCTCAGCACCCTGGTAAAATTGTTGCATTCCAACTGCACTCTCTGTATGTTTTGACCTGTTGGATTAACTGTGTTGTTTAATTCTTTTTCCTCTCCTCTCTTTTTTTTTTTACAGCTATCGAGGTGAACCTACAGAAAGCCTTGGCTGAGGCCTCTGAGACCTGTACCCAGGAGTGTCTGATACTGGGCCACTCCGACAGCTGCTGGATGCCACCAGCCTTGGCCCACTTCCAGGGTCCTGGCAGCAACAGCCCCACCTCCACCCCAATCACCACCACCATCACCGGTACAATGCCCTCTTTTGGCTTCCAGCAGAGCTGCGCCCGGGGAGCCAAAGCTAACATGATCAGCATGGGGGTCATGGATGGCCGCCATACCCTAGGCAGGTCTGTGCCCAAAAAAGATGAACTGGACAAAGGGATCAACCGGCCACAGTTCTACAACACCCTGGATAGACACTGCAGTAAGAAAGAGGACCCCTTCAAGGTCATCCCCCTGGCGAGCTTCTCCTCTCCTGGGCAGCAGACGCCCACTGGAGGGGGCAGCAGCTCCTTCTTACATGAGCACCAGTTGTAAGAGTAAAAGACAGATCTCCATCCATAGACGGCTTGTTGTCAGTGACTTTATGATCAGTATGTATGCGTACGTATGGAGGTATGCATCATTTGAATTGACCAGCTCCGGCTCAGTTTTACTAATGAATACATATGAGAATGGATTCGATCATGATGATGTTGTTCAGACAGAACCATAGGGGGTGAGTCTTACAGCTAAAGCATTAGAAAGGTAATGTAAGTCTCAACACAACAGGCCCATGTATAATACATATAGGTAGTTCTATACCAAAGTAGTTCCATCACAAAAAAAAAAAAAATGAATTTTGCTTTCAGTTCGGTGATGTTTGCTTTGTGACAAGAAAAGGCAATGTAACGCTTCGAGCCTCTTGGTCCCCGATAGTGACCATTTATGTGTGCAGAAACACTTGCAAATACAGTACTTTGTGTTAGGTGAGCTAAATCGCGCTTACTGTTAATTATGAGCTCTGAGTGGATGATGTTTCTCTTGAAGTTCTAGTGACGTATCGCTCTGTATAACACGCAGCACAAACTCTTTTGGTGGTGGAGGATTTTTCTTTTGTCTCGCCTGAACGTGTTTCAGAAGTCTATTTTGGTCAGGGGACTGCAGAAGGATAAAAAAAAAAAAAAAAAGTCTACAAAGCATAACTAGGCCAATAGTAGACAACACCGGCAAACTTTTTGCATTCTACATTTTCACCGTGGACCAGCACACAAAATATAACAGAAAAAAAAACTCCTGCACATGCACACACTTACCCAAGATGTTTTCCATATGATGGTTGCTCCATCTCTGCCAACTCCATTATGAAAATGTTCACTCCTTGCATTTTCTCTCAGCAGCTTAACCTTGAAAGATTAGCGCTTTGGAAACATACGCTTTATTTCCTTCCCTTGTTTCTTTTTCTCACATTTCGCTGCTCAGAAACACTCGCATACGGTAATAACAGCTATGGAGCTAATTATGAAATTCTCAGTCCAATTACTTTGATGTGTGATCTCAGCAGCGACCGTCATTCTGGTTTCGGAATTGTTGGCTAGCAAGAAACATGCGCTGCATGTGCGGAGGCAATGAAAAGGTGACAAACGCTAACAAATAGCAGCTTTACACACTCCCTCTCTTCCAACCCTATCATTGATAACACCTTTTCTTCTTACTATTAATTACTTTATGTGTTTTTATGCAACTCATTTCGGCAATTTTTTTTTTTTTTTTTATCAGTTTTCACTCTTTTTTGGCACTGGAATAATAGAAAATGCAAATTCATTCATACATGCACTGCATCACTGCCTGTGTGTGTAAATTGTCCTGATGATTATAACTACTTCAGACTAACTTGTTGCTGTAACAGATTGGGTGCAGCATACTCTATTGCTACAGCAATAAGTGACTTTGCTGATATTTTTTTTCAGCAACATCCAAGTCATGTGTCGACATCAGGTATATGATTCATGCGATTCATTTTCTCTATCTTGCAAATTGGAACAGGCCTAAATCTATAATGCAACGCGGCATTCTCGAGGGAAGGCGCGAGGGAAATTGTGTTTGCATGCTCTTAGCTACCACACCTTTTCTCTCTGATACTTGGGGTCAGGAATCTTATCATTATAAAGAGGATTTATCTGAGACTCAGTGAAATGATCACTTAAAGGAACAGTCTGTCAAGGACACGGAAAAAGGGGCAATTCAATTTCACCTCAGTCAATTACGAAAGTGAAGTTAATTCAAAACAAGCATCTAAAATAAATCCTCCTATAAACACTGCTTTATGAAAATGTCCCAGTTTAGGGATCCAATTTCACCTTATTTGCTCATTTTTTTCTCTATTGCTTGTCATCTCATTTCAATGTTATAGTACTGACATATATCACCAAATGGTATAAATAATACATATTTAATCAAAAGGAGCACATATCAAAGGGAACATACATCATGATGTCACTGAAAATTGAATTGTATCACTCTGACAACTGCAAATCCAACACTTCATTTTTCTTTTCTTTTATCCAAATGTTGCCCCAAAAAGTATTTTCAGTCTCTGTGTACAATTAAAAAAGTAGGGCAAAGAAATTCCTGGTTGGATCTTTCCCACAAAAAAAAATCTGAAAAATAACAATTAGGTTTTTAAGAAACTTTCCCCTTCACTATAAATAAGAACAGACACTCTGCTGTTGGAGTGTTTATAGATATGACACAGGAAATTGTGTCCTTCCTCATACCATGGAGGGTAAAAATATCCATGAAATATGTACGGGATAATACACTGTCACACTGTCATAATAATGTGATTGTTTGAAATAATTTATCCAAATCACATGTGTACAGTAAGCACAATATTACCTTTCTATAACCCTCACTTGTTTTAACTTACTCTGCCCACATAACTTCTGTGTATTGTAATATTGCAGCAGCTACATTAATTGAAAGACAAATTCTAGAGGGAATAGTATAATAACTGCATGAATGTACATCTGTAGGATATTGGTTTTGACACCAACGTGACTTTTTTTGTCTGCTGCTTGTCCCACTTTGTTCTACCATTTGCCCTTCTAGAGGTAAAAGTAGGGGTTTTGTACTTTTATTATTTCTCAAACAAGGAGCATACCACATGAATGTGCTTTTGTTTCATTTTTTTGTCATCTTTCATAAAACACAAAATGAGGAGGGTGATGACAGGTCCTCACTTTCGGCTCTCCCTGTTCTTTTCCTATTTTTTCCTAATTCTCTCTGCCCTAAAAGTAAAGACAGTATACATGAAATCTTTTTTTTTATTTTCTGAATTTTTCTATTCAAAACGTGTGTCATGATTACCATGTCAATTTGTGTCATAATTTGCATGAACTGTTTGGACCTCCACAAGGCCACACTTGACTATGTAGTTCATGCATCCATCATTAGATTCAGTGTCAGTATTGGTGTTTACTGCTCTAACTGTTTGTGTGTCTTTGGAACAAAACAAAATGTTACAGTGTACACATTTCAAACTTTGTAAATTGTGCGTACCACTTTTGCCTCTACGTACACACAAATATCTATTCTGTCTGGATTTTAAACTGTACATAGCAGTACCCCTAAAAACTACTACAACAATGACAAACTGCAAAGACACATATAGTAAAGACTAAAGGCTACATACTGGAATTCGATATGTTGATTCAAAGAAAAAATGGAAAACATGAGAAGTGATGAGATGACAATCTCTCTTGTAATGTAAATGGCTACATATGCATAATATTGGTGAGAGTGTGTTCGAATGTGTTTATAGGTGATCTTGTATGTGTGTGAGGGAGAAAGTGTGTCTCCTTGCATGTATGAGCGTGTGTGTGTGCACATATGTGTGTACTGGCATGCACCTTGCCAGAATATTTTATGTATACAAATGTATCTTACAAAAACTATATCAAAATATGGTATAAAACTGCTTGTATGCTTGTAAATTAGTCATCAGTGAGTCAGGTCAAGTTTTGCTTTGAGAGAAGGCAAATCTGTATTGGTCGGTTAAAGCTATACAGTCTGTGTTGTCATGCCTTTGTAAGATATCCCATTTAAATCTATGAAAAAAATGACCTTCCGTATGGTGAAATGATTTTTCTTGTCATTGAATTTTACTTAAGCCATTAAATATCGAGTCCTTAAAGTATGCACGTATTACACTTGTCCTTCACTTTACATTGTTGTTTGATTAGGTTCTTCTGAGAGCATTGTCAAATCAGTGATAGATGCGACATGAGAGCATGCTGTCACAGTATTCCAATTATGGCAATTACAAGCTAATGATATAAGACCCATCAAGTTGGACATGGCATTTCACCTTCATTTCTGAAAATTAATACCGCGGGGGAAACAACTCAACCTATGACATATATGTATATTTATGGGAAAAGAACAAAATATGTAACCCTTATTAAACACGATAAGGGGCACAGCCAACACCCAGAGTAGGATCAAAAGGGCTTTTACTTTCACAGTTCCAGCTAAGGAAAAAGCAGTTATACAGTATATCTCCTAAGGTTTAAAGATGCTCTGTATTGTTTTTTCATATTTTCTAAATGTCATAATTACAGTTAACAAAACTGAGTGATTCTGTTCGCCTCTATGGTATATGGGGAAATACCACAACACTCTTCTTTTGTATTTAAATAGCATTTGTCAGTGTGGAGACATACTGGGTACATACACAAACATCCAAAACTACAGCTGTTCTTTTTCTGCCTCTAGGGGCATCAGCTTAACCTGAAATTGATGATTGTGGATTTTGCCACATTCATACAAAATCACAGAGGATTTGGAACCTCAAATTTTCCTGAACGTTGCGCTCAATGACAAGTACATTTGTAAGTGTCTGAAATGTGAAGAATAATGGATACCTCAAGTTCATCATTCAAAGTAGCAGATTCTTTTGGCTGGCAGAAGAAGAAGAAAAAACTCCTAAGGCAACATTGACATATATAGTGTCATCTTCAAAATTTCATATGGTGAACAAACATCCAGCAGATACGGAGTAGCATTAGCATTCATTTGGAGTCCTGTCTCTGGCCTCCTGGTGGACTTATGTTCAATATTTACTCTCCTTTTAACTCTTTTTAGTGTCCACCAACTCCTGAGGGAAATATCTGGCTTTTGTGCTGCTAAATACTTTACTATCTTTACTTAGTTTCTCGCTGTTTCGGTGCTGAGCTGGTAGCATTCATTGAAAACAGCTTCAGCCACAAACAATGAAATGAGAACAAAAATACTAAAAAATGTAAATTTCATGATCAACATTATAAATTTCCTGATCAAATTACATTGATCAGGAAAACCAAAACAATGAGCTGAAAGACACTATAAAGCTCTGTGGAGCTGACAGGAACTGCAGTTTAGGTCAAATGATGATTTCCTGTAGGTTGATCGACAGCGACCCACATTTAATTAGTCATGTGATCCATTGAGAATATTGTTCCCGTCACTACTTTCCATCACGGTGCATGTTTTACTGACTAAGACAACTCAGTTATGTTTTAAACATTGGAGCAGTTCTGATGTATTTAGAAAGCAACACACACTGCTGAAGTCAAACTCTTGTGTCAATATACGTCAAATTCATGTGATCAAAAGAATTAATGATCAGGCCTCTAAAATGTAGCTTGAGGCACCTTTAGAATCTAAAGGGCACTTTGAGGGTTTCTGTTTCGGAAGGACGAACACTCATCGATCTATTCCTACATTTTTTTATTTGGTCCAACAATACAAATCAATGAGCTTCCCATCACAAGGTCGCACCTCTACTCATTAGACTGTCCAGCCATTATCATATCAGATCATAGAATCTAGGAAGCAGCTTATGAATTTCATAGGAAAATCAATAGAACGCAGTAAACCTTAATTTTAGCATTTTGTTTTCTAGGGCCAAGAAGTAAATGTCAGTTTATGCCAGGAGAAGAAAAAAGTATCTTTTCATTCATGCGTTGTGGCTGCTCAGAATGTCAACTTTGATTTACCTTGGACTCACTCTGCATCATCATCTCTCAGCATCCTCAGTGATACCTGGAGGCTGCTCACTCTTCATGTGTTCATTCGGCCTCAGATACAGAAAGCTTTGTACGTGGCATTTTAGTTTTTTCGTTGTTTTTTTTTACCTTTTTGGCAATAGCTTGTTACACACCTGTGCTGTGTATCTATTCATTCATCCATCCATCTATGTAACCCACCCATCCATCACTCCATGTGTCCATCCATCCATCCATCCATCCATCAGCTTTGATGCCTCAAAGGCAAACTCTGCAACAGTTTCGACAATCCCCTTGGGCTACATGTCCTACCTGAGGCCCTTCTGCCTTACTGCTTTATCCACAGATCTCTTATGAATACATACAAGCCCCTCAGAGAGGAAACCTCAAGCTTACAGTATGGTGCAGAGGTTGATGTTCACGACAACAGGACATGACAGGATCTCTTGGCACTGACTCCTAACTCGCGCAGCACAAAGAGCCATGTCATGTACCTCGTAACGCGCCAAAGGCTTGCTGGACTGTGTCATCTTGCAGCATCTTCAGCATATGTTCAGTCCCCAATCTCCTTATGAGACCCGGCTGTGACCTGCCCCATTACATTTTCATGGTAATTGGCTAATAATGAGACAGTGACAGTGCAGAAGCTGTCCACACTGTCAAAACACATGCATACCCGACTACATTTCCAGTAATTACTGCATATTTGAACAGAAAATACTTTGTGATCTTAACAGTGCACCCAATGCTTGTGTCTTTTCTCACCCCACACACCCTCCATCCCCATGTGCTAACAAGCCAACTTATTGTAAGCCTACTTAGTTCTCAAGGTGTCATCTGTTGAAGTGTCACGAGAACATATAGAGATTGTCAAACAGTACACTCATTTCAAATTGTAATTAAACTGGCCATCAGGTACCTTGTGGCTGTTTAGTCAACAGCAGGGTACTAATTACTATAAGATGACCTTTGGAATAATATCTGGTGAATTATTCATAGTTGAGAAAATTGCTTCGGAGACATGCCAGCGACATCCAAGGGACGGCTGAGTGTACACACACAGAAAATTCCACTCAAAGATTTCCGCCTTGCCCCGAGAATGAGGTCAGCAGATGGATGAAAATGTAACTTATTTTGTGCGAGAAAATGAGATGGATGCGATAAGCCCTTAAAGACAAAATGGATGTTTTCTCGACACAAAGAGGAATGTTACCGACCAGGAAATAGACTGACCCATGTAAAATTAATGTAAAAGATTCTGGAGAGAGTTTGGAGAAAGAAGATAGCCTTGTCACAGTGAGGCTTAAGAAGCAATATTATCCTGCTGTGCAAGTTGACACTTCTTTAGAGTGGACTTGACTCTGCTGACTGCCAAATAAATCCTTGTACTGGTGGTTCTAACATAATTTAACAAGAAATAAACCATATTTAGATTCAAGTTAGATCTCGTAGCATGCACGAGGATGTTAAAAACCCTGAAAACAACTACATAAAGAAACATAATGCATATTATTTTCTACTTATCCTTTGTTTATATATATATATATTTGACACCCTGTTAAGATAGAGAAATAATGATCTTTGCGGGAACATAAGAAGAACTGTTGCAGAAGAAATGGATAATGTTACATCAGAGAAAGGAGATTAAGACAAAAGGAAATGCCAAAAGAGAAAGTGAAAGGAAGCAGTGGCAACATATTTCAACAGATTCATCCTCCTGCGGTGACTTTCAAAAACCACTAACAGCATCCACTCCCTCCTGCTTTAAATGCTTCTGTGGGGTATTCTGCACAGAGAGGGCAGAGGTCTGGACGAGTTTCTTTCCTATCTCTGCTCAACCTTTAGGGACGCTTTGCAGAGATTACTCCCGGGACCTTGCACAGAAATGTTCTCCACATCTCAGACATGAATACATAAACAGTGGAGAAACTAGCCCTTTTTAGCTACACCAACATGTGGAACTCATGTGACAACAGATGAACCTGATGAGAAATCTAGGTAATATGTGGCTAAATCAGTGCGGCATGTTTTAATGTAAAAGATTTCTCTTTTTTCCTTCCCAAGACCGGCTTCTTCCAAGTTGACGGTGTCTCTGTCATGGAGGCACAAGTAGTCACCATTAGAATGATGTTAACCATATGGCATGGCCCTCTGAATAGACTCATTCAGTATGATCTCAGTTAAGTATTTATAGGAGGTTTTGAAAGAGGGTCAGAAAAAAAGCACTATTCACTGCCATCATAGAAGGCCCAAATGATTAGCTAAAATTCCGGGTAATTGGTAGTAATTAACATTGACCTTGTACTCTTGGGCATTAGAGAACCGAAGCGTTGCCAGAAAATTTCCTGCTGCCATTAGAGAGCAAGTAGGTGTCACGGGGCATGGTGAGGACTCAAACGCAGACAGTCAGGTGTAGTGAAAAAAGGTTTTAATGATAACCAAAAACAAACAGGGAATCCAGGGACAAGACAAAAGACGAGGGGGAAAATCCGGCAGGAAAAGGCAGAACAGGCAGACTGGAAAACCGGGAACAGGACGAGCAAAACGGGCGGGTAGGTCGGAAAACAAACAATGATCTGGCAGTGGGTGTGAGTGCGGCAGGGGTTTAAATAGTGAAGAGGCAGAGTGAGCAGGTGAGAGTAATGAGCTAAGTGTGACTGGCAGGTGCACTGAATGAACTGATTAGGTGAGTGAGGAACTACAGAAAGAAACAAAGACACAGAACACACAGGGCAAAGCCTGATCGTGACAGTAGGAGACAGCAGACCATACAGCAAAATAAAATCTTTGTAGCAGCATGTGTATTTAGGCCATGTCCATTTATATATTATGTACTTCAAAGATATTACTGTAAACTATAACATTTCTTTTATTCATTTTATTGGTATTGTTGATGCTAAGGAGGCACATCTGTAATGCTTCTGGACTGCCGTTCCCAGTGTTCCCAGTTTCACTTTCTTTCTATTTTTTTCTTTGTTGGTTTTGTAGCCATAGTAACTTGGTCCTGTTTACTTTATACTAATATTTGTTATACAGAAATACAAAATACTTCCTGTGAGCCAGATGTTTTTTTTCTTCTAAGAATATGATACCAGACCTGGAGTGAATAACTTTCATTACATGAATTGACACACTGGCAGTTCTTTCAGGCTGTACTGGTACAGCAGAGCTTTGAACTAAATGTCAACATCAGCATGCTAACATGCTCAAAGGGACACTGTTACCATGCTGATGTTCAGCACAAGATTGACTATGTTCACCATTTAAGTTTAGCTTTATATGCTTATTAGCTTCAAACACAAAGTACAGCTGAGGTTGATAGGGATGCCACTTGTTTTGTAGGTTTTTGGAAGCCTACTGCTGGTACAAGTGCACTTTTGGCCCACTGAAGGAAGTTCTGAGGATCCCTAAAGTAGTTGAAATATACACCTCAGGACCTTGAATATATGTAGCAAATTGCATGGCAATCCATCAATAGTTGTTAAGGTATTTCACTCAAAACCAAAAATGTCCACCTCATGGTTGCCCTAGATGAAAAGTCCTTGGGATCTCTAGTCAGCAGGAATCATCCCGTGAGGACAATCAATGTCTGTATGAAAATTCATGACAACTAATCCAAAAGTGTTTGAGATATTTCCGCCTGGACCAAAGCAGGTTACTATCCAAAAGTCACGCCACTAGCATGGCTGAAAAAGAAAGAAAAGAAAAAGTATAAAAATTTGGTTACTTGAGATCCATTAATAACAACAACACTGTCTTTAATTCTCTCAGGGTCTTCCTGCTTGAGTACAAAAAAAAATAAATAATATATATGTATATTGTGGGCTTGCCTAATAGGTAGTAAAGAGAAACTAAGTTCATATCATGCCCCTTTCGCAGTAAGGAAGTACATCAGAGAAACTGCTTTTACTGCGAGTTTTTTGTGCGTATCTAAAGACACTATCACAGGGCAGCCACTGTGCCTGACAAGTCTGTTCACGTTCAGCACACACGCAGCTTTCCTGCAGTTAAGGCACCAAGTCCCTGAAGCTCTTCCTCCATGGAGTTTATTGTCAGAGTCTCGATGGTAGGACTCCTCTCCCTCCTCTTTGAAATCCGGAAGATCAAACAAAACAACAGTGTTGACGCAGGGTGTGTTGTGTTTGTGGTTTGAATATATAATCAATTTCCATGGTTAGGGTTTTTTATTTGTTGTTGTATTGTTGCTAGATTACTAATGGATAATGAATGTGATAATATACCCCACTATGCTGTTTGTATATGTATCTATCCATCTTTTTCCTACCTTTTTCATTTTTCTCCATTCCTTTGCCATATACATGTGAAAATCAACTTGTGGGCTAGTTTGAATCTCAGCGAACTGACTTTCATGCAGTAATGAAATGCACAGTGACCAGAAACGGTTACCTGGACAGAATTTAAAAGAAGATATGAAACTACAGTGTGCTTTTCCAAAGCAGTATTATTCTACCCAATCAACCTTTACTTTCAAGAACATCTATTGAACAATAGCAAGTGAAAGCACGGTGGGATGAAAAGAGAGAAGCAACAGAGAAAATCAATATAGCAATTATGTGTGCAGATAATGGACATCAAGGTGTTATTTGGAGTGACCGAAAAGAAGAGGTGACATAAAGCCAATTCAAATAGTGCAAACATTTCATTGTCTCACATCTGGCGCTATTGGCATGGATTTAGTGTCACCAGGCTCTAGAAAACCAACAGTGTTTTTTGTTGTTTTCCTGCATCGCCACAGCTGAATTAGCATTGTTTAGCACGATGTAATCATTGGGTTCTTCTTTATGTTTGCACACAATCACCAGCCTCTGTTAGAGCGCTGTTAGCTATTATGTTTTTATCGGCCACACAAACCCTGAAAACAGAAGCAACAAACACAGCGATTAGCTAATTGAGATCTCAGACAACAAAATACACACACACACACACACACACACACACACACACACAAAGAGAGAGTGACATAGAGCAAGTGCCGGATAAAGAAGGACAGGGACAGGGAAACAGAAGAACGTGCGCGCACACACACACACACACACACACACGCGTGTATCCCCCTCCTACATGCTTTTACCTGCTCAAAAGAGGTCACCTCCAGTTCTGTCAACCTTTACAGATGGGTCAGAGATCTGGATTTGATAACTGGAGGGAGTTTAGAGAGCAGACGTTTGACAAGCATGACAATGCTCTGACAGCCCTCATTGGGCCATGATTAATGACTGACATCCCTGTCGCTTGTCTCGTACAGAATGCAAATGCAGCACTGGGAGAAAATTACCCTAATGTGGTCCGTAATTGGATGCAGGAAGAATCGCGTAAAGGAAGAATACGATGGTGCCTTTTTGCTCCTGAAACAAGGCTTTATTATAGAGAACACTACAGCGATGATGAGAGAGATGCTGCAGCATGATTGAAAATGACCGCCAGCAAATCCTTCTCATTTGTACTAACACATTGACATTTAGCACAGAGTCGAGGGATGAGCAGAGTCGATGTTTGGTGTCTTGAGTTGAAAAGTCACTCCTAAGCTGGCTCCCACACCTCATGCAATAATCATTTTCCTTTCGCTGCTTGGCCAGATGTCACTAAGTTAGTGTAAATTATAAGATGGGCGTTTCAATAGATTTTTTAACTATTTGTAGCACATAAAGACACACGATCCAAAGGTATTATCAGTATTAGCTACAAAGGTTTGGTATTGAGTAGGGGCTCTAGGTGCTCCTTTCAAACAGCTGACATCAGATTTGAATGTTTATGCATAATGGACATGACGCATTTGTCATTGAGTGTTTTGACTGGAACTGCGAGTTCATTTTACCTTCTCAAGGGCACAGAGTTCCAATGCAATGGCTTTGCTTGACAAACAAAAGTTTTGGGTGAATTTTGAGTGAATCAATTCTGACTCTTCACAAACAAAAACACAATATTTGGTTTGTATGGAAGCTCTGAATATACTGCATACATCCTTTATGCCCATGCCACAGTGCTAAAACAGCTGCTGTAGATGATCCTGCAAGTTGTCGAGCTGTGTTTCTATGTGCTTAGCCCTGGTGTGGTTTCATTCAGCTATTCAGCATCGCTTCGCCTAACACTATATCAAGTGAGCAAGTGCTTAAATGAAAGGACTGAATTAAAAGCACAGCTACACTTATAATTTAATGCTGATTGCTCCAAGTGCTTCCACTGAAAGATAGCATTCATGTCCAAGTTGATACACAGTGTGATAATGAATATTGTTTCACTCTCCAAATAACATTTACATTGAGAAGAATGGAAACTAGTATTGATGTTATCCGCTGTACATGCTGTGGCTTTATTTAAATGAGGCCAAAAATGACAGCAATCGAAAATATAGAGGCAAACAAACCCGAACAATATCAGTACAATCTCCTGTCATCATTTGTCTTTGATCGTCTCATTTGCAATTAAAGAGCAAACTGTAAACTATGAAAGCCGCTGGGAGGAGAAGTGGGAATAATTGTCACATAGCGACCTGGTGATGTTGTTGGGGGGAGGATGGGGGGGGGGGGGCATTTCCATGACACCCTCATTCTGGTGGGAATAAGTGTCAAAACTTAACACTGCTTTTGAATAATGCAGCATTTACAAAACCAAACAATTAAGAGAAAACTAAAGAAAAAAAAGAAGATTTATAGAGTAATGAGCAAACTTGATATTCTGTATTATTGCTAAAAGCAGGCAAGGCTGAATGTCTCTTGTGCAGTTCCTCATTATCCTGATTGTATAATAGATATAATCAAGCAACAATGTCCAATTAGGAGTGCAGAGACATGCCTCGATCTAAAAAATGAAAGGGATGAACGCACAATTGACACTGTAAAGTTGTTTGTATGAAACACTGGGGTTGCTCCCTCATCAGAGCGATATCGATGAATCCCGGGGCTTAAAGAAAAAAAAAAAAAACTTTGACGTATATCTGTGATATGATGGAGGCTATGGGATGTGAACAAACAGTCCTTTCCAGGTGGTTTGAGTGATTGCCTAATCCCCTGTAGCTCGATGATTGCTGAGCAAGGTCAGTTTGAAGGCTCAGACTGATTGAGTGCTGTCTGTGGTCGGGAGTTTGCTCCAGCCGCTGATGCCATTAGATGGACAGCGGCTGAAGATTCACTCTGGAGTTTTTCAACACTTGAACCAAACCTTTCCAAACTGGATTACACTGGTGTGCCAGTAATCATTGGGGCATACCGACGGGAAAAAAACATAAACAACAATCATCAAGGCTGTGTTATCATTAGTAATCAGGAGGAAAGAAGGCTAATATTTGAATTGAGATCAGAAAAAGAACATTCTCTGTGTATTTCAAATCCTGTCTGACTGTTGTTGTCTTCTTGCTTTTTATATACTTTCTATCACCCTGTCTACACCGCTGAGTAGAAAAATACATGATAACCATGTTATCTTCCCCAACTGCCTTCCCCAGTTCTGATTTTCATTTGCAAGGCATCAGACATCAACTGTTTTCTGCTAAATAAATCCTGTTATCAGCGTTGTCAAGCCGCATCTTGTACCTCATCAACACCCATTTATTTCTCAAGCTGTCATTTTGTTACTAAACTGGGTTTGTGGCATAAAACTCAACGTTTCCTGGGGCTACCCCCCCACCGCTATGTACATTCAAATACCGAGGGAAAGTTCTGTTCTGTATATGAAACTCCACTAGTCTGCAGCAGAAATCCTTTGTGCGGACATCTCTGTGACAGCTCCTTGGCAACTTGTACGCCTGTGTGCCACAAGCTCCCTAAGCTGACTGTTTGGATCAAGTGGGAAGAGGCAGCAATCCCAAAGAGAACAAAATAGCAGATCCCAGCAGCTTCACAGCCGATGCTATGAGATTTACTGGACTAGAGAGGAGGGTGTGTGTGTGTGTGTGCGTGTGCGTGAGATGGGGAGGGGCATACTTGATGTACCTTGAAATATTTTCAAATGTCAGACATATAAGAGTCACAAGAGGCATTATGTTTCCATAATGATGATGCTGTGAAGCTTAAGTGTAGCGTCAACATGCAAATGGGTAAGGTAATAAACCGGTGACATTTATTTTGTTGAAAGGCACAGAAAATGGATGAAAGCGTTTTTCCCCCTTTACCATGTGCACTTTGAAGTGTCAAGTTTATGAATTGTTGAAAATTACCAACACATTTTTTTCTCAAAGCAAATAATCTAATGTTCTAAAATGAAAAATAAATTTCCATTTTCTGTTTTCAGTGGCATTCATTATGTATCATTTGGGGGTACCGACTTGTTTGGGACAAGTCAGAGAACCGGATCTCTGCTAAGCCCATCTCCTACTAGAAAGCTGCTCCTCAGACACAGATGAACAGACCCCTCATAGAGGGGTGGGGAAATAATGTGCAGTATATAGGGGGATTTATTGGCAGGAATGGAATATGATTTAATATTCATAACTATTTCCTCTTCACGGAGTCTGCAGTGTGGCACCACCATGTTTCTACAGAAGCCCAAAACGGACAGCCTTTCACATTTTTATGTTACCTGAAGGCCAACATAGATCTCTGACACGCTTAGAAAGGGAGGGGTGTTCAGTTGGATGTAATTGCAACCTCACCACGAGATGCTACTAAATCCTTCACACTGCTCCTTTAACCTAAACCTAACCTTAAACCAAGTTTTTTGCCAAAAATGTAACCATTTATGTTATGGGGACTTGCATTTTGTTCACAAAAGGAAGGTGATTCCCCATAATGTGACTGTGTAAATAGATTTATGTCCACAAAACATAATAAACACACAAAATGTGTACTACAATTAGTAAATCTAAGCCCAAACATTTTGCCTTTTTGTCTCTTGTTATTGTTGGTATATTTGCTGCTGCTGTTTTGTTTCGGTTAGTTTGAGTCTAGTTTGTTTTTTCACTATAAATAAATAAAAGAATAAAAAGAAAGAATGTAATATTCCATAAATAACTATCTTTGACGAAATAAACAAACACAAAACTCAAAACTTTTCCCAATTCGACATCCGACTACAGATGAACTCAAGGATGGTTTTGAGCGTACACGGCTTTGTTTACATTCCATTTTTCATCTCTATTTCCCGACCCTCACATAATCCCCTAAACCACACACAAGTCCACTCTCCACTGCTGATTCTCAGGCAACTGAGCTTTAAAGAAACAGGCAGAATTGGTTCCAGTCCAATGGACACTCCACATCATTTAATGTATTCCAGTCTATTACCACTTTTGTTCTGACACCTCATTCTTTTCCACCAATATATGTGTGGGGTCATTCAATAACTGACACCTCTCTTCCATACCGTAGTCACATCTTTGTTGCTGTTTGAGCATGTGTCACAGCTGAGAGGCCTGCATTTCAAGAGATAGATTTGCTGACAGAGATATCCCATCACTCCTCCGGCAGAGGCTTGTGCAGGAAATGCTGCACTGTAAAGGTACAGTAGCCTTGTCACTTTCATCAGAGGTAATTGATCACAGCAGACAACAGCTGATGTGTGCAAGTCAATTGTAGGGGGCAAAAGGATGCTGCTTATTCAGATAAAAGATCTCTAACGTTGCCATGAGTCACTCTAACTGATAGGTAGGTATCATTATAGACAGGAAATCAAATATACGTTTTTGGATAAATTTCGCCATACATACGTTACATGTCTTTAGCATCAACTCATTTCTAACCAGTTAACATCTTCCCATTGGGACATACAATACCTCATCATACACTTGACAAGCTGTCCATATGATGCACTTGAAGAGAGGCCTCTAGCTGCCATAGTGCAGGTGCACTGGGAAAACCATTCTGACTTTAAAAAAAAACAAAAACAAGCATACCCTGGGACTTCTCAAATGCCACTTAGCATTCAAGGGCTTTGTGATTCATTAGTAGCCCAGCAGACTGGTTAGATGGAAGCAGCTGTTATCTGGTTCCATTCCTTATGCCATCAATGTCACAAATAATCACATGCAACAGGTGGTTTAACAGCTACAGGTACTTCCAGCCTGCTGCATTACCTTCCATTATTTGTTATTCATTATGTATACACAAAGTTGGCCTCATCAGATTATTGAGAATGAAGTGCATTATTTATTTGTATTATTTTTTTTGTGTTTAGCTTTACAGTTTGGAGCTGAATTAATTTGTAATAGACTTCTAACTGTTCTAACTGTTACTGACAGACAAGGTTTCGATCAATGGATCTTCATCAGGTGGACAAAATTAAGTGACTGATGCATCATCATAGGAGAACATGACAATCATCATATGCTCGTCACATATGCTCGGCCAAAAAAATAGAAAACATGTAATTGAAAATTGGATAAGAGAATATATTATGGCCTCTCTTTTAAAGTATGAGGCTGGAAATACTGATATTTTTCTTGCAAACATAACCCATGAAAGGACCAAACTAACAATGAATTGATGCTATATATAAGTAGGCTATAGTCTGTCAATCCAAAGCCTAGTATATGTTAATCCTTTGTGCTGTAGAGACCCATTGTTGTTCACAAACTATTGCACTGTTGCACTGGGTGACATTCATTCTTCATTTCAATGAACATGGGCACTGTAGTTTACTGAAAGTCAAGCCCATATACACCATCCTGCTGCCGTACATACAGTCCTCACTGGAGCAACACGTGTGTATCACTCCGCAGCTGAAAATAGGTCCCACAAATAGACTATTTACTCCTGTTTAAGTAATATTTGCTAAAAACTACAGTGCCCAGCTGTGAAGTCTTTCTTTGAAAAATGTAACTATATATTTATTTCTTCATTATTTCTTCGTAATCTTTAGAAAGAATTAGTTGGTTTGAAGGTGAGTGCGAGAGTCATAAAATATTGGACAGAATAACACATTGTTTGATTTGGTATTTTCATGTAGTTTGTTGACAAGAACAAAATATTGAATAGTGCCTGCCTTGTTTTTTTCATGTTTATCGAAGTCAATGAGGGCGTATTTAAGTGCATCTGCTATTATAGGGTTAGACACTTTCATTAAAAAAAACTATAATTTAAAGTTATTCAATACATTAACTGGAAAAAGCAAATTTCTTTTTCAGGAAATGCAGTCCAGATGGCCCAAGAAATGGATCAACACCTCCCAAACAAACTCAGCAAAAAAAATGGAATGTAAAATTCAGTACACCGCATAATTCAATATACCCACTCTCCTGATTGTGTTGATTGATGGCATAATGTTTAATTCTGCATGGTACAAACACATCTAATTTGAAAACCCTAGCTAGCAGAACAGTTTATGATGCTATTTATTTGATGTTTATTTACACAGGGTGGGTTGGCTGATCATACGAGCTCTTTCCCATGAACATACTGCTCCTCATTCTCCATCACGAACACTCAAGTTTATGATTCAGCAGGACTCTGGAGGAGCGCACAGTTTTGCTAAAGACAGTTATAAAAGAATATCTCACAATGAAGTTTTTTTTTTAACTGTCTGTTGAATGTTTATTGGCTCTTATGTCATTCTATGAAACACACTGTCCATTGTTTGCTGTCGAAAGTAGCCCTGATACAGATTGAAGTGGTGGTTTCTGACCAATCTTGGCACATCCCTCCCGCTGAGAAAAGACATCATAATTACCAGACGCTGTGAACTGGACACTCGTCCCCTTTTAAATGGGGGAAATGATGGAAGTGAGGATGGATATGAAAGTCTTATTTGGACATAATCACACCATCTTCCAAACCTATAAATTATTCCGAGAATGCACAACGGGGGGGCCTCTGCTAAGGGACGGATGGCTCTGCAGAGTTGAGAAGCAGGAATCCATTTTGACATCCGCATTACTTCGGATTTTTGGTCATTTTCTCTGATGATTAAGAGGATATTTCTTGGTAACTTGTAAAATTGGTAAAAACTTTAAAAGAATATTTCATGTGGGAATGAAAATCAACTTTATTGTCACACATGTACACAGCAACCTCTGCATTTAACCAATCCTAGTAGTAGGAGCAGTGGGCAACTCCAGGGCAACAAACTGAGCTGCTGATGCCGCTACTGTATATGTCATGATCTTGGTCTAGATTGTGTCTTGTTTGTTTGGCTCCCTGTCTTTGTAGTTTTCCCTCCTTTTTTCTGTGGATCACCTGTGTTGGATTTGTCTCGTCAGCCTTGCTTCATTTTCTTGTGTTTCTTCCACCTATTAGCTTTCGGCCTGCCCTCGTGTCTGCCCCCCATCTGTCTTGTTGTCTGATCAGTTTCTTATGTATTTATAATCCCGTCTTTTGTCTGTTGGTTGTCGGTTCGTCTGATATGTTTCTTATGTCTCCATTTGGATCCATCCCCAGTTGTCTGTTCTTTAGACCGTGACAATATGAGATTACCAATTTCTATGGTTTTGTCGCGTGGAGACAATCTGTGGCTAGATTTGTGTTTGTTTATAACCGCTTACTGACATTTGAGTCAAGAAGCAAATTGCTCCACTTTAGTCCATAACTTTACTTCAAAGACCTCCCCTCATCAATCGTAATTCATAATATCAGAATTAAACATCTGTTGGTCCTCACATCCAAGCTGTTTTCAGTGTTTTTGATGTTTAGCTTCAAGTATCTTGTATAATGTTTAATATACAGCTTAGACACACCTTACCAGCTGTGAAGATGCTTTACTCTCAACCATACATTATTTTTCTTCTGCTGTGATTCATATGTGTTTACATAATACAAATGGATCACATTAACACATTTCTGATCATTTGGATGGCCTCTGGATTCATGGGCAATTTTCTTAGGTATGAATGAAGATGAAGTTGAGGAGTGATACGATTATTTTTTTCTGGAGAATTTAGACAATGCAGAAACATAGGCACACATTTTAGCCTTATTTCTGGAAAACACACAAGAATATAGAAAAAATGTGATTCCTCAGTTTCAAATTGTCGTGGACACAATAGCAATTTCAGGGTTGTTCAAGTTGAGACGGTGCAAGAGATCTCTCAGGCTTGTCGACCTTTATCTCTGCAAACATCAGAATCCCTATACAAAAAAGCAGAAAATGAGCTATTGATTTTCCGTTTTTCTTTTCCCCCCTCACTTTCTTATTCCCCTCCGGTATTGTCATTCTATAGTCTAAATGAAGGTCAGCATTGGTTTCCTTGTCACTGCCACAGAGAGACACAATAGAAATATAGCAATCCGTGTTTTTGAAAGAAAAAGGTCTTGCAAGATGGGAAGTGGTTGCTTTTGTCTTTAGGGATTAATTGGGTCAATACAACTTTTCTCTTTAGAGCAACACGGCTTTCAATATGTCCTAGTTGTGCGCACACACTGTGCAACGGCGCATGCACACGCATACACTGAGAGAAATAATTTGCTGCATACAAAGGAGAGAAACACACCCATCAATAACAGAATAGGTGACATTTAAAGCAGTATTTTGACGGCAGTCTTTTCATAAACTTTCTGAGCTAATGTGTGAAATCAAATAAATGACAGTGTCGCCTGCAATGAATGGGATATTGATTTATTAACTGCCATTTTTGTACCACGTTTTTTATTTAAGTAAACTCAATGGCATCGGTTTCAAACCTTCAAATCATGAACTACAATATCTCAGATTCAGAGGAGCGGATAAACACTTCTGTCCTCTCTCCTGCTGTGTGAGGGATATAAATGTTTCTCTAATATAGACTGAACTGTCCCAGCAAAAAATGGATAACAGCACGAAGTGTCTTTCCCCTTAGGGTGAGCCTAAATAATATTTCATAATCTACCTGGAGTTACTCCTCAGTAGATGTACTGTAAGATTAGATTGTTTGTTACCTGTCTTAGTCTGTTGTCCTGATGTGTCTGTAATCCTCTTAAGCTTTCTTGCTATCTAAATCAAGCTGAGAGAAAAGAAAATAATATGATGTTTTCTTTGACGCATTCACACCCACAGTGCAGCCCAATCAACAACACTGTGTTTTATTTGACCTGGGAATATTTTTCTTGTCATCTGGCGAAGATTCCTGTCATGATGTTGGGTACATCAGCGGGATCAAACGCTTTCTTAAATCTGAGGTGATATCATTGTGTTTGACTCGGTGTGCCTCTCTCGTCTCAATTCATCACCTCCCCAAGGTGAGCACGCTATCTTGCCAAAACCAACTCAGTGTACCGCGCAGGAGCCTTTTCTTGCATATTCTTCCCACTTGTTTATGGTTTACTGAGCAGGTCACTTCCCCTGCTTGCTTGAACAGCTGCTTCATTGATGACCCCACCCCCCCACCCCTTCCTAACAGGGTTTGGAAGACTACTCGTATGCTGCTCCCTGTCAAGTTCTCCTTTGCTTGTGAGGCCTGCTGGTGACCTCATACACAGCCTTTACTGGGGCCATATGAATAATTTATCCTTTGAATTTAGACCAACCCTGACATTTCGATGTTTGATGCCCACAGGCTTTGGCTTTAACAATATAGATAGTGCTCCTTTCCTCTGTGCATCATCAGATACAGTGTGAAAGCACAGCAAATGCACTCGATATCAGAACCATGGATATCAAGGATTCTGTATGTTCCACACACTGAATTCCTTTATTCTAGTCACTCTTACTGCAGTATTTATACCCATACAATTTAATTTTATACAGGTTGCCGATATTTTGAGTTAAAGACATTGTGTTTTGTCAATAGGAAATGTAATCATTGCCATGGGGACATACTTACAGAAAGAAATCAACTCAACATGATGCATTCAGGAAAGAATATCAACTGAAATAGAGCAAAACAAAGTCATGTAAACTTAGTCTGTGAGTCTGTATGGAACAAATAGACAGTTACAGCTCAAGGACTATAAGCATGAATCAGTGTGCCACAAAATACAAGCAATACAGCAATAAAAGCAAAATACTACAGCCTGTATTCAAAGCTTTGACTAACTCCTAAATCCATAGACACAACCAGCAATGCCTTGGGCTCAGATCTTGGAACAAACATGAAGAGCAGACTGTTGCATATACCTAAGTCCCCTTTAGAGGAGCAGTCTGTGCTGGCCTCTCTTTCACAGTGTCTATTTTGTGTCAGACTGTCCAGATTTGTTGTTGATTTACATGCACAGGTGTAGTACTTGTAGGTCTGCACCATCTCCACCTCTTCACCCGGCATGATGACAGGTGTCAGTAGCTTTTCGCTCTGCAGGAAATTCACCACCAGCCCCCTTGATCTTACTGACATTTAGCTGCAGATGGTTCGCCTTACTCAACCAGACACCCATTATAATGAAATCATGAAAGAAGTGCTGGAGTGCATGATCCAGAACTGAACCTGAAGTCAAAAGTGCAGCGTGAGAATCACGAGGGAAAGTGACCCTTGTGTGTGTGTCTGGTGTTTTTGCTGTTGCAAATGGCCAGATACATTTAAAAACAGACAATTACAGAGCAAAGGATATTTTTAGCATACTGTCATGAGTGAATACGGCTCTGAACTTGTTGCATCAGGCTTCACTTGACTAGCATTTCTACGTATGCTGTAGTTTTCATCAGTCTTTTGGATATCACTGTTGATATAATGGTCAACAACATCACTAATCAAAGAAAAGTGTTTGTTTCCAAACTTTTTCACCTGTTTACTTTTCCGGTTTATAAAACACCTTGACTTCTTTTTCACAAAATCTGAACATATGTTCAGCGCTTTACTTTTAATTTGCTCAGAAAAACTTAGTTCGATCCAACTGAATACTGCACTTTCAACAAAACCAGGACAAAAGAAAAAAATGCTCAACCTTCATCACAGTAAATTCTTTTACATATTCAGTACAGCTTGTTAAAACCTTGGATGAGTTTTATCAATGAACAATTGATGTTACATACCCACCTATTCAGCCTCTCATAAAAGATGAAATTTGATTGACTGAATGCCAGTTCTTAAACTAGCAGCCACAATGAAGAAGTTCAGTTTGCTCTCAAAGCATCTCACTTACATCAACATCAGGTAGCTCATGACAGCTCACATGGAATCTTTTCTTCATTGTTCTTTCTATCTAACAAAACTCCCCCTCAGTTTACTTTCTGAAAAGACTTTGAGGGACGTATTCTAAAATGTTGTACTCTGGTATTTTCTCAGATCTGACTTTTTTTTCTCCCCAAGGACATATCCTCCCGCTGCCAAGACCTGTCAGGCAGGAGCATCTCAGAGTAAAGGGGTTGAGAGGACACCAATTAGAAAGCCATCCTCGGCCAAGAGAGCCAGCGGCACAGCTTGCCACAGGAAGTGGGATGTCGGACTTCCTGCATGGGGTCACAGCTGTTTGCGGGGAGGTTACCGCTACCAGCCAATACGTCGTACCGTTTAGCGTCTGACGAGGCAGCCCTCATTTGAATAGCAAAGAACCATCTCAATGTCACCAATAAATTTACATGATTTCTTCCCTGCTACAGCTGGGATCAGAGTGGGGACTTTGCTGGAATTAGGGGAGCGTGACAATGTCAAAGGAGCAGGACCAGCTCGTTTCAAGTTGGCTAGTTTTGAAGTAAAGATTATTACTTCATTTAGATACAGTTAGGTAAAATTTGTACACATTAAAAAAACAATCGAATCATTAATGTGTAGACATGAGCATACCATATACCTCAATGCACTGTACTTCTCAACTGAAAAATATACTCCTTTTTATTAATTATTCACGCTTCACAGATTAGATTTTTTTTAAGGCATTTTGCATTCATTTTAGAATATGACAGTATCGGGAAAAGGGGGGAGGAGAACCAGGAGCATTGTATTCATCCTAAACCGCTCGACCCCCAGGACACCCAGCTTTTTGATGCATTTAAAACAAATAACGGCTACACTCATTTCTCCCATATAGTATAAGTAATGAATATCAGTAGGCCATGATACTGTACAATATGTGGTTATTTGAAATTAAGTTTTATACATTTTCCCAAAAAATTTGAATCAATGTTACAAACACCGTTTAAAATAATAGAATGTCTATTCAATAAATACTTATTATTTTGCAAGTAGTTCTTCAAAGGGACAGTAATAAGAGATTATTTTATATGTGAAATAATTAATGTTTGATGTTGGGAAGAATCTCTTCAAACATCAGATAAGTAATCAAAATCTAAAAGCAGCTTCTGCAGAGAAAAAGAGATTCAAGTA
This sequence comes from Anarrhichthys ocellatus, assembly GCF_004355925.1. Lineage (NCBI taxonomy): Eukaryota > Metazoa > Chordata > Actinopteri > Perciformes > Anarhichadidae > Anarrhichthys > Anarrhichthys ocellatus. The sequence continues at coordinate 4,864,500 of NW_022280057.1, forward strand.
TCTTGACCTAAGGTGGCGAACAACTGGGAGCGTGGCAGGGATGGGAGCGTGTGATTGGCTCCTGCTATGAGCAGCTGTCTAGAATGCCCATATTTGGGCTCAACCCAATTACATCCTCTGATCCCGTTCACTGGGCTGATGCAGTCAGAACCATTAATCTCCTTGGCTGAGCCATGTGTTAACAGCCAAGACCCCTCCACAGCCAAGCCCCAACACCAAGGTTGAAAGTCATGCCAATCATATTGACTCCTTTGACTCTGACGTCCCCTTGGGCTCCCTCGTGACTAAGGACAAAATCTCTGTGGAGAACACACAATGTACAGTAAACAGGAAGCACTCCAGTCAATGCCGTTAGCCTGGTATTTCTGGACCGAGGTTCAAACAGCAGTTACAGTGTGTGTTTCAGATCTCCGGTGCAGGTGTGCTGTGCTGGAGAGCGGATGGAAGGAGGAGGAGGTCAAAAACAAGTTTTTCGGATCTGGGATGTTAACTACAAAATATCCTGGAGCTGTCAGGGACCAATTCCAACAAATCATTTTCAAAAGGGACAGTAGAAAACAGTGGAGCTTTTCTTTTCTTTTTTGCTACTGCCTATTTTAGACAAATGAAAGGCACCTTCAGATCGCAGTCTACAAATGGCTCCCCCGACAGAGAAAAAGAAAGAACAAAAGAAACAAAAAAAATGTCCTCTTTACTTCGGCTTCTCTGAATTTTTAAACTAATTCAATAACAAAGACCTTTAATTTAAACCAATGGTTGCGTGTCTGAACAATAACCAATAGAAAAGCAACCCATCAGATTGTTTTGACCTCTGATTGGCTTCTGTAACCGTGATTAATGTCCATAACTGGGGGAATAGAAAGCCTGGCTAATGTAAAATTAGGGAGAAGTGGCTTAATCAGGGTCTGAATTACATGGACCCTCAGTTCCAGTTTGGTGAGCCCTTTTTTGTTCACAAAGATTAAGGGAGGAGTCAGGCAGCCCTCCATTGTTCCACTGAGAAAAGAAACTCATTTGCTTTGAACGATAAATGTCTTTCGAGCATAAATCATGTCCCCTAATCCCTTAACCAACGCCACTTAATGCAAATTGTCTCTCATTTACAGATCACACAAAAGAGACAATGGGGAAGTTTGCACACAGAGCTCGTAGCATTGTCCTTCCTGCTGGGGACAGATGGACTTTCACCTAAGATTGCAAGATAAAAGTTGTCTGTTGGATTTCATCCAGTGTGCTCATTCTGCATCTGTCTTTGTACTGAATAAACACTTTTCAACTAATTTCAATTAAATTGCTGCTGAGACAGTAAGGTTAAGATAGATCGTTTTCTTTTGTATGAAATATGAAAAGAACGTCTAGACAAAATGGTGAGACTCTTTTTATTTTTATAGGCCAGCCTTCAACTACTTTAAATTGGGTGTAACTTAGGTCTATTACACACCTTTATTCTGTCTCCAAGCACCATATGATTCATCTACCCAAGGGAGGCAGGTTGACATTTAGCTCCCTGTGTGCATGTACTCCATTTCTATTCCCATGACAATGGTGACTTTACAAAACATGCAAGCATCTGAATTTCTAAAATGGATAATGGATATCAAAATGGAATAATAAATGGTCCCATGAGCTGCTTCCTCATTAATAAGAAGCTACAAGATGTACAAAGTTTTTAGAGCATGCATGCATGGTTTTGAATTCCGGGTTTTCTTAATTTTAAAACAAACAAAAGACCAAATAAAAGTGGAGTGCAACACCTCCATAAAACCTTTGGTTTGGAATAGGAATTTGGGATATACTCTATAAGATTACATATGATATCAGTGTTAAGGATGATATTTTTTCTATAGGAACTTGCTGTCTGAAGAATGGTGTGACCTTACCTCTCATACTAAAATAAACACCACAGGGCACGCTGAGCAGGTTTTATCGACAGCTCTTCGCTGTGTGATGTCCTCTCTGCTATAGCGGCTCTGAGGATAAAACGCAAACAAATAAAGCTTGGTTGCTGTGTTTTTTTGTGTGGCAGCAAAATCCCATGTGTATCTGTGGCAGTATCTGTGTCTGCGTGCTATGAAAGTATATAAAAGGAGTACATTCATGTGTGTGTGTGTGTGTCTGCGTGGCCTACAAGCAGGGGGCATGACCATGCAATATATTAAGATCAGTGTGTGTTAGTCTATGTTTTGTTTGCATCTAGCCTCTGTGTGTGCTTTAGTTGGTCCTCAAGGATCACATTGTTTTCAGAGGGCCTTGTGTGTGGCTGCAACATCTGCTTTGAGCGGGTGGTCCATCTCCTCTTAGCTGCCATATAACAAGTCATCAGGGATTTTATTCAATGAATGCCCAACACAGAGGGCATCGTAAAATTCATTGTCTCACAAGGGCGTTGTAGAGGTTGCTTTTTACGTCCTACAACTAAGTGTTAATGCAAACTGGTTGCTTTCCAGCAATTCTGTAAATAAAGTAAATGTTCTGTCTTGATCAGAAACAATGCTCTCCTTTTTTACTGTAAATAGTAGCTGCATTTTCAGTTGCTAATAAGAGAGTCTCAGCACTGTTGGGTAATATCAGAAAAGTCCCTGCTGCTTATTATCATTAGTGTCATTTACGGATGGTGTACATCTCAGCATGTTTGCACGGAACACAGCAATGGTGCACTTTCAACACTGGCAACATAGCAGGAGTTAAAATTAAGCTTTCATCCCTTTGGATAGAAGGCTGTTTTTAAATGCCCCTGGCTTTCTTCCAAGCTCCTAGCCTCAAGCCTATGGGTCTAACAAGCATGATGCTTTGAGGATTGACTTGTGATTCATCCCAAATGTACAAGCTGATTACTATGCAGACACTGAGTCAAGTCGAGTACAAAAATGTGCTCCTTATTTTTACCAACAATCTTTTGGATGTCCAGAGAATTAAATGTGTATTTGTCTGTTTGTGTGTCGGTGTGAGCATGTATTTAATGGGCACCAGCTGAAACTTTGATGTAATTGATAAAAGAAGCTGTTCCCCTAATCCTAATGGCACAATTCCTTATGATCCTTTATGCACAGACTTGCAGAGGATCAAAGAAACAGAGTTTTGCCCTAGGCAATAAAAGATGTATTAAAAATGAGTTTGAAGGATAGATATATTAAGAGGATAAAAATCCTGCAATTTATTCAATTGATAAGTTCAGCATTGCCTCTAGTTCACAGACTATTTCCATCATTCACAAATAAAACTGCTTCGGTAACTACTAAACCAACTGCTCTTTGTTAGGACTAGAAACATATACTTTTCTCTGTCTCTAATGAGCTATTTTTCAAAGTAAAAGTCACAATGGGCTTGGGCTCCTCATTTGTCCTATGTTCTCAACTGGATGATACATGTGGGACTCATATATAGGACTCATATATAGGCCTACTGTATATGAGCATGACTTAGCTACAATCTCTGCATTTGGTCATTTTTTAATCTGACGGACAGAGACTGATGTCAGAGATAAACAAACTGAGATGAGTGGTGAATTTCTCACTCGAGTAACAAGTCTTCTCTCAAATAAGGAGAGGCCGTCCTGGGACCCCTCTCTCTCTCTGTCTGTGCCTCATTCCACGTGTTGGATCTGGATCTTCATCCTCCAGTTGGTTCAGCCTCGCCTCTTATCTCTCTCTTCCTCTGTGTGCTTGTTTCATTCTCTGACCTGTGTGAATGATGTGTTTCACTTTTGCTTCTCGCGTGCTTGTCCTCGTTTCAGGTTACATGGTAGAGAGGAGGTTGTGTGGCTTAGGCTCTAGCTGCTTGACATCCTCCTGAAAGATTTCCATCATTTAAATTCTATGTATAATTTCTGTCATTTGGATTGTCTATACTCTAATTTCATTATGTTAGTTATTCTGTACACAAGACATCTACTGCATGTCTGTTCATCCAGGGTAAGGGATCCCTCCTCACATGCTCTTCCTGAGGTTGGTATATATAAATAAAATTGACTTGACTTGAATTAGCACACGCTAGCAAGCAAGCAAGCAATCCGAATGTACCTTCCCAAGTAAGTGCAGATATAAGGACTGAGCAGATATTCACAACAGAAAACAAAAGATCACATCTCAATTCTGTCTTCAAGGTAAAGTATAACTGTATGCCTATATAGAAATGAACTAGAAGGGGGAGACATTTTCCAACTGATGATCACAATACCTGTACTGTATTAAAAAAAAACTAAACTGGCTGTGTGGGTGAAAAAAAAAAATCACACAGAAGTCCTGGGTAGCGTTTTGTCTTGAGTCGAGTGTTTCCAGTGGCTGAGGAATAGAGTGAGACAAGTCCTGGTGAAATAGGGTGCTGCTCCCTCACAGGTGATCTATAGTTTGTCAGCACCAATCAGCCTGGAATGGGAGAACAGTCCATTCATCTCTCATGGCTTATTGAAGAGGGTGGGCTGCTTTTGAATGCATCAAACCCACAGCTCCTTCCAGAGGCAGTATTGGATTGAGTCTATTTATCTTCCTCTTTATCAGTTGAGAATGCACTATTTAGATTTATACTTCCATATGATTCTTCTCACTTTGAAGAAAACCCCCGTACACACAGCACCAGGGCTAGAGCTCCTAAGCATGAGAAATAGTTGCAATGAATATGTCTTACTGACATCGAGTAAATATTGACAGGAGGTCTCTGGAAAACATCTGTAAATGGCATTACCTCAATATTTCTTTCAGACTAAAGTAAAAGTGATTACGATACAGATGATTTTATACAGAGAAAAAATATGGTGTTTTAGATGCTCTGAAACAGAAACATATGCATACTACCTACATCTGCATTTAGAGAAGGCATCTCAAGGTCGACAGAGGATTCCAGTTTAACACTGTAGTACTTATAGTACTTAACCATATAGTTGTAGGTGTTATGTCGATGAACTCCAGGATGTCTTAGGATATATTAATCCCATTTTTACGCCTGTCTTTTGCCTGAATGCACCAAAGTATCCTTATTAATCTCACTGCACGTTCAGTGAAATAAAGCCACCAGACAAGCGTGGGCAAATGCACATGCTTCATACAGTAACCTGTACAAGTAATAGACATTCATTTCAAAAGTCATGGGAAATACCGTCCGGTTTTCTTTGGAAATGCCATAAGTTACATGTAACATTTGATTCATGACATTTTGACAACCTGTTTTTATAACTTTTTCTTTTTTGAGATGAGTGTATTTTTGTACTTGTAGGTAGTTGTTGAAAGTGCAGGAATAGCAACTGTTCCGAATATTCCACCATTGAATCAGTCTTTCACCAAAGGGAAGTGATCGGCGCATGCATCTCGAGAACACCCAATATAAACCCCACCCCCCAACCTCTGAAATGACCTGTGATTGGCTAAAGTATCCCGTAAAGGGCTAGATTTTGTGAAGCCTAAAAACAGTGTTCAAGGGTTAATATGACATTTTTGCCCAATGATTCCATAAGCATATTGCCTGCCCCATCTTTAATGCATCCTACATTTTTGCTGACTCATAGTTTGTGGTTAATATGCTGTTATATAATGTGTCGTTTCAGCCAAGTAATTTGGTCAAAGATGTGCTCTAACAGAGCCAATGATTCCCATAAAGCACAACTAGCCATGCTTTATTGGCTATATGCAGCCAAATACAAATACAATATATATATTTCTAACACTATATGTTAACCAGCATCAAAAAATGATAAACTGGTTTAATTTACTGAGTTAATACAATTTCAGTTATTAGTTATTTTACTGTTAATAAACAATGACATTATAATTAATACTGTTTACTATTTACTAACAATGCAATATTTCATGATACAGAATAAAGTGTGTAATGCAGTAATGACGGTAAAAGCAGGCCATAGTGGAAATTGTCATGGGTATTGTGGGAACTAGAACTAAGTTGAGAAATGAATTAGCCTATGATTAAACCACAGTCTTGTTAAATATGATATCTGGAGCTAACAGGCAATTGCTAGTTTTTAGGTCTGCACACAATAACATAAATGTTGAATGCACAGTGCATGGCTGACACTTACAGGGACAATTAGATGCTTTTAGATTCAAATAAGATTAGCCACCATGCAAAAGGACAGCAGAATACCACAAGATAAAGAATACATGCAACAGTAGCTGCCTGTCAACCTAGTAATATTCAGAGTTCAAATGTTCAGTCAAACGACCTAATTGATGAAATACATATTTCTCCTGAGATTATTCACAGGCTGCTACATTCTTCTTCACTAAGCCTTGTAAACAGGGAGGTGATAATGTTTCTGTTTTTATCATGTGGCCTCTCAGATTGGTGTCTAATGTACAATATAAAACTCATAATTACGGATAATTTAATGATGCTGTAGGCATGATGTGATGCCAATACAAACTCATAAACATTGTTACGAATGCCCTCTCACGTATTAACTGCTGTCCTTTATAAAACTGGCATCATCATCAGAAACGTGTCCATTTATGATCAGGTGAAATGTCATCAGCCCTCATTAGGCATTTACATCGTGAGGCACATTACAGTCACCTTTCTATTTCAAGTGTGTGCGCTTTAGGATGTTTCAAGCTAGAGACAAGACAACCAATGAGTGCTAAGTTTTACCAGCGTCATTGTTGAGCTGCCACTGTGACAGCTTTTGGAAAGCACCTGGATCGTGTTGTGAAGCTCAATGGGTTAATCAGTCAAATAAATTCCTCCGCCACATAAATGCCACGGTTGTCTCTTATTGTCAATTCGACCTTAAACCACACCTCACCACACTGTATCTTCCAAATTTAGTCTGTGTCCTCTGTGCTGCCTAGCACCAACTTTTAAAAGTAATTCAAGATTTCATCTTAAAAGAGTGGAATTTATTGCATTCCCATAAAAGCAAGCACTACCAGAGAAGCACAATGCATGTTCAATAAAACAATATGAGATCATAAAGAGTGAGCGATAATGCATCTTGGGGGCAGATTAAATGAAAATCAGGAAACCAATAAGGCTTGTAGTAATGTACTCTGACAGGCTGGCTATAAAATGGGGCAGACACTTACATAACAGCATGCCACACCATGTTTTGTTTTTTTCAAAAAAAATAAACAAATTGCAGATTTTATTGACTTCAGATAACATGACTTACATTTTAAATCAATTATTGTCTGGTAACACATTTATTTATTCAAGTATTATAGTATTACTTTATACTCCATAAAGAAGTATTTTAGTGAGACATGATTATTTGCAGTACTACACGGGCTCTATGGGTCCAGTCGTGGATTTCAGACACTACAGATAAGGCCCGTGGAGAAGGCTTCAGCAGGACATTGCAACACATACATTCCATTTTCAAACGCTAGATAAAATGTTGGCATTGTACATTACTGAAACCCTTGAGATATGTTGAATGTAGAGATTTCTAAACCAAAATACATTTCATGAATCTGTTCCATATCAGCCTTGTATCATGGTTTAACACACAATGCCATGTGGTTAACATTTTGAAGTGATTGGTTAGGTTTAGACAACATAATTACTTAGTTAAAGTTAGAAAGAAGATCATGATTTGTGGGAAAATAATAACATAAGAACATAACCTAACGCAATACCTAATAAATTACAACAGCGCTTAGCGGACTTTTTACGAAATGTTACTTATCAAGCGTAACAATGTTATATATAACAAGCATCACCATTTAGTTTCGGTTTCTGATTGAACACGAACAGCGGTCTCCTTGGTAAAAGTCATGTGTTCTTTGACCCATCACCTGCCCTTTGTAAACTGTCTTGCTCTCTCAATAACAGGCCGCTCCACATACTGTGGCACTCTGCGCATCATTGTACCACATCACTTGCTTTGACCGAATGCAAAAACGTCCACATAAAAAAAATACAAATAAATGCCCACCTTCTATGTGTCCATGCTTTGCAGAAATGTACAATGCCAACATTTTTTCCTGCCGATTGGGCGCTCCACTCTCTATCGTAAACTTGCACAGGACTCAACGGATGGGAAAGTAGTGTTAAAGTTTAAATTCAATAGGTTTTGAAGGTTTCATCATAGCACAACAATCATTTTAATAGCAGCACTATTCACAGGGTGCAGGGCTGAGACACAAATCCATGCAGTCTTTCTCTGTCTTCATCGCTCCATTCCCAGAGGTATCAAAGCCTTTCTCTTTGTTGCCATGGAAACGTTTTACCCTTTACGTTTCCCGTTGTCACTTGTGTTTTTTGTGCTTGTCCATCTCAATGAGGCAGGCTTCTGATGGTATTCACCATGAGACACTTACAACAGGGTTGTGGGAGCTAATGAACTCTGAGACGTACGTCAAGTTAGCCATCGTGGGACTTTGGCTTGGGGAAATAAACCTTTATTCAAAGGGAAATTCAATAGAATAGTGGTAAAGGAATATAAATTCAGATGGAAAACAGAACTTGGGTCTGTAGAGAGTGGATCTGGTTATAAAAAGACCTTGTAATAAGGTCCAGCAACCTACGTCTCGACATAAAGCATGTATTCATTAGAGTGATATTAGTGGTGCTGTAGACATTTAAATTGCCTATACGCCCACCTGTCTCACAAGACTCTGGACATTGCTTACGTTCAGCTAATGCTATATTTATTTTACAGCATATATAAAACAAGACAACCAAAATATTATAGAAACTATCACACCTTTGAGGAAACATCATAGAACAATCGCAATACACACAATGGACTTATTTCACAGAATGTTCATTGAAAACAAGAACAATTCCTGTCCTGATTAAATCCATATGGTTCATTTGTGTTCAGTGTATAAATCCAGTGGCTTTCTCTGTGTTACAGTTTGTTCACAATTCCCCCTCCTTTAGCGAATGAGGAAATCGTTTCAACACCCCAGAATATCAGGCTGAAGGCCGATCCATGATTAGTATTCTCAAAATGACATGTCATCGATTCTCTGTGCGAATAGCAGCCTCATCTGTATTTCTTAGTTTTCAGCCTTGCTTAGTTCGGCCAACATACACCAGACTGCACGGACATTTCAGTATATTAATATCTTGAGTGCTGCTGTTTATAAACCCCTGGATTCAGAATTTCTTCCCATGTGCGTGGTTACACAAACCCCTTTGCATCAGTTGAGTTAGAGCAGTGAGCACAGTGACCTCACCGATAAAGGCCTGAAGGAGGAGATGGTATCCATCCAACTTGGCTGTGCCTTGTGACTGCAAGAGTCTGACACCTGTTGTCATAAATCACTTGACAATGAACCAACAGATGATGTCAAAAAAGTGATTTTATTGACAGTGCTTTCAAAGGATGTTGGATTGCAGAAAGACAAAAAGAGTTCTTTTGCATTAAACATCCAATCTGTCTAACTTTTATGGCTTGCCTAAAATACACACATGCCTCCAAAAGACTCCTTAGAGACCTATAGTGGCTACTATCGGCAGGTTAATGGAACCTCTGTCCCAATTTGTTAATAGTTTTATCAGAAAATAAATCACGTCTGTGGGTGACACAACTGCTGTTATGAATATTGAAGAGCTTTGATGTAATGACAATGAACAGTTTCTGACTTTTGATGTACAGAGTTTGTACACTTCTCTACACTCTCTGCAGATGACGATTGGAGCAATAGGTGTTCCAAGGTTATTTAAGTGTGGTTGAAGTAAGTCTATGGCTGACTCTCCACTCTGCTGTGGCTGCTGCGGCTTTGATCTCCCATTTGCTTTGATTATGTTGCTTTAATTTCTTACTTTCTAACACCTGCGCATACACATTCTCCACTCATTCACCACACACACTACTGACACCACTGATTTCCAGTCTGTACGGTTTACATTTTAATTTAGCTTAATTTGGTTTAATTTGATTGAATAGAGCTTCTTTTGTTAAACTGAGCCATATTGTGTGAGAAGAAGAAGAAGAAGAAGAAGAAGAAGAAGAAGAAGAAGAAGAAAAAAGAAAAAGAAGAAAGCACACTTCTTTTAATTCCTAGAAGGGAAAAATATAATTTTTTCACTCCATCAATCAATCGTTTTTCACTCTGTTGTCATTTACACACACAGGCCCAAAATACACACATGCACAAACAGGAACTACTGTATGTGCATAGGGCAGAGAAAGGGGCTGCCTCGTCTGTACAGACAAAGAAAACAATAACTAAATACTGGCACAATCCACAAAAAGTCCGCCTTTGAGGGATATCTTTACCAGAACCCCACTAATCTCAGCCAGACAAGCATTAAACTTAGAAGACTGTCTCGTCCACTCATACTTTTCCAAACCTCCATTGTCCACGTGGATACCATCTACCTCTGCCGGCATTTGGTGTGGTCACTGTGCTCTAACTCTACTGATTAAAAGGAGTTTGTGCACCCACGCGTAGGGAGGAAATCCTAATTGCAATGGTTATTAAACTGCAGTAGCACTCACGTTATCTATATACTGAAATGTGGTCCGATGTATGTTGGCCAAACTAAACAAGCTCTAAAACTGCAGGACTGCTTTTCGCACTTAGAAACATGCGATGGCATGATGTGAATACAAATCATGGCTCTGCCTCTACCCTTATCCACTGTGGTATTGAATATATTCCCTCCTCCACTAGGGAAGTGGACACGGTAAACAAACTGTTGAGCAGAGACAGCTACTGGATTAAAACACAGATCATCATTGAATCCTATGGATTAAATGAAGAAAATTATATATCTGAGATGTGAGAAATGAATCCAATGTGCTCTTTGTGATTGCTCTATGATATTCTATCTGTCTATATTAGTTATAGCTCTTAAACTACAGAATTTGTCAATCATTGTCACATGCCTCTCAATCACAAAGACAACAGGGAAAGGGTATCATTTAGCCCCATTCAGCAGAGCTTTTTGTGATGATTACTGAGTGACTCATTGTTTTGTTGAGGATTGCCATCAATTTTTGAAGTGTCCGTGTACGTGTGTCTGCATTCATCTATCTTTCTAAGAAAGAAAAAACAAAACTTTAACTCTGAACTTTATTAAATGAAGATATTTTCCGCTTTACAACTTTTTAGCATCATCCAGACAAAAGATAAATGTAACAAGGATAAAATCTGTCTTTGTTGTAATAAGCTCATATCATGAATTGCAGCATGCCCTGAGGCAATATCTCACAATAATTGTATGGTGTTATTAATTGCTTTGAGAAATCATTAAATCGATTAAATAAGTGCCAAATACAAAACCTGTCCAAACCATTGACTGCCATCACCACATGTGTAGATCTTGGTTTAACAGAGATGAAACATTTATACATGGAACTGTCCTAAATGTACAAGACTGTTCGATTTAGACATTGAAAGACCTTCTTAGATATCTCACAAATGTCTTCGGATGTGCTGGTCACGGATCTGATTTTGTCAAAACAATCCCACTGATCACATCTATAATTCCATTGTTCCTTGAAGAAAAAATGAAATGTATCACTAAACACAGAATCACATGACTGAAAGGGCTGCTATGTGCTACTGCTTATTCCACTGAGAATCAACACCCCAATGGGAAGTGGCAGCTTTCAACTCATTGTTTGACATTTAATATAAATTAATGGGCAGACACTTTAGCCTACAAGCTCACACAGGACTTGTCACTTCAAAAAGGCAATTTGGTGTGCTCATATTAATGCGGATGTCAAAGGAATTTGCTGAAATATATGCAATGGAATTGTAAGATTCTCACAGTTCAGAGGCCTGAATAATCACTGTCCTCCCAATCAGAGCTACAATCCCTTGTTTAAATTGATATATGGATGTAGGTGAGACTAAGGGAAAAGAAAATTACTTCAAGTAAGGTATGGCAGGGAAAGGAGGTCAAGGACAATAATTAAATAACGGAGAGTGTTCGAGGATAAAAAAGCCAGAATCTCCGGACGAGAAAGAGTCTCAGACCTAACTTAATTACTAAAAGTGCTTACCTTCACCTGGACATCAAGCATACAACACAATACAATTTGTTTCCTCATTTATCAAATAACTAATTTCCATACTCCCAAGGGGCCGTTCAAATTGTGTGAAAAACAGCAGCCGTGCTGCTTTCATCCTTTTTAACCAAGATGCTTGGGAGGTTGCGCTCCTGTGGCGCCGGCCTTTATTAAGCAACCAAAACGTGCGCACTGTCAGTCCGCGACACACATTTTAAAGCTCTGGGTAGCCCTGCACTAAAATTATTAACTTCTCCACACCTTCACCATAGACTGATATTTACAAAAGAAAGAAAAGATATATGCCGGCTGTGATTGGTAGTTCCTTGTCACATGACATTGCTGTGCGCGTTGCAGTGTTCCAAAAGAGCTTGGGAATGCTTGTGCGAAATGTGGTTAATGGCAGTTAAAGAGTGCAGCTAGACAACCAAATACACAAATTACCATGTCAATGTCAATGATGATATCAAGCTAAGTAGGTCCTCTCTTATGTCTAAAGATATCAACTCATGATGTTGACTCATTTAAAGATGTCTTTAAATGAGTCAATGAGGGAGTGGACACAACAATGTTTACTGAATTTTGCTGCTCTCCCCCTGCTGGCTGTTAGGAAGAATGCAAGTTTAAGGAAATTCCGCATTGGCTTAATTTTTCAGACACGGAGGTGTCTTCATGTATGGTAGGCTAACATCAAACTAAAGCGATAAACCAGGCCAGTAGCCAAAGTAATAGACTAAGCTCCTATAACACTATTTAAATGCCAAAAATTGTCTTTACCTCTATTCAAATGTGTTTTCAACTGAATAGAGGTTAGAGCAAGTGACTATATAACACAATGCTACATATTATGCAGTGTGCACATACTGTAGGAGTATTTATTAAACATATACAAGCAAAATGAATGGTGCTACACATGTTACCAGTATTAACATATGCTGCCAATAAAAGAAAATACATAAGAAATACATAGCCTCCGTAGTCTATTGTTGTATTTGAAATGCTTTAACTTCCTTGCTCTTACTTAATAACAACAATGTGACTCTGTTGCAGCTGCTTAAATGTTGCCATCCACACTATCTTCTGTGTGGTAACTTTATCCATTTCTTCATTTATGAGATGTAGATGTAGAAACAGGTTTCCACAGCTAGAGCTTTGGAGAACTCAGCTGGAGGCTAGATGCAGACCTGGAGATAAGTGCAGGCAGGGGGTCTATTAACACTTAGGGGAGCCAAGCTTGACAGCTCCTTACTCATCTTGGCCCCCCAGGGAAGCTTGTTCTCACTCCGGCACTGTTGTGATGGTCAATACCGGTGCTTCCAGGGACACCTGGATGTAGGCTGGGGTATTCGGTCATTGTAACAATACTGCTCCATTTGGGATTTGATCCTGTGCAATACTGGAGCAGGGCATTCATTTCTTGTTCTTGTTTTTTTGCTGAACTCAGACAAGCGCAGTAGGCTATTGAATATTAATGTAAGTTCAATGCATGTCGACCTACACATTGGCTTACAGTGCAATTGAGGGCTTCTGTATTCAAAGCAATATTCAGTAATCATGAGATCATCAATCATTTTGTCTGGTTATGCAGAGACTCCTCGGGTCCAAGAATCTATCAAGGTGACGTTTGGCCATTTTGCTCTGTATGTTACACTTGTGAATCAAGAACAAAGAGACAATTGTTGTTGTTAATTGCACAAAGTATTATACTCCTGATGTAAAAGCCATGATTTGTTCTTGAGTTGCAATCAAATGTGACAGTTTATTCGTTTTTCTTTCCTTTTTAGATACATACTGTATGAGTATTTTTTCATTGGGACAGGCCCTCTCATAACAATGTTGATGACAGAATTCCTCAAACAAATTTCAACTAGCAAATGCAAATAGCTAAAGTAGCAATGCCAAATACGTTCTAAATTAACCAGATGTGTTGTACACCAAGAGGTGTAAATAAAGAAAAAACTAGCCGCTGTTGCAAATGAATATAGTGCACAGATATAAGAAATCTATTGTTTTATTTAGTTCACTTAGGTTGGAGGAGCTACCTATCATGACAGCTAGCTAGCTAAGCTTGTGAATTTAGATGTTTTGTCACCACTTTTTATGTCAGAGTGCAATAGCCGGTAAATTCAGAATGACGTTGGTGTTGTGATTTCAGGGATGTTCCCTTTCGGGTAAAATACTCCCTAGTTTATGGACTTACCTGAACCAAAAGATTGGTGTGTCTCCTTTTGTTGCTGGAGTGAACAGGCTAACTGTTGCAGAGAAAAACAATTTTAGTTGAGTTTTGATAAGTTACAAAACTCTTTTAGAATTTACCTGGACAGTTATATGTTGTACTGTATTTATTTAATGCTTATTTATTTCATAATCTGACATTGGTCAGTTTGGAATTCCATATTTGTGTACAGTTCACCAGCAAAATATTTATTTTCATTTTCTATTCTTAAAAAATGTTGCCAAAATATGTAAGTTTAAACGGCAAACATACAGAATCAGTGACTCCATATACTGTATGTCCAGCATGTAAGGTTTCTCTGTCATGGCGTATTTGAAAGATAGGTGTGTAGACAATAACACCTCTGTAGAAGTAAAGCTGCCGCATGACTGTGAAATATATGAATACGTCTCTGCAGTATGTGCATTGTGAATTGTGTGTGTGCCATTTGATGTGTGCACACGTGGGTGATATTTTAACTTGAGCCAATGTGGCAGTTCCCATCTCCCAATGGATTCAAAAGGGAGTTCATCTGTGTGTCATTCCAATCCATCTCACCGAGCGCTTCCCAGAAAACTGATATGCCTATGAATATTTGCTCCCATCCTTATGTAGATGTGTCTTAATGGACTCTGACAGCTGTGTGGCTATTATTGATGTCCCTGCGAAGCATAATGAAAGTGAAATCACCCCTCAACAATAGGTGGCAGCTAAATGGTGAAAATATTCTCCCACTCTGACAGGTTAGCGTGTATCAAAAAATGACCCCACCATAGCTAAGTCTGGAGTAATTAGTGAACTAGAAACATCAAACTCATTTTCTCTGAGATGCTTGGTGGAGATATCTATCTTGCACATGTAATGAGTTGCTGCCGTATAATCCGCTGGATGATCTTGCCCATGCAGGAGGATTTTTAATGGCACATTCCTGGACAGGCGTTCAAAATGTGCCTTGCAGTGAATAAAACAATGACAATTTTGTAACTAAAGTTGCTCATTTGCAAATCTCC
Source organism: Anarrhichthys ocellatus (assembly GCF_004355925.1). Taxonomy (NCBI): domain Eukaryota; kingdom Metazoa; phylum Chordata; class Actinopteri; order Perciformes; family Anarhichadidae; genus Anarrhichthys; species Anarrhichthys ocellatus. The sequence continues at coordinate 4,879,642 of NW_022280057.1, forward strand.
ATATTTCATCGGAATGCAGGTGGCAGGCATTGAAATTCTGGTCACCTCCCAGCTATGGTCATCGTTAATTAAGGCGGCTGTGTTCTGACTTATTGACCCCCGTAGCTCAAGGGATTTTGATGGGTTATGGAAGAGCTCATGGAATCTGGCCCGTGGCCCAAGTTCTTTCCGTTTTGGTCATCCGCAGTGTTTGATGCATGGCAATTTAAATCCTCTCGTCTAATTAAATGTGATCTGCACTTGTGCTAAAAGACTTTTTTTTTTCCCCTGCTCGCTGAGAGATATCAGCTGCCTCTCACACAAGGTGACATTCCACTTTTCCATTATGCAGGATTATAACAGGCAGGTAGGACTTGGAGGATATAGTGTATGTAGAGGGCTGCTAGCACACTGGAAGTCCCTTTTTTTCCATTTCTGGTGAATGAGTAATGGTGATGAGCAGACTGCCAGCCACAGGGAATCGAAGGGATTTGGGGCTTAATTCACAGCTTAGCTACCCCATCTCTGGTGTCAGCACAATGCAAAGTTCAGTACTAAATCATTAATAAAATAATGCCATCAGTCAGCTAACAGTCAACGCAAAAATGTTCAATTCCAATACCTTTTGCGGTCAATACTTGAACTCTGGGACGCAGAGAGAGAGCAAAGTGTCAGTTCGGCTGACAAAGGCGCGTGTCGTGATACACAAATTTTGAAATAGACTATTTTCTATCTTTTATGTGCTGTTCTTTAAATAATCACAAACAAATTAATGTCAACTTGAGTATATAGGCATAACAATTAAAACAGCTCCTTAGAGGTTATTAATTAAAAAGTATTGTTAAAAAACATATGTATGTCAATAAACATTGTCAGTAGATGTTAGGATGAGTCAGTGTCTGGCAGCGTAAACCCCTTCTCTTTATCTCTAAACCTGACAGTACAGTGCAATGACTAATGCATGGGAATGAAGTACTGTGAAACGCCTTTCACAGTACTGGCGTTCTGCTTAAATGGACTGAATAGTATACGTTTTCAATCACATGAAAAGCGCACAGAGAATATTAGAATAGTCTCAAAACTCCACACATAAATGTAACCAAATCCACATTTGTCAGCACGTTCAATATGCCTCGAAAAATAACTCAGGGATTTGTAACGTTATAACTTTTGAGACATAATATTTGAAGGGATATTTAAGTATTCATACTGGGAAATTGATTGACCTCGGAAAAAAAAGTATTCGCTGATTTACTTATGTCTCTTTCACGATGTAAGTCTATTATATGGGGAGTCTTTTTGGGCCCAATGGCATCACATGATGCACCTGGAAGTTGTAATGGTACAGTTTACTACGTAGAATTAGCTTTTTTATGTTGATGACTTTGTTTGGGGCCGAATGGTAAACTGTAATGGTTGGCTAACTAAATGTAAAATGGGCTCCTGCCTTCTAACAAGGCTCTGGTAGACCTACCCATTCATCACTGCTTGCTTAAATTTTCACGTGTGCTGATTCAATCAGGAAGGACCTATGGGGACTGCAGTTTAGCACATGCCATAACGTTGTCTTCATGGCCAAACCTCATCAGTCGAGCATCCTATGCCAAAAAAACGAACATGGAACAAGCTAAGCTGTGACAGTACACTTGCAGCTGGGCCCTGCTGATGCTGAGACGATGTCTCTGGAAACACAAACAACTAGAATAACCCTTCAAATATTGCACATCTTGCTGTTGCTTGTGTCCAAACATGAGCTGTGGGTTAAGTGCCCTTCTTAGATTTCTCTCCACTGGCCTGTGGTGCAGTGACCTTTCACAGTAAACCTATTCCCGTTGCTCTTATGGTTAAGCTGCTGAGCAGAAAAGAACAGGCTACTGAGCTTGGCCCAGCCAGCGGAGCTTTTTCCTGGGAAAATCGTCTCCCATGGAATCCGCCATCTTGCACTGCCATACAGGAAGCCCAGAACGGACCCTGGCTCTGGCGAGCCATTTGCGTTTGACGTTATCTGAAGGTAGGGATTTGTTCCGAAACCCGTTATTAGACAGGCCCGGGTACTAAATTACTGGAGTATTGATTATCCCCGAAATGACTGGTGTTTTTATTAGTCATTTTAAATATTTTTATATAATTTATTATCTCGCTGCCTTTGCTTTGCTTTCTCTGTCGGGCTGAGCTCTTCAACTTCACTCAATTGTTCATTCAATGGGTTTGACCAAATCATGTGCTGGTGCAACCAACTGAGAAAGAAGCTGGCACCAAAGCTACCATCGAAAAAGTTATCCTGAGGCCCTGCCTGAGCTGGAAATTTAAAAGAGCGGATCTGAGTTGTGCCTCAAATAGAATCCATCCTTCTTGTCTGAAAACATTTAGCTCTAACACATCAGCACAATGCACTCAATCCTCCAACCCGTAAGGATGACAGGGACAGTGACAGAGAGGTTGCATAATTTGTCCCGGGAAGATGGCTTACCAAAATTTGATCCTCCTACAGCTGTTTATGCGCACTCCTCAAGAAGTGTTCCGCCATCAGGCCTTGTTCAGTGCAACTTGTGTGGAGATTTGTAGCTCATTCCCCTGTACATTCATCAGATGTACCTGCTGGATGTATCTGGGTATTTCTTCAGGGCTGTGCTTAGAATTAAAGGATTGAGTGAGAGTCTTGTAGTGCTAATACACTACTACTAAGAGCTCAAAGTGTTGTTGAGTTCATTGCAGTGGAGCTTATACTGTATGTTCAGAATAAGTGCCACCTTGTTGTTGTCCACCTTCTGCTGAGGATAGAGTAGGTGTGACAGATCATTAGTAGCTGGCCTGTTGCACTGTGTCAATCAGGATTTGATGCAAGTTGACGGAAAAGGTAGATTTGGTCCCGTTAGAGGATGAAGTTCTAAAGATGTGTTCAGACAGAAGGCAACGTTTCTGTCATAATTTGATATTAAGTTAATGCAAAGCCACAAGTGAACCAACAGACACAAATCCAAAGACCCAGCAGCGCCTCTACTCTTTTGTCTTGATCCAAAAAGCAAACGGACACATATTTGCTCTGAATGCATTGGGACAAAGACACATACATTGAAGTGTTTCAAATTGAGGTAAAAAAAATAAATCACTCTTATCCCAAGGTTTTATGACTCCAATTCATGATGGTTCAGTTACTTTACAAACTTACAAAATAAGATGTTTAGTTATAACTTTAACTCAGTATACACAAGTACAGCTGAAATGATCGATTAATCAATTCACAGAAAACACATTGGCAACTATTTTAATAATTTACATGAAAGTCATTAAATGCAAAAACATTCAATGCTTCCAGATCCAACAATGCTTATTTTAAGATTTTTAATTCATAAAACAAGCAACAAACAACAATTAATTAATCAAAAATAATCTGCAGATCAATCCATGATGAATAATAATGACTTCAGCCTGATATAGATATCAAGATCAGTAAAATAAACCTCCACAGCCCCATCTCAACCTACAACAACATTAAAATCTTGCTTTTTCTTTAATGCATGCAAAAATCGAATGATAAAATATATTAATAGTATAACATACACATAGGGCCATTTTTCTGCATTCAGAACTTTTACTCTTAATACTTTAGGTAAAATTTCCTCATTATACTTACATCCTTTTGACTGAAGTTTTTGACTTTTACTTGTAACAGAGTATTTGTACAATGTGGTATTAGTACTTTTACTTAAGTAAAGGATCTGAATACATCCTCTACCACTGCCTGCCAGCAATCATTGAACTGCAATCGTGTCATGCTGTCATTATAAACAAGTGTGACAGCAGATGAAGAATAAGTTATCTGTTGCATCTTGATGGTCTCTCCTCAGTACCACATATGGTAGTGCTGTATCTATTCATCTATTACTGTACAATACATTCAACACTGGTACATCAAAGCCTGTTGGAACCTTAAAAAGGCTAGTCTTTGCCTTACAGCAAATGTCAGTTGGCTTTAATCCATTTAAAAGAATTGTACATCACAAGACAGTGTTTTCAGAAAGGCACCAAGAAAGCTTTAGTTGCCGACACAAAGTCTACTTTATGATAATGAAGCTTTGTATTCTTAAGAGTGTGTGACGCACTTTCTTCCCTTTAGTTCTCTATCATTGTCCAGCAAAAATGTAGTTATCTTGATCATACTCTCTTTTTCTGAACTTTACAGGAACAAAGCACTGCTTTATTCTCTTAAGGGGATTGAGATGTGCTGACAGTGACTCTGATGCTATAAAACTCCAATATAATGGTTACCTGATGCACAAGCTCTATTGTTGTAAAACCATTCACACAAAGCGGCGGAAATGATACTCACTGAATGGAATGGCAATGTACGACTAACTCAAAGGAGACACATCAATTGAGTCAGAATGTGTTACATTTTAGCAGCTGTACATCCAACTAGAAGCACTTGTAGCTTGAAGTGTGCTTAGTGTCGCTGCCAATTCTGAAATGAATACCCTCTCCGCGTCCGATACCAACATTAGCAGGCAATTGGCTAGAGTAAATGGGAAAGTGGATAAACATTATTTATCACTTCATGCAAACATAAACAGTCTGTTCACATTACTGCTAAAATATTTAACAAGATTACAGCTCACCTCTAAGTAATACCTTTTGAATATTCAAAAGAGGCACCACCAGACAAAACAACACTTCATAGTTTGAATAAAGGTGTTCATTCGAGGTATTGCTGTGATTTTGAATGGCAATTGTTTCTGAGCGGTCAATGTCAGGTAAACAAGAGGAAATGAACGTGATGAAGGATCTGGTTGGTTTTAGCAGTACACGACTTCCTCTCAAAACTAACCCTTTGGTTGCTCTCCAGGATTTGATTAAACTTGGCCGACCTGTTTGCATACTAATGTGATGAAGTGCCTTTAAGTGTCCAGGCTTGATTGCAATATGTAGTTTGATTGCCATTACCCTCAACAAATTCTCCTTTACAATTGAAGAGTGAAGTTTCGTCTGACACATATTTATGCGATGTTTGGTAGTGCTGTTGCGCTTACAACGGTACTGAGGCCATTTTGGATGCAAAGGATTTGAATCAGCACCGAGTGCCCAGGGAAACAAAACAAATGGTCTTAATTCTAACAAATTGTTGCAACGCCAGTGGGCTTCTTCCCAGCGGCTCTTTTATAAATTGGGACATAATGCGGCGGTAAGTCAAAGCACCCCACATTTTTTATGGGACAAACTCGATGATCTGTGTGTGCCAAGTGTGGGGTAGAAGACACACACCCACACACACACGCACGCACAAGTACACTCCGACTCTCTCAGGCACATACAGACACTACACCTGCAGAATTGTAGGCCGAGCTAGCTGGCGATAGTGGGAGGGGATATAAATGGCCCATAGCGGATCCATTCCCAATGGGCAGAATGCGATAGTCAGGCAAGTTCAAGGTATAATCTCTGTTGGCCCATGAGGGGACTAATGAGTGACTGGAAGAAGGGGGAGGAAGATGATTATACTTTACATACTAACCTTGGCAACTGGGCCTGTCCTTTAATGACGGCATAATTCAGCATTCACCTTGGGAGACTGCCATGGGTTTTGGTTTATGAGGTCACCCGAGTAACCTCAATCATTCAAGTGCATGCTCTGTCTTTGCTTCAGTGACTTCCCTCAACACACACACAGGCACACTGGCACACACACACACACACACACACACACTGCCCCTGTGTTACAGATAGGCTGCCTGCCACCACCAGGCGGGAGAACAGGTCAGATCACAATCTTCTTTAACTGTCCCTCCCTGTTTGGGAACCTTGTGCTGGGCGGACTTGCAGTTATGAGTGGATTGATAGATATGCATATAACTCAGGATTAATCTCTCGGTTTGAGTACAAGGCAGAATATTGACTTTGATAAATAGATTGAGTATATAACCCATAGCACTGTTCATTTAGTGGTGTTCCAATTCCTCATGAGTTGATCATTTTGCCACCAAGTGACACCTTGTTGTTTCCCATTAAAAAAAAGAAGCTGTGTATTAGAATAAAGAATAACCATTGCGCACGCAAAAATCATGTGACTGTGAATTTACCCAATAATTATAATTACTGGATTTATTGCTTTGCCAGCAATTCTTTTGTCACCTTTTCCGAAGTTGTCTTCTGAGAGATGGAAAAGTCTTGACACACTGTAGAAAACCAGGCAGACATAATTCCTTTGATCAATAGAGTGCTTATAGCTGTGCCACAGCATAATGATGCAGTAAATCTAGATATTTCAATATTCGGCTTTCAAAATGGAACTTCTAAATCTTTACTGTGTGATTTGTTTATCCCTGCTGCTACAGTGGTTTTACCGTCATTTACTTACTTTTAGAGTTGCCATTTTGCTGCTGCTGAATCTCTACCCTCAACCAGCACTAATTGATACTAGATCATATTACACATTGATCAAAAACAGGCTGCGCCACGTCTGAGAACATCGTCTAATTAGATGATGTATATTTCATATGGCTCTTTTGCAATACAATACAACGTGCTGATGTATTAGAATATCCATTATTCATACAGTACGCCAATACATTTGACATATTTATTTTTCAGTCTGCTTTGGCTGCCAAGCTATTTCAGAAGATGCATGCATTTGACACAAATTTTTGGATGCATTGTGCGGGTGGGGCAAAGTGGCTCTCTTGTCTACATTATTAAAGGCCTCAGATGTGTTTTTCTTGTTTTCAGCTGATGGAAATATATTATCATGAAGCTGTGGAGAGCTGGAGCCGCACCGAAATGTATTAACAGCTCCTGACTTGCTCTGGTGCAAAGTACAGGATGAGTATGCTTGACTCTACAAATATTGCCTGTGCTCCCCGTGTATACAGGAGAAGCGTGTGTCTGTGTGGTTATCAGAGCAGAGTTTAAATTTCAAGTGTATGAAATCATCATTCGCACTTGTTATGTTAACTCTGGTAAGAGTACAGAGCTTCACATGACCAGAGGGTTAAAACATAAGGGAACGTTGGAAAAAGCATTAAATATATTGGTCGTAGTGAAATGAGGATTCAACAATTACATTTTGCCAGCCAACAAAGCAGCTCTTAGATATTTTTTACGCTGCATAATGTAAAGAGACACCCATTCTATCAGGCTCATCACAAAGTGAGGCTGCATTAGAGAAGACGGTTCCATTCCTTACTAATTGAAAATACATCGATTCAGCCTATATTTGCTCAGATGAAATCCTGATGCTGTTGTGAATATTTCTTAGTAACCATACCTCTGTGCAGAGAAAGATAGACTCGCCAACAATAGATCTTGTTATCCCTTTGTGTGTCTATTTCTATAAGGCTAGTGAAATGACAAACATCCTTTTTGTAGTTTACTGATCTTACAGATTTTGGAAATGAACTCATGATTTTCAAAGAGCTGCAATCAGGAGCCACCTAGAAACACAGTTACAGAGTGAAGCTTTTACTCTTTCAATGGAAATGTGGAACCATAAATCAAGACCAATGGGATGCATCATGACAATCCATAAAAATTGTTCTGACCATTTTTTTGACAATGAACATACTGCACAATGACAGTGAATTTCGGAAGAATTACAGTTTACTATCACTCAATCTCCTGCCATCTCAATTACACTCAGTACTTAGTCTTGTCAGATTTAGCCATGCAGAGACTCTTTAATGAAGACTTTCAGCTCCTCTTTAGAATTTACGGAGAGCTTTGATGTGAGTTGCCAACTCAGATTGCATTCAAGCGCCTGTCACTTTTCCACATTCGAAGGAGGGGCGATGGAGAGATGTACAGAAAAGAGAGAGACCAGCAGGTGTGTGTGCTGAGCCTAGCAGTGTAGACAATATGCTGTAGCCAGACACAAGCCAGAAAACGGATACAGGCAACCATTGACGGAGAGGTTGTTATCATTATCCGCGAGTGCTACTCCTCAACCAAAAGTTCCACTTTTATTTGACCATTGTTTGGGAAAAACAGTAGAATTGATCTGGAATTGATCAAAAACGCCCGTACTGCTCTTTCATCTAAAGGGGATTTCATTGATCTGCCGAAGTCCTTCTCTATAATTGCTTCAGTGAAGTGTAGGAACAGCGGTTTCAGGTGGGTAGGTATCACAGGAAAGAACACAGCTTGGACAATTTACAGATCCTTAAAGTAAAAAGACCCCCTCATCCCCCCCCCCCCCCGCCACCCACCGCAGCCCATGTCACTATCCTTAACAACTGCATCGACAAACCCAGTGATCTACTGAAAAGAGAAAAAACATTGATTACCATAGCCAGTAGCCCTGTTGATGTACACAACTTATAGTTTAATGTTTTTATTCTTTTTTTTCAAACCAAGCATCAAATTATATATTCTGGAAAAGCTGTACAACAGCCAAATCTTGTTAATCCACATTATCGGCACATCTCTCTGCCTTGATGTATGCATGCAGGCTTATATCAGCCAACAGGTTTTATGTTGCTAGACTGCCACCTAGTGAATGCTTTTAAAAGCTCCCCCTCTTGTTGCCACACGAGAAGAGACTGATAGATGCAGCGGCTTTGAGCAAGGTGTCTAAGCAGACCCTTTTGATGGCAACACATTTAGGCTGTTGCCAGCAGTAACATAAAAAAATAGTAGGTTTGTAAAAATCACTAAGGAATCGAATCACTTTTCACTTGGCTGCTTTGTTGGGTATTTTAGATATTGTAAAAAACTGGAAACTGTTCTATTTAAAGTGGAAGATGTGTCTGTCATTTGAGACTAATCATAATGTGAGCTAAAGATGCAGAAATCTGTGTTTAATAAACAAGTTGCTGTTTCAACAGCAATTAGAACTGCAGTCGACCCATCTGTCGTCCTAAACATCTAACTCTTTCTTCCTCCCCTTTTCAATCCTTCTTCCTCCCCCATCCTTCTAAGTAAAAGGGAAAAGTACACTTTCCATTAGTCCATTCCACAGCCAGTGGAAGAGTTGTCTAATGGAAAAAGCAGAGGCAGTGGCTTCAGAGAAATTGAAATTACTCAGCACAGCTTTTATTAGGTACATAAACCACAGTGAGTTGGCTCTGGTGCGCCTGACAGAGTCTCATAATACTTGTCAAAACACAAAAAGGAGGGAAATATACATGAGCGGGATAGAGGGATAATATCAGAAAGGTCAGTGACCCTTTGTCTGCCAGTGAAGCAACTGTTACCCCTCCACTGAAGCAAAGCCTTTTGATCCTGCCTCAGAACAGAAAGTACATACACAGCTTGTACAAACTAAGTAAGTCCAACTTTGTATATATTTCCAAAAAGCCAGAAAATCAAAATGCAAAAGAAAGACGAGCAAGACATTGGGAGGATTGTTGTTTCCAGCCTGTCACTGCCACTTGGCAGTGCAAACAGAGATTTTGTATTATTTGGCCAACATTTGAGCTTAATTTGACAAGAACTAAGAGAAATAAATAATATGTAGGTGGCTTTAACAAGAAATGAAACAGTTTACAGTTACTTTTGATGAATTTGGATAATTTTGTATTTCTTATTCATAATCAGGAGCCATCTGAGTTGGATCACTTATCAGACTGCACATCATGTCTCCCAAATATGCAGAAAGTGGTGACTATCTCGTAGAACTGAGTAATGACTAGCCTGGGTAAGTATTGTTAAGGGACTGTTACAGCAAACCCAATGAATTGCACAGCGGGGGCTAAATGAGAGACAGAGAGACCGAGGCATGATTGTTGCATTCTCTGGAGATGGTTTTGTCTAAGGCCAGGCGAAGGGGAATGTTGCCTTATCTCTGCTTTGATTACCATTCGTCAAAAGACGATTACACACATACGTATTACTAGGATACAGATGCTATTTATTATAAAGCAACATTGCTTGGCAACTGGATTACTCTCTTAAGATGAATCAGACTTCCTCCTCATTCACATTTCATTTCAGTTTCTAAAATGGATCTTAATAATAGATGAGCTATAGAGCGACAGAGAGAAAGGGAGAGAATAACATTTAATTGTCATGCTGGTTCTGGTTTTAATGTTGGGCTGCAGTGATGGGGTCTTTTTGCAGGCTTAAATCAATTAAAGCGCTTTGAGGGATGAATTACCCAGCATTTTACTGTAAGCATATATTCTGGTAATCTATTGAACAATGGCATTTGTATAGACATAATTTAATGAACATCTGGTTTTCTGAGGATGCCTAATGATTTCACATTCATCTTCCTCTAAATGGCTAAAGTGCACGCAATTACATTTTTAATTAGCTGTGAATATGTTTCTGTCAATTGGAGTGATTCATCTCTTAAACATGAAATGTATCACATGATTTCAGAAAGGGTGTATTTGTTCTGATTTTAGAACAAGTCTAGGTCTTTTGGGTGAAAAGTTCTGTAATTAGAATATAGGTCTCTGAAAAAAAGCATCTCTAATATTTCTTGATATTGCTTTGTTCTCCTCTTTGCGAGAGGAGACAAATGGATCATCCTAACGCAATATTCTTACAACTTAAAAAATGTAATGACAGGAACACAGATTTAGTTAATCATTAGACTTCCCAGCCCGACCGTTAAAACCCTGCCGTCTGTCGCTCAAAGCAAATCAGGAAAATCTCCAGGTCCCTAATGAATACCGTTTGGCACTTCCCATTCTCCGGGACCTTTCTGACTCCTCAATGTGGTGCTGACAGTCATTTCTTCTGGACCGATCACTAATTCCTCATTAGAAATGATGAGCTTCTTCATCACCTCTCTTTGGAAAAGGTTAGGCCTGGGCCCAGAGGAGAGTTGGGGAGTCCTTCACTCGAGACCTGATGGAAGCTTCACAGGCCGGCAGCTATTGATTGGGGGCTTCAGGTTGCCTCTCCTCCAATGTAGGGGTCTGCACTGCAGCATACTAAGCTGATGTGTAATCAATGACTCATACCACAGCTGGCCTCTGTGCACAGACCCGTCAAATTATACAGTAGCCATCCAATATCTGACATAGTGTGTTTTAAAACTGCCTTCCGGAAGAATGACGCACACCGTGCACACACACGCACACACATACACACACACCAACGCACACAGGTAAATACACTATGGAGCGCACACAAGCTGAACGGTATACAAGGATGTGCATACATGTGCAAAACCTTGCAGACACTCACAACCCCCCCCCCCCCCCCCCAACATACACACACACACACACACACACACACACACACACTCAGGCAAGCACAAGCAACCACTGGGTCCTGCAAGGCTACTTTGATTTTTCTCCCTCTGTCCAGATGAAATGTTTATCATCTCCAATACTGTGTGAAAAATATATACAAGTTATGAAACCCAATCCTTCTTCGAAACTGTTGCCGTTGGAGTCTAGCAAGCACCAGCCGTGAGACGTGGCCTATCAGTGCACTTGGCCTAGCAGCAGCTCCAACGTGCCCACCTCCTCTTCATGGGGCTTAATGATATGCACAAGCACACTCAGGGGCCAGCTTCCCAGAGCATTTAATCCTCAGAGATATGATACTATGCTGGATGTTGTGTCATCCATCACAATCTCTCCTGTTTTCTTTTATGTCCCTCCCCCTCTCTCTCCCTCATACCATCACGCCATGCTCACAGTTTGATTAGGTGCTCTCTATCTGTCTAACTGACCGTCTCATCTATCAACTTTTAATTGATGAAGTAATCCCACTCCTGTTGATGTTTAAATTAAGGACTTTGCCAATACACTGTTTTTGTTGTTTTACTTTGCTGCTGTCTTTGGTGCCAAGTGCTCTTTGCTGTGATGTTGAACTAAGCTCCCTAGAGGTATCCTCTCAATCAAAGAGTGTGTTAAGCAATGTTGCATCTTTTTACTTTCATTTCCCATTTTTAAAGTTAGCGTATCTGTATGTGATGTTCTTTTTTGGCCTGCTCAACCTCAAGTTGGCATCTCCGCTCATTATAGCAATGTAGTTCTTCTTCTGTTACATTTTTCTTGTCTCCAAACAAATAAAAATGCACCAGAGATCTTTGTCTTGGAGAAGACCTTTGTGTTTAGAACGGAACAGGTAAAAGCTTCGACATTATCGAACATTATGTTCTGATACCGGGTATCCAAAGACACATTTGTTTTTATGAAAATGTCAGCAGACTTTTACTTTATGTGGATGCAAAAGCTTTGAGCTATTCCTTGTATACATCACTAAAAACTGCATCAGAGTTTCACTGGAAGATGCTTTTGCATTTGTCAATATAAATTCTCCAGATCAATATTGTTAAGTCAACACATGCCCATCGACACAATCCTTTATCCATTAAATGCTCCATTACATTGTCCCGACGGTTTCCCGACAAGCCATTAGGTAACAAAATCTCGCAATGGAAACCCAGTCTCCTCACATCGGTCAGTGTGGAGCCTTCATTGCAATATGTTCGCCCGCCTTCCTCTGGGTTTTACAGCGCGGGATGAAAGACAAATGGATATCCATTAGTAGTGTATTAATTACATGTCGAGAATTACTTTGTTCATCAATCAAGCAATTTTTCCCTCCACTTGTCAAGTGTAATTTGGTGACACAATGAACAAAATCTGGTAGGCCTGCTCTGATCTCCACTGTTAACAGACTGTGTAGTGTTGACAGACTGGAACACTGAATGCATCTGCCTCTCGTTTCTTCTACGGAAGCACACCGCCGTGCCACCCTGCTGAGCAAAGGTTCACAAAAACACCTCGAATAGAACTGACGCAAATTATCATGTCAAGATAGATTAATTGCAAAGATCACTGAAAGACTAATGATTACCACTGTCAGAATGCATAGATGAGCAGACACGACAGTGCAACCGCTTTTCAGTGGGCATCATATACAATTATCTGTTCTTCTCTGCAAGAATGAATGTCAAAGTGGCAACGCATCGAAATCCAAATACCACAAATGATTAGAACATGAAGATTCTGAGCCGTCATTACAGAATAATGGGACACTGGAGGGGAAGTGTTTGAGTTCTTTTTATATACAACTGAATTACTCAAACTGATGTACACTACTATACCTTCCCTTTGGAGGACACAAATCATGTGTAGTGGGTGATGTGACGCATCATCAATTGGTACATAAAGTAAAGCGTTTCAGCAAAGATACTTGTTACAAATAAACATATTAGTTTGATATGAGAAGGTGGAAACCACATCATTATGTGCTAAATAGTTTTACATTGTAAAGGGATACGTTCTGAAGATATACTATATCTGTACACTGATTTATATCATAATATAATATCATAAAGCCGTTATCTCTCTGTGATGTTCTCTTCTTTGATTAGGATGAGATTAAGATAAAGAAATGAAACCAGGATGTAGATTGGCCACTTTGCCTTAACTCAACACAGAAGGTAATATTTTAAACATTCAGTGTGTAACACCATGTCCAAAATATTCATGTATAATTTACTACATTTGTATCATATTTTGACCTTCTATGTTATTATCGTGTAGCATTAGCAACTGCACTATTTCTAGTCAGTACACACATAATTGCATAATTTATATAAATACGGTTACATTTAGTCGTTGCAGAATACGAAGCATAATATTGGATTGTCTCTGCAGAGGTATGAGTAACCCTGGTGTAGGCCCTGAGGCACGAGTATGACAACAGAGGTAAGAACAAACATTTTTTACCTCCTCTGAGCCTCTGCACTGCATCCTTGGCCAGTTTAGTGCATAGCGGGCCCCCTGCAAATACACCGTGTGATACCATTGACACAGATTATGGATTTTACCTTCTTAAAAATATGCTATGTGGGAGCGTGGAAATGTCAGGGAAAGCACCCAGGCTCTGAGATTTACTGGGAATTTATAGATCACCAAACGCTGCTCTCTAAGGAGAACGAGAGGGAGAGTCCATGCAGGAGGCTCGTCAGAATGCAGCCACTGTTTCCTATTTCACCCCGAGCAAGAAGCGATATCTGGCAAATTTGCATATACATGCATTTGCACAGATCCAATCAAACGTCAAGGTGCTAGACACAATTCCAGGATTCAAAGCTGAATGGCAACCAGTGTTTCAGTGTAACTAATACGCACAGCCCAAGGAAGTGGAGGGGGAGGGTGGCTTTATCTTCGGAACAGATAATATTTAAACCACAGAGGAGTTTTAAGCAGACTGCATATCGCAGCACAGGTCAGGTCACTCGGTTTTGTTACAGCTGGAGAGTGTCAAGCAAATAGAATGGATTAACAGTGGACAGGTTATGCTGTCATGTAGCATTCAGTTCAATGGGGCATCTGTTTGTGTCTAGTGTTGAATAATGAATTATTTGTAGAAAGCATCAAATGCCTCAAAAGTATTTACCTGATAAACAGGATCATAACACATTTTTATGGTAGATGTGTGACCAATTTCGGATCAAATCAAGGTTACTCGGTAAAGCCTATGGCCTATTGAGATAAGAAGTTATCAACACTTGTATCTGTGAATCTCTGCATAGAAAATCTCATTCTCTTTGCTGCTCTTTTTGTGGTCTTATGCTGTTTCAAAGACATCTTTCTAGTTTTCTTTTTGGAGTATATCAGCTGCCAGTGACCGCATACTGTAAAACCAAAATGCAGCGCTTTTTAAAATCATATTAAATCAAAGCGTAATGATTGTCAGAAATCTTTTTTTCCCCCCGAAATACAGTTAATGAAAGTGGAGAAAAACAGTGGAGGAAGGGAAATGGAACAGAGGTGAGTGAGAGAATATATTAAGCCCTGAATGGAGAGATGGAGGGAAAATATTCCGCGTTCGCAGCCTTCAGAATGTGTTATTAGGGAATGATTTCAACAGGCTCTTAGTAGCTCTCATTAGATGGTGTATCAAACCAGAACAAAACTCACTTCTCCTAACTATGTGGAGGAAGTGGATTGGAAAATTAAATGGGGAGAGGAGAGTGAGGGAGCAGTCTCTGCCACGCTCTTGACACTGTGCCCCTGCTCCCACTAACAAGTCCGCTCGGTCGACTCGCACTGAAAGTCATTCACATGGTCTTTAATTTCACTTCATTGATTGGAATTTAAAGCCCCGGAATATAGCAAGGAAGACATTAAGATTATCTGTTCCCTAAACCCTGCACCGAACATTTGTTTTTAAATTGCGGTACAGTTTGGCTGAAACCTTGTCTTTTGAGTTTGCAGCCCTAAAACTTCAGAAACTTTGCAAAAGTGAGCTTGCACTCGCTGTTGGGTACTATATGAGTGCCTGCAGTTTCTAAAGAAGTATATATTTATATACTGCATGCTGTAGATCAATAAAAGCAACATTTCATTAATCTTGACATGCTGTTCTTGCTTGATGCCAGATGCTGGGGACACAAGCTGTCTAAACAATAGACATGCTCTTCAGTGCTTACTTTCCCTTTCCCCGTTTTTCTTTGTTTGCACTTCCAAAGACAGCAATACATCTGTCAGCAAGATATGATTTACATAAACATCAAACTATTCTTCAGAGTATCTGTCAGGGAAACTCTTGAGACTTGCAAAATATTAGCATTTCAAGGTTACATTTACACTATGTTCATATCTATTTTGCATATACTATTTTTGTGTGTTCTTAATTTATCGTTATATTATTGCGTATGTCTTTGACCAACGCCAGGGTGTTGAGATTGTCGGCATGTAATTACTTACACAATATGATCAGTTTTGAGTCTCAGCTAAAAAACAAATACTGCTGTTAATACTTGATAGAAACAGTCCATAACTTGTCATCATCTGTGTGGTAAGATGCAAGAAAAACATTCCAAAATCATGCCGTATCCGGATGGTGATAAGAAAGTAAATTGAGAGAAGACATACAGTATAAACAGTATTCCAATTCATTTCACTCAGCAACTGCATGCAATCAAATCTTGAAATGGAAATTACACCTTGGACAAGTGCATGGCTATTTTATGGGTTGCTTTTGCCACTGATTGTATACCACTCATGTAGTACGACAGCTTTTGCATGCTGGAATTGCTGTTGATGATAACTGTAGGGAAATTTCACGTTTGTCTGCAGTATGTATTTTGTGTGTGTGTGCTCGTGTAAATGCCTGTGAAAGAGAGGAAAGGTGGCCCTCTTGATGTAATTTGCATGATTAGCTGTTATTGTTAAACAAGGCTGAGCACTGGCCTGGAATTACAGTTGTACAGAGAGAAGCAAATGAACAGAATGATGGATTTCTTTTCAACACCAAAGACAAAAAAATCTCAAGAACATGACATTTTTGTAAACATCTAATCTGTGCCTCTTCAGATGGGTTTAGTTGTTGTGGTTGTTGTTGTTTTTCTTATCTAGAGCCACTTCAATTTTCCTCAAACTCCCCCTTGTGTACCTCAACTTTCCTCTTTTTTTCCTGTCGACTAAAGAAGCCACACAAAGGTTAAAGAATTACATATCACATGAGTAATAGCTAAGACCTAAGTCGACCTCCTCTCCTGGATCTACAATATGTGGTCTCCTGAACTTAAATCTCAAACATTATACTTCAAGTACTGTATAAATCAATATTACCTTTATATGTGCTATTTTACTTCGCTCCAGTGTAAGGATCGATACTCTATGAATTTTTAAGTGAATCTTGGCTTCAGGGATTGCCTGTAACCTGTGGCACTGACAATCTCATCTGTGCCTTCAGCCCTCCTCAAAGCTCTGAGCTAAGTTTGAAGTACCAAACTTATGCTGCACCCAGTAGTATCAGCATTATAATGTAAAACAACATTCAGATTCTTAGTTATTTTACCTGGAAAAAAAAATGTTCTCCTGACTTCATTTCTGGTTTAAAACAAATGCCAAATTATGTCGATGGAAACAGCTAGACGTTTAAATTCCCTCAGCTCTGTGCTGCGTTTAGACTAATACTTCAGTGCCAGTAACGGATCTGTAAAGAAGGCCTAGCTCCTCTGTCAGTAATAACAAAAAAAGGTGGAGCAGAGCAGATTCGGGCTTACATTGTTTCATTTATGAGAAGTGAACAGTATTACATTTCAGGTTTAAGCTTTTCAGAACAGTGTACGATTTTTATTAACAAACTTCAGGTTCACTCTTTTTTTGAATCTCTTTCATTGCTGACCACTGCACAGGTGTCTTAAAATAAAGTTTCCGTGGTGTAACAGTTCACAGACAGCTGCTGGCATGTCTGTGATGTGTTTGCAACTAACACAAACTTAGACACACTACATAATTGGCTGCTTTGCATTTTCTGGATGAGTTCGACTTTTTTCTATTTTGAGCTGACATCCTCGGTTGGCTTTTTTTTGTTGAGTCTTTTAAAATGCTGAACATGTGTGTAGAACATTGCTCTCAACTCTAAACATTGCAGTGGCTGCAGTGGACGTGTTCAACTAAGCAGTATGACCTTTGATAACTGGGATTAACCAGTTCGAACCAGTTTGAGTTTATCGTGCCATACTTTACTGCTGTTGTGAATGAAGTTGAGTTCAATTCAGTTTTGAAAAATGCAGCTAAAAAATTGAGATTTCAGATTGCTTTAATCCTTTTGCAAACCTTTCCATTTGGGTATAATCCAAATTTTTAAGATGGACTTTATTTTGTAACAATTTCGAAAGGTTATGACATTGTTACAAAATGTTTCACTAATGGACACTGTCTTACACATTTTATGTCAATTTTAAATATAAAGAGTATTTAATTAGGGTTAGAGGTTATATTTAAAAATATAATTCAGTTGCTGCAATTTCTCATCAAAAAGCCCTCAAGCTATCTCCAGGCATTGGCAGGTGAATCTGTACATTTCTTGGGAATTAAGGCCACCAGCGTTTTGCCCCTGATTTCAAAAGCTATGGGGCAGAAGATAGAGACGTGAGATTTAAATACTGCTGATGTTGTGCCCAAGTTGAGAGTTAAACTACATCACAGCTCGGCTCCGATTACGAATAATTTTGCCTTGATATGGATTTTTGTGCCATTTAAAGGAAACATCAAAACAGGAAGTCTGTTTGGTGGTGTTGGGCCACTGACAGCTGAGTCCTGAGCAGCCAAAAGACTGAATTTGGAAATGCCTTCTTTTTGGGAACTGCCATTAAAATATTTTTCTTACAGCAAAGACTAACAATAGGAAGTTCAGCAATCTGAGACACTGAGTATTGTTGAAATAATGTCTGACACCAGAGTGGGGGAAATCAATCTAGAAGTGTATGCTATTCTTTATAAAATTAAATCAACTTCAATCAATCAAGTGTTCTCCAATAATAAAGCTGAAATCTGCTTTGTTGTTTGATAATTACAGCCCTGATTGGATCCTTTATCTATTGTTTTCAAGTCATGATAAATGTGTGTTGCTTTTTCTGTAATTGATCTTGTGATGTAATTTAAATTAAATTAAAATCGAACTTTCATTACACAGAATTTATTTTAGGAGATGTATGTTTGGAACCAATGCGCACATCATGGTCAAAAAGTCCTGTCTCCCTTCTGAAGTTCAGTACGTTATTTGGGGACAATGGATGGCATTGGTGTAGTCAGAAATAGGATCCACCTCAGAATTTGATGCAGTTTGAATTTCCTGTGACACGTGATTTCTAGTCCTTATCATCACCTCAACCTTTCTTAAGTTTCCTTGGCAGAGAGAGGTAATATACCGTACGTTGGGATGGGTTGGACTATAATCCCTGTGGATACAGTGAATCTACATTGGCAAAAGGACAATAGTAATGATATTCACCTAATCTCCCTTGACAGATTCAGGACATGCTTTTCATTAACACAAAAGTGGATAAGAGAGCAATAAGCACTGTTTCAGAGTTTACCTAAATCCTTTAAAGCTAACTGAGATTCACATTCTGGTGTTGCCTGTCTCTGTCTGCTTGGGCTTAAGCCAATGGGGTACCATATTTACATAGCTCTTTGACATACTTTTTCAGCTGCATTTTTCAAGGTGTACATTCAGTGTGGATGAAAACATTTAAAAATTGTAAAATCTGTGGCTGAAAAAAGATGCCCTTTTCAAATTCATTTCATGTTTCCTATAGTGCTTAATATCTTAATATAAACCGTCGCTATATAATGGAACTGCTTATACAGTTGGAGTGCTAAATCCAACCATTCTAAACATATTGCGAGAAAAAAGAAATCACGAGCTGATGATCTCATCAGATTATGATCTCATTCAGTTTAATTAAAATCCACAGGTTCCAGTCTGTAAAGCGTGTCTACTTTGGCAACAGCAGTCTTTATCGTCTGAAACAACAGCATCAGATTATGCTGTCAATTATTTTTGGTAGCAACAGGTGTTTTTCAAATGCTTGTTATCTAGATTTGATAAAAGGAATTTTGCATTTCTTGATGTTTGGAGGAAAGAATCGGAAGGGATCTAAAAATTAAAAAAAAACTTAACTTTTTTTCATGAAGAGAAATAGTGTCAGTGGAGTTTCCATTCAGATTGCAAAGTAGGTAAGAAGAGGGAGGATAACACTTATTTTTCTTTTTAATTAGCTTCATTTGAGGAATTATCCAGCACTAATATAATGGCTCGATTCATCTCCCACACCATCTGGTGTGAGAGCGGTGTACCTCTGGAGCTGATTGCTTTCCCCCGGTGCTGTGTCGGGGTAATAGGCTGTTCAAAGGCTGCTCTGGGCTCGGACAGCTGAGCAGAGGTGGGGCAAGAGCAGCTGGCCTTGGCGGCGTCACCTGCTGCCTCTCAGCAGTCTTTCAAATATGGTCCGTCCGTGCCCGAAGTTCAGTATCTATGTCTGCGTATGTGTGTGTTTGTGCACATGTGCAACATACTTGAGAGTCAACTTAATGCTGAGCACAAATTTCATCCTTTTCCTTTAGAAGAGAGAGAGAGAGCAAGTCATTAGGACACTTGTGAACATCTGGAAGAAGTGAGACAGGTGACAAATAAGTAGTAGTGTCTGGAGATGATACCAGCACTTCAGTTAGGTGTCACTTCTGCTCCTTGTGTTAAATGTCACTGTCAAAAAGACACATTATTTGCTTTATATAAATTGCTTTTTTGGTGAACTGTTCACAAGCCTCTCTCTCAAACACTTGAGCTCTATCTCAGCATCCACACCTTTTTTAATCATTGCATTGTCACTGACGTTTTTGTTCAAAGACTATATTTGTCAAAATGGAGGGGGTTCATTTGAGAGTTGACATCTGGTTTGCCCTGAGGCCCATCCAGAAGTGCACTGCGCCCACAGCTTATACCTGTTGACTAGGACCTGCTTATGGTCAGCAAACTTGTGGTATGAATGTAATTTACTACAGCTTAGAGGAGGATGAAGGTCTGCACCTGCAATTTAAAAGCTTTGCTTCTAAAAACTCCCATCACCCCTGTTTCCAGTCGCAGGTTTTCATGGAAAAATACAATTCAAATAGAAATCAATTAATGGAGGTTTAAGTAACAGATAACATGTTTTCTTCCAACATGCTAGTAATTAGCGCCCTCATACAAGGACACTCTGGGTGTCTTTGGTTGTATTAAATGTTGTCATGGATTCATTAGACGCTAAAAAGCTTTATCCTTGTCCCAAAATGTTTCCCATCACAATATTATGCAAGATGTTTAAATCAAACTCAGTGAAAACTGCAGAGTCGTTTTAAGAGACAACAGACCAGAATGAAGATGATTGTACTGGCTGACTGACTGACTGTCCTGATAGTTAACGTGAGCTTGTTAGAAATTAATCTAACGGAGAAGCTCTGATGCCAACACTTTTGGGACTCAGCCGCTTTGTAACTCAGTTGTTTGGGTTACTGCGAAACTGTTGAAATATGAGCAGGTGATCACAAATAAGGGCACTGCTTTATGCAGGAACTGTATGTGTGTGTGTGTGTGTCTCTGCAGATGGGGAGGTGGGTGACCAGGGGGAAGGGTGGGGGTTATTGAGGGTGTCTTATCTAACAGTTGAGCAGCTTTATGGCTTCTAATAGGCACCCTGTCAGATTGAATTGTAAATATGGAGCACCATTGTGCATTCAGAAGTGTGTACATCCTCTGCTTCATTTACCAGATGCTAAGTCATGACCAACCCATTTATTACACCGTGCAATCCACAATTAAAATGGAGAGAGGCTCACAAGGAAAAAGCCATTTACCTTAGCCCGAGCTGCACTTACACACCAGACACAAATTTCACTGTTACTTGAAAACTTTCCATGCATGGAGCACATTATCATTTGATTTCCATCCAGAGTTCTCAATTAAAATTATACAGAGGTTGCATTTCATTACCTGAGCTCGGGGCAATTTGCAGGCCATTAAGCTTCTACCTGTATCAGCGGAGATGTTTTCGAGGTGAACATCTGGGGTTGAGGTGGCAGAGCATGAAATGAAATGCCCCTGGCTCTTGGCTCTGCCTTTTGTCCAAAAATGGCTAAGGGTATTAGAACGCCATGCATAGTAAAAAGTGTGTTTCTGCGGGTGGCAACAAATTGGTCTGGGAGGTGAATTGAAATAGAAAATTGACCATGAATGTGAGGATACCAAGTGACGGTATTTAAGGATGTAGAATTTAATGTATTTGTAGTGTTGGGAAGCAGGAATTCTACTGAATTTGGTTTATATTATTATTATTGTTATTATTTTTGTTATTATCATTATTGTTACTATACGTTTACCCAGCTTGCATTTGTCTTCGAAACCCATGAACATGACACCAATTTCTTTGCTGTCTAAATCCTGAATACCTGTAAAAATGCAAAGTGTTCCTTGCTGAATTCCTCATAAAGGGATCAAGATTCTCTATAAAACTCTAATTGATTTCTGTACCACACAATAATAAAGACTCGCCATTAGGAAACTACTCTTACGAGACCTTTCAAGAATCAGATCTCATTATACCATGGATCTAATGTTTTCCTCCAAATCATGATTTAAAATACAAACTGCTATTATGTCGCGTAATGATATAATGTAATTTGTTTGGTAATGTAATAATAAACTGCAGCTTACAATTAATCTCTGGAATTCTCTGATCAAGATCTGATATGTATTCCCTCTGCATATTTTTGCTCAGTGTGAGATGAGAGTAAAATATGCTCACAGAATGCGGTGGTAGATAAAAATAATCATATCAGATTTTCATTTCAAGTTATTTGAATGCCACAGTGATGTGGGTTGCATGAACTTCTTGGAACTAAATGTTATTCTTGTAATACCTCACCATTGTTCATGGAAATTCATGAACCTGATATGGATGTTTGTTGAAGTTTTAAGCAGTACAATTTTTCTAAATCTCAAATTTACTGTTTGCCTTAAAAAGTTGACTTTTCGGCAATGTTGTATTCATGTAGTGTATCCTCTAAACAATCAAATAAAACAATAAGTAGCACTGCATGTTGAGGTTTGGTATTCACATTTATGGAGGAGATCATACAAATGAATTAGAACAACTGAGCAATAATCTATATTTCATTGCCTCTGATTTAGCATTTCTCATTACATTTGACAGGATGCTGTCACATGCAAAAATTGCATTGGCTGGTTTCCTTTATGTAAGAAGCAATATCTATGCAAAGAGCTGTTTTATCAAGTGTTACTGGGCTTGCTATAGAGTACTACCCTTTAATCTTCTGTAGTTAAAAGAAAAAAAAAATGTCTTTAATATCTTTCATAAAAAACATTCAGGAAAAGAAAAGATCAAAACCTACACTTAGTGCAGGGCAGCTTTGGTGTGCCTCTTTTCACACTGTTGTGAATAATAACATTTCTTTGTTGGGGATTATAGGTCCTTGCTACAGGGTGTTCCAAATATTTTTTCTTGTGACAGCCTGAAATAGCTTTTACTTTGTCAAATAACTGCAGAATTGCTGTCTAAGTCATGCAGTGAACATTCGAAGATCACTTTCCTCAACACTGGGAGGCGGCTGCATTGAGAGAGCCCCAACACAAGCTAGCTTTCATTTATGTTATCGTACTCCAACAGTATGGGGATCTCACTGGAGATTTGTGTGGTACAAGTTGTATTTTCGATGATATGCAGTAATCAGGCCCTTTGAGTCTCCTTCTGTCTCTCTCCCTCTCTCTCCAGGCTGTCTCTCCCTCTTTCCCCTGCCCTCACTAAAGCACTCAAGTTTTGCAGTATTTTAGCATTACATCATTCCACATGGCACACTATTAAGCTTTTGGGAACTGGGAAGACAGCCCAAGCCTTCAGATTTGTCAAAGCATTGAGCTCCATTGTTGCACTGAACAGATGAATCGCATGCTGACCAAACAAGCACTAAGCTAGGGGAAATAATTAATGCACAGTCCTCTTTCTTTTTTTTTTTCTTCTAATACAGCGCATGGACAAGTTGTGACACCGCGACTAGATTTTGTTCCTTTTGTGTCAATATTGGGGACAAATATTTATTCTGCAAGATGCATGGCCTCCATCTATCCCTTCATCTGCCCATATGGTATTCCATCCAGGTACGATGTCATGGCCACGCTTAGTTATGCAGTGCAATCTATTGTCTGCACTGCGGCAGATTACCATTGCTTAACATGCCATACAGGAGACTTAAAGAGGCAGCACCTTTCACAGTGTTGCATCCTGCTGGCAACTATGTTGGAAAGCCTGAGGCATGCTGGGAAGCCTGGTCTTTTAGTATGGTTTCCTATGCTGTGAAGGACATGCAGTACCATGCAAGAGAAGAGGGAGACTCAATCAATTAAAATGTAATATTCACTGTTTGTCCTGACACTATATTCACATTTTGTATCATTGGTTAACTCAAATGTTTTTTGTTCGTGTTTAGTTCTTTTAATTTATAATTTTTTGTCCAAGAAAACTTTAAGCAATAACTTGAGCCTACTTTAATGAAACGTTAACATATGCGTTGACTGTTGAGTTCACTGAGTATGTTTAATCATGTTGAAATATTCCAATACCGTTTTTTCCTTTTTGATTGCGATACCTGAACTTGTGTATCTGGCGATACCAATGCGTGAAAAAAAAAATAAAAAGGTTTAACCTGTCATTATTTTCTCTCTAATATCTATTTTATATTACCGTTAAAATATCTCCATCAAACAGCTGTATGTCTTCAAGTTTCTCACCAAAAACTACATATTACAAGACCTTTGAATACATCATAATAGCGTTTTACCTTTGCTTAATATTACTGAATGGAGATGAGTCAATTGAACCTCTGTTAACAGCTGGTAACTCTGTCAAATTGGATTGTGCTTCAAACGACTGCTAACAGCTAACCTCAACAAGTTCTCTTTCTGCTGATTTCAACACAAATTAGATTTTCACAATGTAACATTCTCAGCCAAAAAATAGGGTCCACCAGAGTTTTTAACCACAGATGTTTAGTACTAGTTTGCACATGTGCAGTACCAATTGGATAGCATGTATGAATCGGGTAGCAAGTGACACGTGTTGTTGTTGTGCCTGTGTAGTGTAAATGGGCTGATACGTTATATGATAACGTGATATCGGATCGGTGCATAGACTCACATCCTCGCTAATACCCGATCCAGCATCTTAAGCTGTATCGGAGGCATTTCCTATCCTTGTATCTGTATTGGAACAACTCTATTTGCAGCATAAAGGTATATTGTAGTAATGTCTTCCTGAGAAAAGAATGAAGTCACACTCTGTCTGTGTGTGTTGTAAGCCAAGCTTCTCTATTCTTTGTTTATTTCGCCAGTCCGTCTGACGTCCCTCAATTTAGCACCTATAAGAGCTAGCTCACATGCAAAATTCCCTTGAGAATTTCCCTAACACTTGCTGAAATGTGATATTCTAAGGGGCAAATAAGGTAAAAATGTAGTTATGATCAGGTGTACAAACCCACTATTTACAAGGTTGACATCTTCAGCCTTCATACCTGATAACTTTTAGTATTCCATCTAACTCCATTCAATACCAAAATACAGATTCAACCTAAATAATTGAACACTACTGCACGTCAAAGAGGGGTATCAGGCATGAACCTTAGGATGAAATTGAAGGGAAGTTCTTTACCAAGCTAAAGGCTATATAACGAAAGACTTTGAGTACAAGAGATGTTCCTGCAAAAAGATGTGTAGTAAGATGAGAATTAGTCTTTTGAAGTTGTTATCTGCATGCATATGCTATGAGATTCAGATACCAGGCTATAGAAGGATAAGAAAGGTTCAGCTTTTCTCCACCGTGGGCAATCCTCCTGGCAATATTGCTGCCGTGTGGGTTTTGCCTCTGTGATGCACATTGCCTGGGGTTAAGCAAGAAACAAAATGTTCTAAAAATGTATTAAATCAACCCTGGTGTGCCTCTGTTCAGATCCCATCTGTAGGTAGTCACAGACTATTGCCTACAGCTTAAACATTGTTGCAGAAGAACGCTTATTATAGTATATCACACGATTGTACTTGCACGTTATATTTTTCTTTAGAACTTTCATTTACTTGTCGTGTTCACATAACTGCCATTTCATCCTTGTGTGTAGTGTTCGTCACTGTATTGTCTTCATTAATTTAAACTAGGTTTGACGTAACCTGTCTTTCTCCTTGAGCTTTTGAATTAAGAACAGACTGCATACATATGAAGGATTTAAAAAGTGATTTTAAAGATAAAAGTAATCTGTATTTACATAAATGAAATTAATTTCAGTTACTCTAATCACTCATGTCGATCAGGACTTTTCTGGGGAAAGTGTCTTGCTGCATAAGAAATAATAAATTACATATTTTTGAATTTGTTTTACTGTAAACAGAGGGGGAAAAGAATCGGGTAGCACAGAAGCAGTTTTGGAAACAACAGCTGAAAGAAAAACAAAAAAAATCATCCCCCGATTTTACACCTATTACAACACTCATCTTATCATCTAAAGCAGAGTCTCTTGGAAGTGATGCACAAAACACAACATGCTTGTAACAAAGATAATGCCAGGAAAAAAGCAACTAAACTGCAGTACATATTACGACAAAGATTCGGCACAAGAAATTGTTCATCAGAACACATCTGTCAGGATCCCTGTCAGACCAGACACCTCCCATGGCCACACAGCTGCAGCCACGCCAGCCAATTACCTCCTGCAGGCTGACACACCAGACTCAGGTCCCACTAACGCTTCCCCTAGCACTATATAAATTCTGGTCCTGCAGTCTGGGGTTGTCAGGTCGTACCGTCTTTCACCCACTTCAACCCTGTATCACCTTCTGCCTCAAGCACCTGCCTCTGGTGTCCGCCGGTCCGGGAATCCCCCGTGCCCTACTTGTGTTAACGGACTACACACCGCCGCTCTGCCCTCCGTTGTGTTACGGACTACACACCGCCGCTCTGCCTGCCCTCCGGTGTCGAGCCACGGCTCACACCGCCACTCTGCCTACCCTCCGGTGTCGAGCCACGGGACATCACACCGTCGAGCTGCCTGCCCTCCGGTGTCGAGCCACGGGACTCACACCGTCGATCTGCCTACTCTCTGGTGTTGAGCCACGGGACATCACACCTTCCTATCTTTATTCAGGCTAAATAAAACCTGTTTATACCAACTTCTGTCTCTTGTGGTCTTGCTATTGGGTCCTAACCGTGAACTCCCGTGACAGAACGACCTGACCATAATGGACCCAGCAACCACAGGAGTAGCTACGCCGTACAGACCTAACAGTCTGCTGGAGGAGATGAGAAGTTTCGCTGCTGAAGTTTCTCGGATTGGCTGTTTCGTGCAGGAACTAGCCTGGACAGTCAAGTCTCCACCAGTTCCAGCACCAGCACTATTCCCTCCTGTCCTCGATCCACCTGTCTGGGAATCCCCCGTGCCAGCTCCGGATCCCTATGACGGAACACTGGGGAAGTGCCAGGGCTTCCTGTTGCGATGCCAACGGGTATTTGACCGTCAGCCTCAGACTTTTGCCTCGGACGGGTCCAAGGTCTCCTACGTGGTTGGATTACTGCGGGGAAGGGCTTTGGACTGGGCCGCGAGAACATTAAGTTTTGATCGGCCAAATGCTGTGCTTTTTGTGGACTTTGTGGAGGATCTGAGGAGGGTTTTTGACCCTCCGGTGGACTCTGATTATATGGCTAAGCACCTTCTCAGCTGGAGACGGGGCCAAGCAAGTGTAGGGGAACACTCGGTGGTCTGGCCAACTCCGGCTCCCCGTATTTGGATGGCATTCCGGCCGACACCGTATCCAGCTGCTGCCTCGGAGCCGCAGCGAATTCTAGTTCCTGTTCCGGCCGCCTCAGCCCCGCAGCGACCTCCAGTCCTGGCTGCTGCCGTCTCCAAACCGCAGCGACCTCCAGTCCCCGCCGCCGCCGCCTCCGAACAGCAGCGACCTCCTGTCCCCGCAGCATCGACCTCCAGTTGCCGCATCGACCTCCAGTTGCCGCATCGACCTCCAGTTACCGCCTCAGAACCGCATCGACCTCCAGTTGCCGCCTCGACCACCAGTTGCCGCCTCGGAGCCGCGGCGACCTCCAGTTGCCGCCTCGGAGCAGCGGCGACCTCCAGTTGCCGCCTCGGAGCAGAGGCGGCAACTGCGCAGCGGCGACCTCCAGTTGCCGCCTCGGAGCAGCGGCGACCTCCAGTTGCCACCTCGGAGCAGCGGCGACCTCCAGTTCCTGCCGCCGCTGGACCAGCATCCTAATCCCCGGAGCCCCGACTCAGAGAGTCCGAGTCCAGCCCGCCTGAGCACCCGTGTCGGAAGCAAGTCCGGCCGTCCGCCGGAGCACCCGTGTCCGGAGCCCTTCTGCCCGCCCGGCCGTCCGCCGGAGCACCCGTGTCCGGAGCCCTTCTGCCCACCCGGCCGTCTGCCGGAGCACCCGTGTCTGAAGCTCTTCTGCGGCCCTGTGGCCGGTCAGATCCAGTCACCCATCCTCCAGACACCCTCTGCCCACCCTTGTTTGTTGTTCTGGACGGTGTACATCTGGAATCCGTTCCTTGAGGGGGGTACTGTCAGGATCCCTGTTAGACCATACACCTTCCATGGCCACACAGCTGCAGCCACTCCAGCCGATTACCTCCTGCAGGCTGACACACCAGACTCAGGTCCCACTAACGCTTCCCCTGGCACTATATAAACTCTGGTCCTGTAGTCTAGGGTTGTCAGGTCGTACCGTCTTTCACCCACTTCAACCCTGTATCACCTTCTGCCTCGAGCACCTGCCTCTGGTGTCCGTCGGTCCGGGAATCCCCCGTGCCCTACTTGTGTTAACGGACTACACACCGCCGCTCTGCCTGCCCTCCGGTGTCGAGCCACGGGACTCACACCGTCGATCTGCCTACTCTCTGGTGTCGAGCCACGGGACATTACGCCGTCAAGCTGCCAGCCCTCCGGTGTCGAGCCAACATCACACCTTCCTGTCTATATTCAGGCTAAATAAAACCTGTTTATACCAACTTCTGTCTCCTGTGGTCTTGCTATTGGGTCATAACCGTGAACTCCCGTGACAGCATCATGACAGCGTTACAATTTATCTTCGCCTAATACTAGTTTGTTTTTTTTTCTGAGTAGAGCTTGAGCGCACCATAATGCCAGTCAATATGACCTCCACTAATTGTATTTGTTACCTCCATTACCTAGGGGAAGACCCCGCTGTTGGCAGACGAGCTGATCACTGCGATCATTCCGAGCAACATGCATGGTTATGAATTACAAAATAAAAAGTGGCTCAATAAGTTAGTTGTTTTAAGGTTCTTTCACTGCTTATTTTCTACTTGCAGTTGTGACACATTGTGAGCTTTATGTCTTCTTCAATTGCTGTCAAATGCTATATGTGTGTGAGTCTGTGACATCACTGTCTGTGCTGCTGTGTGCTGACGTATAACTATCATACTGCGGCAGCACATGTGTGTAAATATGAAACTGATCGACCGGTCACCAGTCATGGCTGATCAGTAGAAAACCTACCTGTTTTCGAACAATCAATTGGCGCATCTTTAGTTAAGAGGTATTTACAGATCAACAGCTAGCTTAACAGCACTCTAGAAATTACATCCCCATGGCAAAGATGCATGGTTCAAAACATTGATGGAAAGATCAATCAATCAATCATCTTATAGTTACCCAGGGCTGGGTCGCAGGGGCAGCAGGCTTAGCAGTGTGCTCCAGTTGTCACTCTCCCCAGCAATGTTTTACAGTTCTTCCTCTAGAACCCAGAGGCGTTTTCTGGCCAGACGAGATATATATCTCTCCAGCGTGTTCTGGGTCTACCCCGGGGCCTCTTACCAATTGGACGTGCCCTGAAAACCTCTAAAGAAAGCCATCCAGGAGGCATCATGATCCGAATCCCAAACCCCCTCAGCTGGCCCTTTTTGCACACAAATAAGCAGCAGCTATACTCTGTGCTCCCTTGAATGTCTGAGCTAGGGATGTTGTAATTAGATTATTTTCCCATAACCTTGGTTGAATAACGTATTGCATTGAGACTGTAAAGTTGGCAACAGCATCTAACAGATGCTGTTATATCGTATGGTGTTTCCATTTAGTAATATTATGCTGTGTTCATGCCCCATTCAGTAAATATTTTTATTAGACGCTGGTAAATTATGCCGCTATCATGTGTTCAAATTTAATCTTGTAAAATCTAGTTTTGTTGAGAAACTTTAATAAATAGTTGTTTTCACAGCAATATTGAATAGATATTAGCGAGGAAATGATGACCCATTTATCTTCCTAAGAATAGCTCAAAGCAGCTTATAATACATCATAAAACCTTCCAATAAAAATATTTTAACAAAAGAAATACAATCCAATCCTTTTTTTAATGCAAAATACCACTAGATGACTTTAACAAAGTAAAAGGATATAGTTAATGATCATAACATGTATTTTAGTTCATTAGCTCTTGGCCTATTAGAAATATTCTAAATAATGAACATGAAAACTGTGAAACCGTGATATTTCCTCTGACAATAACTGTCATATCAAAATTTCATTTTGTGACATCCCGAGTCCGAGTTCTCACTGTAAGAAGGAAATTCATTTTGGCCGCTTGTACCCACGATAACATCATTTCATTCACTACCCAAAGCTCATGACCATAGCTGAGGGTCTGAACCTCGATGGACTGGTAAATCGACGGCTTTGCCTTCCAGCTCTCACGGCAGAAATACTTGAACTCCCTCACTTGGGGCAGTGACATACTCCCAACCCAGAGGGCGCAATCCACCGCTTTCCTGCAGAGAACCATGGCCTCAGACTTGGAGGTACTGACTCTCATCCCAACCATTTCACACTCCGTTGCAAACCCGCCCCAGTACGTGCTGACGGTCACGGTCCGATGTAGCAGAACAAAACCACATCTGCAAAGATCCTAATTGTTTATCCTTCCAGCACGTACATATATCCTAGCCTTGTATGTAAACTCAGATTCACAGTATTATTTGCAACCAAAGCACCAACACAGATACACTTAGTCTGGTGCTGTCACACAAAAAATATAGTCATTTTGATGCAGAAATGGAGGGGATGCATTTAACGTTGGTATTGCCAGTCTTCAGCCTATGCCTACTGTAATGTTCATCACAAATGCATTGTGGTCTGTTGTGGTTACACTTAACACGGTTACAAATTAGCTGGAATGGAATGAAAATTTCCATTGTTGGACTTGCAGCATTCCTACAGTATGTGTTTTCTGTATTTGCAGTAGGCTTCCTTTGTTTCCATAATAATATTCCAAGCATCCTTCAGACATCTAACATCTCTACAAAAACCTGACCCAATGCATAGTGGTGGACATTTGTTGGGTCTTCATCCATTCAGGGCTCTCCATTATGGCTCTAGATGAAAGATTTAGAAACGGTGGTGTTCTCCCTCAGGCTGTAAAGCATGAAGCCTAACCGACCTCACAGCAGAAGTAATGGTCCACACCTTTAATTGTCGCAGGCTGTTCATCTTCACTAACAATAGCAGTAAGCAATGGGTCTGGGAAAGAAAGGCAGTCGTGTCTGACAAAGGAAGTGATTTAGTTCTGGAGGCAATTCATAAGCGGACGTTGCAGGGGCAGCAGTAATGTGCCGAGAGAAAGATCATGTGGGGTAAGAGGCGTAGCAGACACAATAGTGGCCCACGAGTAACGTTAGATTTTTTTCATCCTTCCATTGCAAAGATTTATCTAAAAAAAAAAAAAAAAAGAGGCAGTAAAATGTATATTGTGTGTGTCCTTCAGGGGAGCGAGAGCTTGTGTTATTGAAGTGGACATGATGCTCTCTGAATTATAGATGCTGCAATGGCTTCGAAAGTGAGTTGTACAAGATAAACTTTATCATCACGGCTGTGTCAGTCAGAAAACAAACACGTCTCATTTAAAGTATTGGACTGTAGGTGATCCTCTGGTTTTGATGCCCCTCATTATCCCATTTGATGTCAAAACATCATTTGATACTCAACTTTCAAAAGTCTGCTTTTAGTTCTGTATTTCTTTCAAAAGAGGAAAAAGCTGCTATGAAAAAGTGTGCCATTGATGGGTCACTGGCTTACTGTCAGTATTAGACATGTAAAATAAGAAAAAGACAAGTGTTGTTACCAAATTAAAGCCTGTTCCCTGTGAAAGTTGAGGCCCATTAAAATGATAGATTGCATGGTGTATGCAAAGGGACGCTTTACACCCACAAAACAGTCTAATTGCATGCATTCCTGTAAGAAGTCCACAAATGTTGAATCTAGATTCTCAGGCGTATTGGCAGCAAGCTGCTAGACAGCAGATGACTAGCTTCAAACGAGTAGCGAGGGGGAGGGATGTAAAATCTTGACAAACAGTGAGAGCCAGTGTCCACATCATCTCTCGCCCCTGACAGGCTTCACCATGCATGAATTCAAAGCTGGTAAAACCATGGCTGGATTCATTTTGATCTGACATCCATCATGTAGATCAGTGTTGTGGTTTCACTGTACTGTGTCCACGATAAGATGTTTTGACAATCGGCCCATGACATCTGTTAAAGCCAGTCAAGAGAAACTGGGACCAATTTGGCTCTTCTGTCACAAGTTATTGTTGGCTTTTGGCTTCGAGCACTTTTTATTCTTATTAGAATAGTCACACAAGTACCAAAACTATTCCTGAATGTAATTGCACTGTATGTCTAAATTGAAAAAGTTAATTTAAAAGCATACATATGAAGCTAATCATATTCATTCTTGATCATTTTTGAGGTTGCAATTCATGGTGCCCGTTGTATCAGATTGTGTGATTCTGTAATGTGTTCGGCTTTTTTTTCCTCCTATCGCTGCTGTTTCTTTGCCCTGGAGAGGGTTTGCAAATTGGAAAATTGGGTGGGACTGCAGATTTTGTTCTCCTTTTATTTGTCTGAGGGAACCAGAAAAAAAAGCCTTGCAGCGAGTTGCCGGAGGGTAAATGAGTTTTGTGTACAAGTTTAAAACCATTAATAAATAAACTACATGATGCTGCGATATTGATGATGATATAAGATACAGGCTAGTATAAAGAGACGGGGGGCTCTTTGATGGTTACCACTGCATAGGAAGAAAAAACAGCCCTTCTCTCTACTCTCTTAATTCTGACAGTGATATTTAACCATGCAGTGATTTAGTTAATAGCATTGTTCGGATCGGCTTAGAATATAAGTCTCATAGCTCAGTTATAGAATTACAGATAAACTACCCACAGTATTCCTGCACCAGCTTGCATGGCTCAAGCATGGCGGCATGTGTGTGGAAGGCGTTAGGCAGATGGGATATGTCTGTTATCTCTCACTCAACATAATGAGACGCGAATGCGCTTCACCAATCTTAGGGCCCGTCTGATGGCAAGAGACACGGTGCCCACTCGTACGGGAGGGATCTCTCCCCTCTTCAAAGATAATGAGATGACAATGTATTCAACTATCATTAGATAGAGACAGGGTTTTGGGGGGGGGGGGGGAGGACTGGGGGAGAAACATTCTACAGCACTTGTCTGCAGCCTTTGATCAGACGAGAAAAGCAACTGTCACTCTTTGTATCAGTGCTGGTCTCATGAAAGTGCAGCTAACTACTTTATCACTGTAACTGAAAAGCTGTAGTTTGTGTAGTTCCTCAAGCAGGTGATTTCTCAAGCTCACCTGGATTGTAAGCCCAACAGGAACACACATCTATATGGTTGCTGTCCTGCTGCCTGTGTGATATGTTTAATCTTTGTCACTCTCTGAATTCAGTCTCTTAAAAAAAAAAAAACACTTGCTGTGTGACATTACCGTCACCTGGGAAGAGAAGACACAACATTTTGCCTGACATGGCAATCCATTGCAAGATGTCAAAAGTGCCATGTTAAAGGGCTTATTGAAGCAGGCTCGACGAGACAATCTTATTCTAAGTTGACAGTTTGTTGTGGCACTTGTAGAGGGATCCATCTTGCCTTTTGTTCCCATGGTGAAGATGATCCCTCGCATGCTGTTTTTTTTAATTCTCAGTCTTTCTTATAATACAGTGTTTTGACAAATAAACCACCCAAATCCATTTTTTACAGGCATTCTTCAGTGAGCATTAGGCCAACTGATCTGCGTTGAAGTTCTGAGACTGTACTTTGACAATTATGCAGCGTTATCATTTATCTGGCAGAGGAAAATGTGTTTGGTGAAATCCAAAAATCTGTGCCTGTAAAATGCTGTAACATCTTTGCACTGCAATGATTTGTAATTTTATTTAGACTTTTAACCTTTATATATTATATGTTATAGAAGAAAGCAACCTGGTATACATACGGTATGTCTTCACAATCAATATGGTACATTGTTTGCAACTTACACTGTGCTGTTGCATCTTTTTCTCATCACTTCCCATCTCTGTTCACTGTCAAAGAAAAAAAGGATAATAAAATATGAGTGAGAGCTGCTCCCTCGCTCCTACAAAAAAAAAGGCTCGGCGCAGAGCTCAAAAATAGAACAATCATTTGTCACGGAATTATGAGAGATTGTTCAAACTTTTGCGACGCCAAAATCCCTTTAAAACCTGACAATCATCTCTCAATTCAGGACTTTTCTTCCTCGTAGGTTCTGTGCTTTCCTTAACTCAGTAAGATGCTCAGTTGAAAGTAAGAGAAGGAGACGCCTTAACATCCAATTTCCCAACATTTCATCATCGTGTCTCAATAATTATGCAGGGTTATTAGCTCAAGTATTTGTCCTTGGCATTCTTAATGCCAGTTGACATTTATTATGAACAGTAATGATATTGGAAATCTTTGATTCGCCGTTCGCGGTGGTAAGTGTGGTTTGGCGTGTTCTCTGCAGTGCAACAGCACCCTCTCTTGATAATTTATGATATCATTACATCACCATGGAGGAGCTGTATGAGAGTGTGGGAAACTGGTGAAATATATACTTGAACTCAAAACTGCTAAAATGAACTAAGCTGAGCTCTCACTAACAAAACCAAAATGGATAAATGCAAAGCTAAATACTTGTATTACTAAGTTCCTGTAGGAGGAGTCGACGATGTAAATTTGTGTTGGAAACCTCTGCACTAAAAAGCCCTTAATCCTATTCCCACTTTCTGTTTTGTTCTGTATTTCGTACTACACTGCACTGAATGGACAATATCCAGATCTCATTTATCACAAACCTTAATACCCATTATCTTAAATCATCGGTTTAGCTTTGTCTCTCTCTCCTTTTTTGTAACGTTTCTGGGTTAAAAAGGGGTTCAACACTTATTCATTATTTGGGGATTTGGCTTTTTTCTGGTGTGATTTAAAAATATTTCAGGCAAGAAGGAACTGTTTTGTGATGATTAATATGGATTAATACATAAATTACATATAAAATATAGAGAAGTATCATTTAGTCAGCATGTCGAATTCTTGGGATTCAATTTAAAGAGGAACTGAAGACCTTCTTTTAATGATATGTTTTATTGTATTTAGGTCATGTTAAATACCTAAAAGTGTTAAATAAAAGGATCCAAAGGATTATCATGAAATGTTTGTAACATCTGAGTTGTTCAGCTAGCTAGAGTGAAGTCAGTGCTGCACCACCTTACTTTTAAATTATCAGTATTACTTAAAACAACAGTCAAATAACTCTAGTGAAAGTGTAACCTTTACCATTGTTAGGTTGTATGGTAACATAAAGCACTTTTCCTATGGCCCTTTCATCCACATCAGGCTTGGAAACCTTGTGACTTTGAGGTATGCGCTTATCATGTGACGCTGACTGGCTCAGTGTTTAGGTCATGGGGTGTTTTTAAACTATGGGTGGCAACTAGACTGTCTAACAGATATAGAATTTGAGATTGAGCAAAACTGAGCTACCGTCAGGAGAATAATCTAATGATGCACATTTGCAACAAATTATACACAGCTATTTTCCACAGATATTACACTAAGCCTTTGAATTAATACGACAGATATAAAGTGAGATATACTGTAAATTCTACATGCTAGGGTGTTCAGTAACATTATGCTCTGAACAGGTGAACTCAGGGGAAAGCTATTATCCTTTATTGATCTCCATTATATGATCTGACAGAAGGAGATGCAGATAAACAGAAACAGAAAGTTGGAGAAGGAGATTAATCTTCACACGGTCGGAGATACGGATTGAGTAAAAGAAAAAAAAAAAAAAAGCTATTCCTCAAAATGAAAAAGATGAAGGTGTGTAATATGTTGTGTATTTTGAAAATAACTAGAACTTTGCGTGTGAACACATAAGCCAGTATTTTGTATTCATCAAAATCTAACCAAACAAGAGCGAGGAGGTTGGGGGGACCTTGAAACTATTTTGAGGATAAACAATGAAAAAACGAAGGCAAGCAATGGCAGTTGGTCCTCAGTCTGTCGAGTGATATCAACAAACATGCCCTTGATTTAAAAAAAAAAAAACGTCAATTCTGCAATGAGAAGAATGCTGAGGTTAATGACGACTTCAAAGAAGCTTCCAAGTCTGTTTAGTTAAAGAATCAGTTTAGTTTACTCAAAGCAGAAC
Source organism: Anarrhichthys ocellatus (assembly GCF_004355925.1). Classification (NCBI taxonomy): domain Eukaryota; kingdom Metazoa; phylum Chordata; class Actinopteri; order Perciformes; family Anarhichadidae; genus Anarrhichthys; species Anarrhichthys ocellatus. The sequence continues at coordinate 4,915,398 of NW_022280057.1, forward strand.
AAGAGAAATCAAAACCCGCCCGCTGAGGGGCCACATTCAGCTCTAAACATGGATTTGAACATGCAGAGAAGACTGAAGTCATTGTATTTATAGTTTTGCATGCTGTACAAAATCATGATTAAAAACTAACATTTGGACCCAAAAACATGTTATAATTACAGTTGCCATTGTGATAAAGTTAATAGTGTTTCAACTTTTATGAGCAGAACAACCAACTACGAACCTAAACATTTGAATCAAAGTCACATTAGTGAAGTTCTGTGGAAATCAAGTGTCCCGAATGCATGAGACTCAGAATGCTGGTTTGGATGCACCTGGTGTCACTCAGCCATAGTTTGCTGTTATTTGTGTGTTGTTCTAATGGTTGTGTTGTGAAGGTACAACATCATCTACATGACCCTAGACAGTACAGAACAGACAGTGATGTTGATATAGAATATTGTATAACTCAAAACATTCGCTCAGTCAGCATGCACAGAAATAAAGACAAAATAATAATAATAATAATAACAACTGTAGTCACCAGAGTGCACTGGTTTAGGTATGATTCTATCGACACAAATATAGTTTCAGAAAGTTCACAAAAATCTACAGCAATGTGAAATATCAATATGATATATTTTCTGTAATTCACCATTTTGTAAACTTTTATACAATGCGTAACACGACTTCTAAGACAAGCAAATGACTTTGGTGTTTTGTAGCTACAGGCTCAATAAAAAAAGAAAATGTCCAAATATATTTTTCACCAAAAAGTTGGATTTCATTCCTGTACTTCAAACTCATGTTCAAAGTGGTCTTCTTCCCCAAAGAGTAAGAATCTTTTCAGACCACCCACGAAGGAAAGACACAGGAACAACGTTACATTTATGTATCATAAGAACTTTAATTTGAGTAGCTATAAAGTGAAATATAAACCCCAAAATATACTGTACTGTATGTGATGGCACTGATAAGAAAAGTCTCTGTATAGATGTAAACTAACCTGCAGGCTTATTTGCTCGAAATGTTGCTTTCACATTTAATTTTTACAGACGTACACAGAATGTTTCAAAAAACTATCATAACAAAGCAGTACAACAAAGGCTTGGCACTTGCTACAGCTCTGCCCAAGTCTATGAAAATTCTTGATCGCTTGAGAATGTGGAGAATGTGCAGTGCATTCCAGTTTCTGAACTAGTCCTCCCCAGTTGACAGGCATGTCCACTAATGATAGAAACAATGGCTTATGGGCAAGGCTCTGTCTGTGCTTCCTTCAGAAAAATATGGAAAGCCGATTTTAAAGAAGGAAAAAAAAATAAAACATGACTCTCGAAGGATGTGTCCTTGATCCGTTGTTTTGTTTGTCCACTCTTCTTCGCCGCTCTTTCATTTGTTTCCCATGCTGTCGTGAGACAAAACGCTCAAGGCAATTTCACCACCACCACGCAGGCGCCTGCCCTGCCAATGTTGAGAGGGACCTCCTACAGGATGACAGAGGGGTTAACATGCAGCCTCTCATCTGAGGCTCTCTTCAAAAGGAATCTCATTCTACTTCATGCAGATAAGAGGGCTACAGAGGCAAGCTAGAAAAAACATAGCAAGCTATAAAATATTGATAGCATTCAGAGACTTCAGCAGATTTATCCTCCCAAAGCGTGTTAACTGGAACCCTGATGTTATATGTAACCAGTTCTGGCAAAATAAAAGCTACAATTTAATTGAACAGTTTTAACCATTTTCAATTTTCAAGTTCCATATTTTTATTTATATCCAAAACAATAATAAGAGTTGTGTAACTGTGATAAATGATTAGTTACCTCAGTCCACTCATTGTTCTGCGCATCGTAGGACTCGACAGTGTTCAGATATGTCTGGCCATCGTATCCACCTACAGCATAAAGCCTGTCACCCAGCAGGCAAACACCCACTGCGTCCCGGGGAACACTGAGGGAGGACACTGTGGTCCATGTGTCCGTCTTTGGGTCATACCTGTAATACAATGTTTCGAATGTTTATTGCATTAGGGATTTTATAGTTAAAACAAATTTAAATTATCCAATCAACATGAATCTCAAGAGGAAACCCGTGTCCCATCCCCACTTAATGAGAAACCCTGACGTCCCCCCTCTTTAATCACAGATGTCTGCATGGTTAACTTCTTTCAGCACACACAGAGAGCCAGATTGAAACTAAAAGCAAAAATTGTTTCTTGGACAGCAGCTGGCGGCTGCTGGGTCCACCGAGAGCTGGACTCAAGAGTGAAGGAAGATGAATGCTGAATGTCGTTTTCACCATGTTGCCGCTAAAAATGAGGACAAAGAAGACACCCTTCATGATTTTCTTTCAGTGATTTCTGGATAATGAAGTCATTTAAATGTTCATAAATGCCTTGCTGAAAGTTGATAGTATCAAAGTTTAAAGCTTTTTATCAGTTTCAAGCAAATCAGTTTATAGTTTGTAAAATAGTTCAAAAATATGAATTTGAAAGCTAAAAAATATTGTCTGATATTAGAGACTGCTACATTAAAATAATAAAATAATAAAATGCTGAATTTAAATGACTCAAAATGCTTTCCAATGAGTAAAATCACTGTTTTAAAGATCCCTTTATTACTGCCTCATTGATTAAATGCTGAAGGATAACTACTATTATTTGAAAACTAATTATTTAAGTAAATGGGTGTGTGAATAAAATGTCAAATGGTGGTAAAATACAAAGCAAGAAGGTATTCTGAGCAGTGACTTATTACTGGAGATGCTCTACTGTGAGTCAGATATAGGATATGACGGCCACCAGATGGTGCCAGATATTATGAAATAGAAAACATCTGTGGAAACTATGATCTCTTCAATTGAGTGTTGTGGTATAATACAGACATGTCTCAAAAGGCAGGAACAGGGTGGGGATCATGAGTTTGTCTCCCTTTTGTTCTTACAGCCTCATCCCCACCCATGTCTGAATTCAACTGCAATCCAGAAGCGCTAAACATTTCCGTGCTTGTGTGTTTTATCCAGAGAAGAGGCTTTTACCGACCTTTCAACACAATCGGAGAGTCTAGAACAGTGGTTGGAAGCTGGCGCGTCGTGGCCGCCTACAGCATACAGGAAGTTGTTGTACGTCGCCACACCCACTCCTCCTCGCCTCTTGGCCATGGGAGTACACATGCTCCACTTGTTGGTGTGCGGATCGAAGCACTCCATTGACCTCAGACATGAGCTGCCGTCTCGACCGCCGACTGCAAACAATCTGAGAAATTAAATAAACTGGGTTCAAAATCTCTAACATCTGACATGTACGTACATACAGTGCTAGTGGAGCTGGAGGGAGTATAGCTCACATCAGATAGTTGTAAAAGATTATGATAGAACAGTGATGATGTGACAGATTTTCAATATACATCAGTGTGGATGGCATTTTTTTAAAGGCCCGTACCTTGTGAGTGTTCTCTCCCAGAAAAATCACACCAGTATTTTAAGTGCTTGTAGCTCACAGGCCCGACAGAAAGTAGAGACAAGGGAAACACTTTCCTTCTTGACCTAGATGCAGAAATAACTCTGCATTGACTTTAACACTGAATACTGGATGTAGCCGAGCAGCAAGCTTGTTCTTCCTTCGGCACACAAACCTATTTAAATGAGGCTGTGAGCCAGTCGGTTCTTTGCTTAATTTACTATTAAATAGTGTTGTTAGGCATTTAATACATACAAATATACAAAGTGTTTTGCTTTTATAGAGTCTTGACTACCCTGAATAAATTACCACACTGATCAGAACAGCCTTTGCTGTGAGCTGCTAACTACTGCAGCCACCGTGTAGTTTATCTCACACAGACCACAAAGGTTGATGCTGCATTCAAGAAGTACAATGTTGTCAAACTATTACTGCACCAATGCTGCACTTCAGCTTTACCTTGACTTGTGCACTCTGAATTACATCATACCTGTGTTACTGCATGCTCTATTCCAAGTTGCATATTGCATTAGTTCTGTTCATTATTCAAAGCAAATTTTCGAATTTTTCACGTTTGTCCAGTTCAGTCGGCAAATACATTTTTTTAGAATAAACCTAATCACTACTTTATTTTGTTTTTGTTAAAATCACATAGTCTTTGCATGACGACCACAGATGGCTTATCTTAATTAAAGCAGACATGATGGTTGTGCTTCAATTTCAGGTCAAACTATGTGATTTAGATTTTGCTAAAACATGCATAACAATGTCTGTAGGTTTGATAAAGCAACTTACTTTCCATTGAGCGCTGTGACTCCCATGGTGCTCCGTGGTGTTGACATACTCGCCACATAGTTCCACTGTCTGGCCTGCGGGTCCCAGCGTTCCACTGTGTTGAGGTAGCTCCAGCCGTCGTGGCCTCCCACAGCATACATTGGGCCCTCCAGCACAGCAATACCTACACAAATGGGAACAATAGATTTGAGTTATTGGCAGTAATGGGATATATTAATCCATCATTAGTTTATAATCACCTTCAACTAAGAATTATGTTTCCACTAGCTTAGAATGAGCCCTCATATTTACATAGGGAGCATGTCCTCTTCACTGCTATGTTGCACTGCCATGTTTCTACAGTAGCTTAGGACGGACAGACCAAACACTGTGGCTATAAGAGGGCCTCTTGCGTTTTAGGTGACCTGAAGGCAACCATAGTTCCCCAATGCATGGAAAGGGAGGAGGTGAGCAGAGGGGTGTTCATTTGGATGCAATCTGCAAGCACACGGCTAGATTTCACTAATCCTACACACTGCTCCTTTAGATTATCTCTGTTGAATCTGCCCGTCTCAGAGTCTGCATTATGGGTCATTCCCGGCTGTTCAGCTCCCTTGTGCTTCATACTTGTGTATTAATATGTGAATTTGTTTAAGTTGATCATGAACAATCAATGAAATTGAATGACATTTCCAAATCAAAGCCTTGTTTTCTTGAACCAGTTCTTAGAGAGAGCTGATGCAGAGGTATGTTTTTCATTTTAGAGCTGGGCAGGGTGAGTCATATAGCTAACCGAATCTATTCAGAAAACAGGAAGACTGTAAAACTGCGTTGTTATTCCTCATTCTCAAGTCACAGAGGAAAGCAGTTTTCCCCAGCAACATAGCAGAGGATGTTTCAACACAATGGATTTTTATATTACCGCCCTTATTTCCTTTGGTGAGAGTTCAATTATTTGGAGGGAGCATGAGGGCAAGACCGCATTCAGAGACCCTCGAATGACATAAACACTGTGCAACAGAAACAATTCTCATAGGGAGACTTCCTTTTATTACCGACTGGTGGCTTTGGAATAAAGAAATGCTTTTTTTTCTTGTCTTCACCCCTAATGCACACAGCAGGAAATGGTTGGCCACGGGTGTTGATAGACACTAAGCTCAAATATATTCACATTCAAAATATGCACGCCACAGCAGCAAGAGATATTTGCTACGGGAAAGATCAAAGACAACACAGGTAATCTGTACAGTGTGATCTCCTGAGCAGGCTGATACCTCTGACCACGCTGGGTGAGCGAGCTGAATGCTTTGACAAGATCTCCCTGTTCTGTTACCCAGACCTGTTTCAACTGTGAATCAAAACGCTTCTGATATGAGATTTATTGGGCAGGGAAGGGTAAGGAAGCGCAGGGCCGAGCACCACCTGCCAAGCTTTGATAGGAGAATGGGAAAATATCAAAGGTCTATCTCAAAAGAAATGTTTGATTTCTTTTTTTCCAGCACTCCAGCTGTTACCTTCCTGAGCATGCATCCTGCAGTTTTTGGTGTTTCATAACACCAGGTAGCCTGAACGAGCTAGAACCTCAAACCTTGAAATAGTTGTAAGAATTGTGTTTTCACACATTCACTGGAAACATGATAACAAAGGTGGAAGGAATTTAGTGTTTCCCATTAATTACCTAGGCTGTGGCAGCCTAATTTGTCCCGCCACAGTTTCATAATGAATCAAAAATATTTTTACACTGCTCCACGGATGGGCTGTCTGCCCCTCTTTTGGTGCATTTAACAAGTTTCCCCCTGGGGATGAATAAAGTATACATCTATCTATCTATCTATCTATTTCTTCCGCAGCTATGTGCAGCGACCAGCTCTATTTCACCACGAAAAGTGAAAGTAGCTGGCCGCACTGGCCAGGTCGGCTTTAAAGCAACCCTCGTCTGGACTTTGTTGCTTCCGGGGGCCATGAACTTAGTGCTCGCTGTGTCCTCATTTCCTGCGGCGCAACTGTTAACCAGGGCGGACTGCCTAGACTGCACAATCTGCGGCGATGCCGGTACCCCACGCACTCCATCTTGAAACACGACACCTGTCTCATTTACCATGCTTAGTGGGGGTGACTTTCTTGCTCTCATCGCATTCATATTCTTACAACCAATGTGTTTATGATTCAAATATTTACTAGAACACAGAGTACATTATACTCTGTTACAAGTAAAAGTCCTGCATTCAAAATGTTACTTTAAAATGCCTATATCATTAGATTATAATTGTTGATGTATTAATGTGTTTATACTTAGTAACTAGGCTATATACTAAATAATACATCATAGTTTATAAGCTGGTTTATATATTTTTTTTATTAAGAATCTGAATCTGCAAACTAGCCTAAATAATGTAGTGAAGTTAAATGTACAATATTTCCCTCTAAGATGTGGTGGACTAGTAAAACAAAGGACAGAAATACTCAAGTACAGCACAAGTACCTCAAAATTGTACTGAAGTACAGTACTTGACTAGCCTAATTGTGCTTTGTTACATTTCAGTATTGTTTGAAAAAGAGCACAAAATAGTTTACAACAGCAATAAATTCATATATATATGAATAAGAGCACCAGACTGATGCCTTTAACCTTAAAATGTACATAATTTTCTTCCAGGGGAGCTTGCCTCCCGGAACCCTCAAGAGGGTCTGAAGTCCACAAAATCCTGTGAGAAGCACTAATTTAACTAAAATATTTAAAAAAATAAACAAAATCTCAAATATGAACAAAGATACTTTGAAGTAGTTTTCTTGATGACATGTAGATCTGAAAAAAGCATAATTGATTAATCAACGAATAAGTCATTGATCATTCAAATTATCAAATAAAAACACTAAATATCCACCGGTTCCAGTTTCTCAAATGAGAAGATTTCACACATAACAGTAAACAAAATATCTTTGGGTTTTAGACTGTAGCATGGATAAAACAAGCAATTTGAATCCATCAGATTGAGCTCTGCAAAATGTCCTTGAATGTTTTGTCATTATTTTGTAACACTATATTGACCCTACTATTAATCAGTAAATCGTGAAAATAATTGGGAGATTAACTGATTGTTAGTTGCAATCCTATTGACATATTCGTCCTCGTTCACCACATTTCCTTTCTGTAATTATTATATTATCTATCAGTGTGGTATTTTCTTTTTAGTGAAATAAGTGGAGCTCACGAGACACACTCACCAAGGCCATGCCTGTGTGTTGACATGGGAGGCATAGTAGACCACACTTTATTGATCGGATTGTAACACTCCACCATGTTGGATGTCTTGAGTCCATCTCTCCCTCCGACCACATAGAGCTTGTTGTCTATAACTGCGACACCAAACTGCAGCCTGCGTCCGTTCATGGCTCCAACCTGGACCCAAGTGTTAGTCCGCAGGTCGTACTTCTCTAGAGTGGTGGATCCTAAAACCACACACAGACACAAGTGTTACATTTTCAATATACTGTCTTGCTGTTAAGGAATAACCACTGCGTATATGCGCGTGGGCCATACCTTTGGTAGCATCCATCCCTCCTACAGCATAAAGTGCGCCCACAGTAGACTTTCTAGGTTTGGTTCTTGGGCTCTGAAACATGGGACGTCTCTCAGGCAGAAGATGGTACTTCATGGCCTCCATCAGCAGCTTTTGGCATTCCAGATCATCGGAGAACATCTTGTTGTTTTCCAGATCGGCAAGGAGCTACATTTCAAGAGATCACTTTTAATAGGCTGCATTGTAAGAAATAATGTATTAAAGATATAATGTGTAGAAAAAGGGCCACATGTTTATACAAATCACCATTAAAGACATTTACTGAAATACCTGTTAATCTAAAGCCAGGTTAGTCTCATGTAGATTTACTTTTTATATGATTAAGCTTAAATAAAATACAAACACACTGTGTAGATAAATACTGTAGATCTTCAGATGTGGTGACAGCAATTCTTTAATCATATGGTTTATTTTAAGTGCCATTTGTAGCCACAGTAGTCATATTTTGTATCTGTTTAGAAAGTATCTCACCAATTATTTTGGAAAATAGCCACATAAACATCGTTCCGAGCCTCACACTACAGATTGAAGTAGTAGCTTTTAAAAGAGAGCATGTTTTCAATATTTCACCACACATTTTATTTTCATGAATTAAGTTTTTTTTGTTTTTTTTTACTAGTCATCTTGGTATATGTCACTGCTCAACTTTTTTGTTTTTTTTGTTTTTTTTTGTTTGCAGACAGCAATGTTGTACGTAGTTTTTTATCCTGCATCTATTCACCTAATATTAAGTGAAAAATAAAGCACATGTGAACAAAATTAGTTTAAAAAAAAACTGTCCGTGAAAATTAAGCTGGCATAAAGAAGGGCGATATGTTCATACTTCAGATCTGTCAAAAATTCCTATCTGGACTTGATGTTATGTAAATTAGGCAGAGATGACACAGTTGTAAAACAATGCTTACTCTCAGAAATACAGCATTCATAAAACATGAGTTGCAGTGCAGTGTTTAAAATAATAATAATTCAAACATAAGCAAGCATAGTCTGACAATGCATATAAAAAGTCATGTGTATCTGTCATGCCAATTTGATTTATCACTCAGAGGGGAGATTTTTCTTCCTCAGCCACTAACATAAACAAAGGAATTATTGACAATGCAGTAGTTCATTGCCTTTCAGTGGTCAATTGGAAGACTGAGGGTCGGTGGTTCTCTTGCAGTAAATGTATGGTGCTTAAAGCTGAAACAAGTTGTCGATTCATAAAATGCTAAATATTCCTTATCATCTCCAGGACTCCAGGAATGGCTGCTTTCATTTTGCTTTATGATAGTAAACTGAACATCTGAATATCTTTAGACTATTACTACGACAAAACAAGGCATTTGAATATTTTATGTCAGGCTCTGAAAGTTATTATTACCATTTCCTGACATGTCATAGACAAAACGTCTGAAAGCCTGTAAAACTATTAAGAATACATTTGTAAAAAAAGTGTATTATAAATCCAAAATCTGACCCGGGGTACGTACAGTAGAAAAGGTCATAGATTACGCCTTCTGTCACAGTAAGCCGTCAGTTTAGTTGACAGCTACAAACTCGAGCAAAAGCACAGTATATGATCCTGATCATACCTTTTTCTTACCATCTCTACCCCCTCACCCGCTATCTCACCTGTGGAGGAAGAAGAGGCAGGCGGATCAAGGCGAGAAGCACCCCAAGGTCCTGTTGTCGATGCTGGACGTCGTACCGCACCCACATCATCAAAGCCTGGAAGATGGTCTCCTCATCGGGGACGTTGATTTCATCGCTCGAAAGCAGCTTAACAATCTCAGCCGTGGGGAGCAGCAAGAACTCCTGGTTCTGAATGACCTCCAGGAAGTGTTCCTGGAACGCAGAGGAGACGGGTAGGAGGCAGATAAGCATCAGTCATTAGCCGAGGAGTACGCTTGGTGCAGCGTTGCGTGTGTGTGTGTGTGTGGCTGTGTTTCTGTAGGACAGAGAGGTGAAGAAAAATGAGTGCAAATAGATAGAGAACGCCAATTTAGAGGTCTCTATTGACAATTTATTATATAACTGATGGTGAAATACTCTCTCACACATTTTGACACATATCTTAACATCCATGCAACAGCAGGCTACAAATCAATCTGGCATAAAGCGTCTGCAAAAAAAGCCTCTACATAAGCTCATACAACATTTTTGCTGCTGATTGTACATGACACCGTTAAACCAAAATTAGATGCTTAATGAGAAACAAAAGCACTGCACACCAACATTACCATCACACCAATACAGTGTCCAGCTCTAAGTTTTTGTGGGAGCTGTTCTCTATTGCCTTTCTTAAGATTGATCTTCCATTTGCTGGCCAGAAGCCGAGACGATATTACTGCGCTGCATGGCTACCTCTTCAAGGACATTGTCTCTGGGCAGTTCCATTAGAGATGATGCTATATAAAACAACCTCCTGCCTCTGCAGTATGTTATATTCAACATTAAAACACATGAGAGACATACGGAGCAATCCTCTGCCATAATCAGGCCGATTCCTTCTTCAAAAAGGCAGCCGAGCATTAATTGTTAAGCTGCTTTAATAACTGAGACTGGATGCTCAACAATTAAGAAAAACAAGCAGGCTATTGATCATTAACTTGCAACAAATTACAGAGTCTCTGTCCAATCCATTATGAGAGTGTCTTTTTTCAGAGCTCAACAGAGACAGCCCTAATGAAATGAGGGACATCTATTGATCTGTTGTGGTAACACTGAGGGAGAAAAGCCATCCAACTCTTTTACGTTGCTTTAAACCAATTATTTGTAATTACCAGTGCCTAACAGCTGACAACAAAATTGAAAGCTCAACCGAGTTTATTTCATAAACATTTAAAGGGATGTGTTTTTAGATGCTGGCAAACTCATTGGTGGGTAAACTGCTTGGAAAACAAGATCAGCGGGAGAGGATACTAATTGATTTAACTACTGCAAAAGAGTAATTGCGTAATAATAGTGTTTTCTGAGGCGGAGGAACGTCGATGTTTAATGGGAGTGAGGGCTGGGAGAATTACTCTTTAAGAACATGTTGATTACCATGCAATTTGCAGAGGCTGGCAAAGACAGATTGCTATATTTTGCAATTTTTTCGAAATTTGGATTCATTCAAATACACAAATTCTGTAGTATTAATTATTATTTCTGAGTGTGCACCTCTGTGTCTGTCCACGCCTAATCTCGCATTCTGTTGCAGCAAACTGCATAACATTTTGGATGGTCAGCTATGAATGAATGCTCCTCTCGTTGTTTCTCAAAACACCTTTTACAGCCTGTTTTATACTACCATTGACTGCTCGATGACTTCTCACTCACTACTCTTAACAGGCCCCGCCCGGTAGGGGCCACAAGCGATAATACAGCTGAGTGCATCATCAAACCCCAGCCTCTAGGCATCACCCTCACGTTTGAATGCTTAATGTCAAAAAAATAGACTTGACGCTTCAAGTCTCAGTTACGACCGTGAGGCGAAGCTGAGATGCGCATCTGGACGTAGCAAGTGTGAACATCTGCAGAGATTAAAATAAGAGCGTATCTGTTTTGTGATACGTGTGAGTGCAAAAGACGTCTGATACACTTGCGGTCCAGACTGGGGGGTTAGCCAATTAGCCAATTGTGGGTTGCATTCATTCATTACAGCAGCGGCCGTTGCAGACTCACCTGGCAGCAGATATGTAACTGAAATATAGTTTTATTGCTGGAAAGAAAAACTGTCATCCCAAACAATATAACAATACATTTTTTCAACGACTGCAATGAAAGAGGGCAACTCTTTCATAAAGGAAAAGGATGTTGGGGCGGATCTCAGCAGCCTTGCTCTAACAGGAAAAACAAGCTTATCAAAACACAACTTGCTCCACTCACAAACCAGATGACGGACTTCGCGGAAGCCCACAGCTCTCGCTGCTCATTACTGAGGCAATTGAACAGGAAGTTGAACCTCTTGTGCAGTCTGATGATTAGATTAACCTCCTGGTCCTGGATGGGGCCTATGTAAACAGACTGAGCAGATGTCCTCTAGGAGATAACGCCTGCCTCATGCTGTCACTTCTGCGTGGCCAAACAAGACGTTATCTGACAAATATGTCCATGAATCTTAATCAAATGCAAATATTCCTTGCAGAAATATATAGCAGCCACATTTTCACAATTCTGGCAGTGCACTAATCAATATGAAGCAACGTGGTATCTCTTAGTAACAGCCACGAAACCAAATTAGATGAAGTAAGAGCATGAAACTTTTCAATTTCTATTCAAATGTGGACGTCACCCATGTCTCTGCTGAAATTAGATGATATAAATAACCAAGACACCGACAGTTTACGCCTTTACAGGTTATGACAGGTTATTTTAATTAGTCTCCAGAGGACAGCCATACATATTTCAATGTGTTATGTACAGTATACCAAGTGTTATACTATATATGTATATATATATATATACAATATTGTTTAATATATATTACATACATATATACACATATATACGTATATATTGATATACATACATATATACAGTATATATATACAAAACTACATATATATATATATGTATACATACATATATATATATATAGTATACTGCATTCACAAAACATTGGTTATTACACGTTATATTGAAAATACATATATATATGTATACATATATCTATATATTACACTGCATTCACAAAACATTGGTTATTACACGTTATATTGAAAATACAAATCAGATGTGCACTGAAAGAAAGGCTTTGATTATGTGCAGCAGACTAAATTTGATTCACTGTAGTGTAGGCTGCCTCTCAGTACATATAGTGTTAATTAAACCACATTTTAAAATACTCTTGTTACTGTTTCATTAGCACAGCTCCCTGTGTGTAATCATGCAATGAAGAGTCACTTTGAGAGTGTGATCTCTTCCTTCAAAATAAATAATTTAGCCCACCCCAGCCATGTAAATGTGGTAAAGCGCTAATCGCCCTCCTACCATGGTGTAGTTATGAGCCACATTGAGCAGGTCCACGCAGCCTTGGGCGTCTGCAAAGGAGCGTATTCCCAGGCAATTGGAAGGATGCAGCTGTTTCATCAAGAAGTTACAGCAAACCTGGATGACTTGTGAAAGCTGGAGGAGGCAAGCTGCCGCCAATAAACTCTCAATGGTCTCCTCTTTCAGCTCAAGGACGCCTGCAATGTCAGGACAAGCAAAACACATTTTTATGTCACGACTGGATGTAACCATAATGGTAAATACAGTCGCAGGAGAAGTATTGCAATCAAACAAACTGGATAATCATCATTATATAATTTGACCCCATTTTACAATTTCAATACTGTTGATATGGATTTTCCCAATGTTTCTCCAAATGGATTTGTCTTGTAGAATAAAGCAACGCTAAGTTTAAGTGTTGACCAGTCAGTCAGCCCAGTGATGAACTGCCTTATTGATCCATTTTAATCATGCTGGATTTCAGAAGTCTCATAACTACTAACAAGAGCTAGTGAATGTCTTTACGAGCACTCACCGGTGTAGGCAAAATGAACCAGGGATCTGAGGGCCTCTGGATCGACTCCCTCCATTTTGATCTCCTCCTGCTTTGCCTCTCTCACGTCGCTGGTGAACATAGCAGCAAAGTAGTCCGACACGGCACTCAGGACCAGTCTGCCGTAAAGAAAACGCAGTGGATTAATGCTCTTGTACCGCACATGAGTTTGCATGCATGCATCATTCCACTTGTGTATGATAAATGAAATTACCCCACATACTCCATGTTGTTAATAGCTGCACTGGTCAGACTTCTAATTTTGTTAGCTCATTTGTCTAGCTCTCATAACACGCGTTGATTCAGGGAGAGATCATATGACAACACAAGGAATTGAGATCAAGTGACACAGTCCAATAGTCTGATCCCATATTTCCATAATGTTGTGGTTTCTAATAATAAATATATATATATATATACTTATTATATCATGTTTAATTTATTTTGTCATACCGTCCCTGCTTTACTTGGTTGTGTCCTATGAACAAATACAAAGCCACATTAAAACAGGCCGTCAGAGAGCTGATTTCTACAACTAGGTCAGTCACTGATACTCCTTTCTCTCTCTGTGGAGAATTCTGGTTTCTGTTTTGTGAATCTATTTGGATGAACTAACAAAATATGCTGGCAGGCAGACATACACAAGCACATGCACTCGGTGAACGTGATGCAATGAACGTGATGCCTCTCTGCATTCAGGAGATTTGATCTCATGCCACTCAACCGAGGGCTGGATGCCCAAATATTGACACCTCCATGTATTGGATCGCCGTGCTCTTCCACTTCACAAATGTAATGTGGAAATGAGGAAGGGCAGAGGTGTGTAATTAGATCACAGCAATGTGCATTATTTAGATGCAAACCAGGGAACATGGAGTTTGCATATCTTTCCTGTCACCTGAAAATCAGAAAAATCTTGCTTTGAATTTTAAAGATTATTTGATTATTCGTCAGATGGATTGAGACTGACGAAATGTATTTAAGAATGCGAACTGTGGTCAAGACCAACGCCTGAACGCTTGCATCAACAACTTAATGAAATGAATCCAGATGAGCTTCTGTATCTCTTAAATCAAACCGATGCAGGTGTGATTAATGAAATCAAAGAGGACACAAATACCAACCTGTGAGCGGGTATCTTATGATCCCCTGCTATCAAGAGGACATCACACAGCTGCTTGTGCTGGAGGTAGGTCTCCATCTTACGGAAAGTCTGTTCTGCATGATTTGTGGCCTGGAAAAACTCATCAGAGGAGTTGGTGGTCATTCTGGAGAAGGTGCTCAGAGCCAACCTGTGGAAGAGAGAGGAGATGTATAGACAAAAGCAATAGACCCTGTCTGTATGTCTACAGCATCTTTACATTCTGTGCGTCGTGTCCATTTAATTGGAATACTTCTGCACTTTCTGAACATTTGGTCATTGTACCAGGAGCCATTTAGAACATTGCATGAAGTCTTCTCTAAATAACCAGAGAAGGTTTTGTTGCGTTAACCTTTGGCCATTGTTTGTTTTGGACATTGCCATGTGTAGGAAATAGTAAACTGTAACCATAGCTTCACTTGATGGGGACTCAGGCAAAAAACAATAACAACAACAACAACATTGGACCCTTCAGGTGAAATTAACAGACAGTTTATTTAGGGAGACTAATTCATTAAGCTAATTAATACATTTTACCCTCTGTTTCCTCTCCCTGCCCACTATCATAATTATGAAATAATAAAAATAAAATTGAAAAGCTGGACAGAGCAAGATAAGAAACAAATGATTGAGGACACAAAAGAGCTTATTCGGGCACATGGCACTCCTGAATCCTCTATTCCCTGCGGTGTAACTGCATCTTTCTTGCCGCTCTAAGCTGAAATTAAAACTATTATGGACTAAACTCCACACATAAGTCGATAACTAAGAGATGCAGTCTTATGGGACAAGCAAGCACCACAATCTATGCAACAGCTTTCCAGACAGAATTGAATGTCTGTATGTGTGTATGCCTTTGTGTCTGTTCCTGTGCGCATCTGCATATCTGTGTGCGCACGTGGGTTTTCCAAAGACAGGGACTTAACAAGTGAACAAGCCTGTTCCTTGCAGCGTTGTGGCGAGGCTGAGTCCCTGTCCCCACGGGCTGCTAGATTACATGCTGTTCTACAGGCACCCGAGTAATCCCTCAGACTCGTGGCAAATAATGCAGCCCAGACATTTTGGTGTCCTTCACAGAGAAAGTCCACTAATTGACATTTAGGGTTGTTTGTTACGCTACACAAACAGACCCAAGCCGCCTCTCAGAGGGAATTTACTATCATCTCACGGTCCTGCGGCTGTGTAAAGACTGATTCTGCTCAAGAAGAAAAAGTCACTGCTCTTTAAATTGACACTTTATGTCCCCACTCATTACCAGTCATACTGATATGAGAGCTGCATAAACTAGTAAAAGTTACAGATTCATCAATCCAAACGAACTGAAAACCCTGTCATGCTTGGCAACACAATGTACTGGCGCATACCAATATTGATAACACAGGAGGGATGGAGGTGGTGATGGCTCTCATCGATGTCCTGACTAACACACTATTGTAAAGTTTTTAGCAAAGTGTTTGACTTTCTCCTCTTTGATTACCAAAAGCAACAACATTTTCCCCCTGGGAATTGTTTATATCGCCCTCCAGTCAGTGCAGTATATACTGCTGTAGTCTAATCTTTATGGGGAGACTTTATGCTAAATGCGAGAGTAATTTATTGCCCTGTCACGATTATTCCCCACTGACTCTGGAGTCTTGGAGAGGAACACCAAACAAGACTGAATAAGCAATAGGGCCTTAAAACTGAGATGCATTGCCTTTGTATTGGCTCCAAGGCATGCTGTAAGGATTTTTCATGCCTACCAATCTCTCCGACACTAATTGCTTTGGTATCACATTCTGGGGAGCAGTAAATTTCTCTGTGGGGTATATTTCGCTTTCAGTAGAGGGTTGAATCATCAGAGGTATAGCCCAATTTTATTGAGGCACTAAAGCCCCAGAACACCTTGCTCCAGAGAAACTGCTGTAGGGACATTGCTGTACATCGCATATTACTAAGCAATTCAAAGAGAGTCACAGACTCTAACATGCTATAGATTTCTTTTGTGATCCTTCAAACTGTTTCAATGAACTTACTTGCAATCCTAGAACGAGGAGGTAAATTCGCCTATACAAATGAATACAATCCCAATTTATCGTACAGTGCACATGTATTTATTTCAGTGAGCAAAGTCTTTTCATTTGATCCTCACACCTTCCCAAAGACATCACAACAATGTGAATAATTGAATCTGAGAAAAGAACTGCATATTTAAAAACTCTAAGATATTCAGGTAAATCAGAAACAGTGGTTAGGAGCCTGTTTTAAGGCTGTGCAATGGAATCTTCATATGCTATATTTTAAGCACAAAATACAGTGCTAATACAAAAAAGACACTCATTGACAATAATACAGAGGAGTTTTTTTAGAATATTAAAATGACATGTTCAATATCCCTTCCGTCCACTGTAATCAGTCTGACTTCTCACTGTGATGAAACTACCCTTCTAAATGAATGGTCGGATGATTCAAGATGTGCTTTCATCAGCCAGGATTAGCCCCTAGCTGTAAAGGTTATGAGTCAGACATGTTGCTGAGTATCTCAGTATTATTCCAACTAGTGTCAACTCCATCCCTCTACAAATGGGAAAATCGTTCCTGCCCGGCCCAAATGGGATATGTCTCTTTCAAAATGGATTATAACCGCCATTTGCCCCAGAAGGCTGCTGAGTAGCTTGGGTTGGGTTGAGAATCCAACAACTCCTACAAAGCCTCATGCGGCATGTGCCAAGTCTATATATTCCATGAGATCTTTATGCCTCATGTGCTTTGACAATCGGTATTGCTGTCATTCAGCTTTGTAGAGAGAAATATATACACTGACTGTAATAACTTGATCCCAGCAGTGAGGCTGGGATGATAACTCTGTGCAGAAATAGATTTTCCTCTCTGCTCTTTACTATCTCACCAAGGCTTTGCAGCAGACATTCTTCTTCTGATACCATTGTTATGCCGGACATACTTAATATTGATAATGATGGATGAAATGGAGCTGCATACGGGAACCATGTCTTTTGAAATCTGCTCTGAATGTGGCCAGCTGGCCCTTTATGCTAGAGTGCAGTCGAAAATTGTCACATACAGAAATTAAATATTGCTTCCTTATAACTTTTCCAAAGCCGAGCACCTTGTAAAGACGAAGTGATGGTGTAAAAGTCATGTCAGCAGAATGTCTCTGAACAGCTAATGAACATCTCAGGTGGCATACCAATTCCTGTTTTGAATATTAAGAAACTGCATCCAGAGGAGAAATCATGCACAGTGAAAATGAAAAACCAGCAGTTGAAATATCTGTTCGTTTAATAATGAAATTCTCCATAACTGACTTGCACACTTAAGTGAAATATCTGCTTGGAGCCACTGAGGAATAATGTGCCAGGAGATGAATGAATTTCAAAATAACGATTCAATTTTTCCTGTTGTTACGCATAGCATATTAATACTGGAATTGCCTTGAAAATGGTACAAATATGGCACATTTTAATGGTATTGACATGGTAAATCTTAATTCCATATTGCTATTTTTTGGTCCTTGTCCATAGATTGACTGTGATTACAATGCTGAGCTCTGCATTGTAATGCTGATGAATTTAGTGTAAATTGTGTGTGTGTGTGTGTGTGTGTGTGTGTGTGTGTGTGTTGGGGGGCGACATGTAAGTGAAAAATGTGCAGATCTTAGCAGAAAGCTCCTCAATGCTTTGCTGATGGCAGGTTAACTCGCATAGTGTATGAAACTGTCATTGTTGGATTGTCCGTAATTTATCTGCATCTAATCTTAGTGGGTAAACAAATGAATCCACATTATTACAGCAGTGGGTCCTGGGTGGATTTCTGTATATTAGATATTTATAGATCTAGATCTTTAGATCCTTTGTGCATTTGGGCTTAAACCTTTAGACTTTAACCTATTGCATTAGATATGTATGTTATTTGGGGATACCCTAAAACAGGGTAAATTAGTTAAATTAGTTATTTTTTTGTTGTCTATACGATATCACATTGTCAGCTTGATTATAGTTGTCCATGCCTCTGATTATTTTTCATTGTAAATTACAGAGTGCCTCAGAAACTGTTGAATGAAGTCATGGCCCCGAGTGTCCATGTGAAATTCATAGACAGCTGTGTCGGGGATGATTTCCTTTGAATTCCATTTGGGAGGGAAATGACTGATCCACATTTGAACAAAAATGAGGAACGTGTCGAGCATATAATGCTGCTCTATCTCTGTTCACTGCCTTCTGCAAAAGCATGAGAAGGGGCTCCGGAAAACTCTAGCTTGATCTTTACCTTCCATCAGAGGTGGCCTTGTTGCGTACAGAATGCTGATTTGGCGAAGTTGAAGAATGCTCAGAATCAATTATTTGTGAAATACAAAATCCTTTACACCTCTGAGGATGTCTTTTGAGATTATAACAGATATACTGTATTTTGCAATTTACAGCCTCTTAAAGACACCTCCGCTGGATGTGTCACAACCAGACCAAGACCCTATAAGCCGTGTGGTGTTATGAGACATCCAACAAATATCTGAATTACTGCTGTTGACAGGGTGAGAGGTGGTGGTATTTCTTCTCCAAGGCAGTAGAGAGGGAATTGAGATATCATTCAAACTAACAGCCCGCTGACTCAAGCCTCTGTTAGTGTTCATGTGGGAGAGGTCAGGGTTTCCATTCCATTCAGGTTAACGTCTGTCATATATTCTCTGCCAATGATGGGGAGAGGTTATTTGGATGAGAGTCATGAGGACGCAACAAATAGATAGTATACAGATTACTCTAGAGCGAGTATAGAGAGTTAGGAGAAAAGGTGGGAAACAACATGGTATTATCTGCTACTTATTTCACTACGTTTGATTTGACAACTCTAACATAATGAGAATAATTATACCAGCATAGACCACAATATACATATATATGAGTCACTGACCTTTTAAATTATCTTCAGTACTCTATGGCATCCTGGCAGATTTTTAGAATGTGCTATAAAACTTAATTAGCTACATTAAATACAAAGAGAAATCTATTTCATTAGCTCAATGTTAATGTTTCCAAGAACATAAATACCTGTGAACCAATGTGAACATTTGCATTTATCCTTAAGCATATAAACATCAAATATCAATTCTTAAAGTCAAGCAGAATCCTAAATATATGCTCACATTGTTAGGATAAGCTGTTTTTATTGTCTTTGGCAGTTTGACAGCAATCTTAAATAATAATAACAAAAGTGAGAAACCAAATCAATGAAAGAATGAAATACGCTGATGGCATGGATTTCTTATAGACATTGCGTGAGTAAAGCTAATCGCTGAGGGGCATGTACCACAAAATGACTGACACGTATTTTACAACAACAGAGTAACGGCTAAAACTTTTGTATTTTTCAAAGTCAGCAGAACTCATTTCTTCTTTCAGCCTGAGGGATTGTGACAAATTATGTGTCAAGGATTTATGATGTGAGACATAATAGGGCCACCCAGCTGGTGGAGTAAATGGATGTGCATATCTCAGTGACATCCACACATCTGCATAGCCACCGAAGAGCATGCGAGCCATAATGTGTCATGCAGTCACTGGCCTAGTTCACTGTTCAACTTTGTACACCTACTGTACAGATGCAGCGCTTGTCCAAACATTCCAGCAAATAATCCTTCACAGATATCGAGTGACCGCATTTCTATTATCACGCACTTGATTGGAAAAGTGCCACCATGCCACACACAAAAGGTATTTATCTCAAGCCAAACTCATTTTTGCAGCCTTGCTATTCAAGCCACTGCAAGATCAGAAAACACAAATTCCATGATTTAATAATGATGTAAAAGAGGTGCTGACATTGTGATGCATTTATTTATATGAAATGAGGAAGTGGCTGTCAATATTCTTAATGATATACTGTTATTTAGAAGAATGGGTGATTTCATTACTAAAATTCAAACAATTAAAATACTGTCAAAAACAACGTCTGATTATCAAATTCATTGATGTATATCCCTACAACCAAGTACAGCTGAGCCAAGGAAATAATGTATTATCCACCAGAGAAGGACCATTCAAAATGTCAGTATCATGGTCAAAATATAACGGGTAGTAGTTTACATGGCCAACATGAACTCAAGGTCCCCCTTGAGAGCCTGAGAGTTACACATTTTAACTGTGAGGCACATCTTTTATGCATGTACTTTTGACATACAGGGACCCCAAAACATGAACATCTGCCAATTATACCAACACGAAGACGAGCTGATTCCAAAACCGGATCTTAACTCAGAATAATTCATGTTCTGTTCAGGGAACTCGACCGTCCACTGCCCATGGTATTCATTTTATCCACATTGACACATTTTTGGCTGCAGACAGAGAGTGTGTATTTAGAATTACCTGTCGTATCATGGTGAGCTTTATAAAACAAAGGGGACAGGTTCACTTCCATTGTTCATTTCATCACCAGGTGCATGGAACAAAAGCACGCAGGAATGTTTAAGGACCAATCACCTTAGAATGTCACAGACAAGATAAAAGGGAAGACTTGGTCTTTTCATCTTTGATGCGAGGTGCTTTTCGTGTTCTGCCAGACAGCACACACACACACACACACACACATAAACACACACGTAGCTCTAACCTGTTAACTTCCTGGAAGAAGATGTAGCATTTCAGGGAAGACGGGGAAAGAAACACAACCTGGAGATGCAGGTGGTGGGATTTATAGCAAGAAACACATGTATGACCCTGATTGGTTTGGCGTCAGGGTTTTTGAAAAGACGTAAGTAGAAAATAAATTAAATAACATCTGCTAGCCACAAGCTATGATAGCTTTTGGCTTATAAAGTGGTTGTCGTGGCAGTCTAGATAGTTCATGTGATTGCACTGCTTCCTCTTTTTATACGTCCAGTACGATGTAATGGCTCTTTCCCGCAATCCACTTTTAACTCTATGGAAGAATGCAATAGTGTAATGTGTAAAAACGAAATACTCTGGAGGAATCAGGGAAAGTCATACAGTGCATGTAATCTGGACTACAACACACACAAGGCAGCAGAGACAGCCTTGGCTTTTCGGCCAATGAATAATTAAAAGGATGCTTTATTGGTTTATCCTCCCTAACATGCTGTGGACAAGGAGAGTGTTTCATCCCCAGGTGAGCCATGGTGGCAGCTGCCGAGCCACAGCAAACTGGGAAATGATAGCTGTACAGATAATTTCATTTTAGCTTCATTAAAGGATCTGGAAGTGCAGATATTTAACTTAATAGACTGTAGATATACGCTTCATATATCTATGTATTTAGTCTCAGAAATGTTGAAAACAGATTTCAAGTATGGCTGTTTTTTCCTGATTGCAACAAAACATTCTTGCTTTTTGATCCTGAGGTGCTGCCTCAGTCAATTAGATGCAGATTTTATCAAGAAGCTATACTTTCACTGTGAAAGGTGAGGGAACCATGGCTTCCCAAAACAGCTTCCCATAGTCTGGTTTCCGCTAACTGAGCATGCACAGTGACTGATGCTGCACCACATAATATATCTGTGTCTCCTAAGAATGTAATGTCTCCTAACAGTCATACCTCTCTCTGGCCTCCATCTCTGCAGTTTCCACTGTGCTGTTCTTTACATCTTCCTGGCCAGTGATGGTGTCCTCTTTCCTTGGGGTGCTGGGTGAGGAGCTGCTCTTTGAAGATTCCTGGTTGGCCTGGAGAGCCTGGATGGTGTTCTGTTGATGGTGCCATGATTGTTGACCTGCTCTGACATAGACAGGTGTGGGCCCTGGCGTCGGAGTCAAGATGCTGTGGACCGGGCTGTTAGTCTTCCAGAGTCCTCCAACACCTCTTTCCCGTGAGTGACTCTTCAGCCGGCCCTGGACAGCCGGCCCTCTGTGATCCAGGCCATCCTGCTGGATGTAGCCTCCCACCCCGCCACCCCCTCCACCACCAGATGAACCTTGGGATGAATGGCTGAACCAGCGCCAGCGGAGCCTGAGAATCTGCTTCACGTCAAATTCCTTCTTCCCTGACACAGACATCCTCCTCTGGGTTGGAGACGAAGGCAATGGTACGTTGAGTCCCCAAAAACATGGAGAGCAGAGAAGAGGAGCGCCTCGATTTCAGTCCTTACTTACTATAATGTGCGTCTTCTCTTCCGTTATTGTCTCACTACTATCATGTCCAACCCCTCCTCCTTCTGTTACTCCTCCGTTGTTCTTTTAGTGGAGATGGAAAGCAGTCCTCCGCAGCTTTTGTTCCTGTGCCTGAGATTACTACCCTCCCTCCAACTCTCCCTCTCTGTCTTTCTCTCTCTCTCTCTCTCTCTCTCTCTCTCTCTCTCTCTCTCTCTCT